>NC_143402.1:38261760-38619482 GCF_052110815.1 Crocodylus siamensis | reverse complement strand
GCTAAAGGGGAAGGTCTCACAATGGGGAAGCCTCTGGGTGCTGCAGTGATGTGTATAGAAGTGGTGCCTCAGACTATACTTATTGTTCTTTACCATTCTGCTTAAATTGATCTTCCTAGTTGCATTGCTGTGGAGTCAAAAACTATTCAGACTGGATGAATACTGCATACTATACAGAAAAGGGAATCCCTCGGAGCTGCTGCAGACTCCCAGACAACTGCACAGAAGATGATTTGAAGGACCTGGCTAAAGCCAAGACAAAGGTGTATGCTGATGTAAGTAAGTCTAGGAGATGGATCCATCCATGTATCTTGGCAGCAGGTGTGGGGATTGGAGAGCTGGGGCTGTAATTAAGTGCTTTGCTCTCCTTTTTCCCCACCACTGGAGGGTCAGGTTCTGCAGTGGGACCTGAAAGGAGAACTTGGGTCCAGGAAGAGTGTGTGGGCCATGGGAAACTTATAATCAGTAATGGGATGAAGGTCTGAGTTGCCACCAATTGTTGGGGGGAGGGAGAGATTTTGCAAAACTGCTCCCAGTGCGTCAAGGTCTCTAAGTTTCAGCTACTCTTTGTGCTTGTCTCTGACTGCAGGAAAGCTGTGCTGTAGATATGCCTGGATTACTTTGCCTTTATTGTACTGTCTGTCTTGTGTAGAAAAGAAGAGGATATGGGAGGTGCTCTCATAACATATTCTGTACTACTTAATTCTCATGGCACCCCTATGGAGGAACTACAGAAAGGCTAAACAGCTTAATCCACAGGTTTACCTTGACTATGAAGTGGATTCCTACCTGGGCTCATTGACTGTTCCCTTTGCCTGTGGACTGGTGCTTTCTGGGTTGTGTCCATGGATGGACAGTATGTCACTTTGTGTTAGGGAGGGTCAGGAATTTTGTGCACGTCCTTGTACTAGCTGGAGTTCTTCTCATGTGGTACTATTTTCCATCACAGGGTTGTTTCACTCTGGCAACAACAGTTATGGAGTCTAAAATGGGCATTGTGGCTGGCATTTCCTTTGGCATTGCATGCTTCCAGGTAAAATCTTCCTTACTCCTCTTTTTTGGCCCTTGAGCTCTGAGTTTGGTCTGTGTGTTCTTAATTATATTTAATTGCTTTAAAAGTTTTTAAGCATGTAAAAGGAAAAAATAGTGGGGCTGCAGATTTTGTTTTTGTGTTGCCTAATCCCCATTGCCGAAAATGGCAGTTAAAATTCCAGCACTATTCAACAAGTTGGCCTATTAGCAGCAGTTCCCTCTGGAACAACTTGCCTCCAAGAGCTGTCCCTGCAGTCAGATGTCACACTTGCTCATGCTTTGACTAGCTGCCACAATTATTGCTTACAGTGAAAAGACTGGTCCTGCTGTGTCCACTGCCCCGTCAGCCCTTAGTTCAACTAAATTGTCAGCCCTGGTTAACCCTGATTTTTTTTGGCCTCTCCCCTTAGCAGCGTTTCTGATAAAAACTGAAGCTTATTCTCTTGGTGAAGGAAGCACCCTGCCTCAAACAACAGTACAGCTAGTGTCTCCTAATGTGATAGGCCTCATCTCAGCAGGAAACAGGAGGCCTCTGTCCCTAAGCTCCTTGCTGAAATAGCCTTTGTGTGTGGTGACAGTTGGGACTAGATGGTCAGAAATGAGTTTTCCTCACAAGTGCCATGATGGGAGCTGGTGCATCCTGAACTCTCATGTAGATCTGGCCCTCCTTAGCTGAATGCTTTTGAATATTTGCCTCTAATTCTGGTTGTAGATCACTAGAAAACCTGGCCTTGTGCCTTGCCTAGGCTAAAACTGGAGGGGTTTGTTTTTAGAAACCGTATCACTGGCTGACAGAACTCCCACACTTTTGGTTTTCCTCTGATCAGAATATTGTCCTTTGCTATGTGTTTGGTTTTTTTCTTCCCTGTTGGTGGAGGATCTTTCAATCTTGTATTTGTCAGAATAATAGGCCTTCAGTTCTCCTTAAAATATGGTGAGTCCTCATCTCCTTTATCCACAGTCACTGATATTGTGATAGCCTGTTTGCGTCTATGGATGTGTGATGGGGACATCTGAATGAGTATCTTGATCGTGTATGTTAAATAAGACCTGCTTAGGCTTTGCTGAATTGCTCAATCAGTTTGAGCACCTGAGCCTTTTTGTCACAATTCTTGGATTTGCTGAAATGTCCCATATACTGGGATTTTTGTTTTTGGCAGTTTGTGTTGTTCCAGTGTACCTTGCAGTCAGCTGAGAAGGTGATGGCAAGGAGACACAAGCAGATGAAATATGTCTGAGTGTGTGACCTTCCTCTTGTTTTGAGGCATTATACAGTCTGCAGTTCATGAATCCAATCTCAGATCTGCATTTTGATACCAAGTGGCAAACCCCTTGTTTTTTTCAAAGTATATTTGCATTTGAGTAGAGCATGAAGAAAGTGATGTTTGAGACTTCCTTGGTTTCAGGGTTTGTGCATCCCCTTTGGCAGAGACCCAGTTTCATGCTGTGAGCACTGCAGTGCTTGATTTATTTTGAGTTTGCTATTTATTGAATCAAATTGCCTCAAGCTGCTGTCTGAAGCACACTGGTACCATCCAGACTGACTGAAAGATTAACACATGATGGCATAAGACTCAGTGGTACGCGAATGAGAGAAGTTTCTGCCAGGTTATTTTAGTCTGATATTAGTATGCCACTCTGCTTTACCCTGTGATAAATATTTTAAGTACTGAAAGAGCCTGGTGCCATGGGCACTCTTATCGGAGCTGCTGTGTTGACAGATTGTCATAGCTGCATTTAGGGGTCAGTGTCCTATGGAAGGAGCTATTTTGTCCCTTCTATCTCCTGTCTGCTTCCTAGCTCCTTCCTGGTATGTGCAAGTTGTACTGAGCTGATTTATGGCTTCTGAATTCATGCTTCAAAAGGGATAGGTACAGATTGACTTATGAATAAACAGTGAGCCCATGTGCTTTCAATCATTTTTATTACAGTAGGGGAATATGAGCAGTTGCTGTTATCATTCAGGAATGAGTCATGTTTTCAAGTTCCAAACAATTAACTGGTGGTATCATTCTGTTTTCAAATGAGTTTTCCTGCATCAGAAACACAAGGGGCCAGTGCTGCAAACATACTCTTAACTTTACTTACTTCCTTGTGAGAGTCAAGCTGTATACACAAGTGTTTGCAGGATCAGGTCCTAAATGTCTTGTAGTACAGAAAACTGAGGTCTGGTGCCTGCATTGCAGTAACAACTGATGCATCTTCACTTCTACAAAACCAAAACAGAAGCTCCTAGTGCTCGAGATTTCAATCGCGTGCTGTGGGGGTGGGGGGGTCCAGGCACACACTGTCCAGTTTTGACCCTATTTCTACTTAGTTTCTGTTGTCCTGTTCCAGCTGGTTGGGATTTTTCTTGCCTGCTGCCTTTCCCGGTACATTACAAACAATCAGTATGAGATGGTGTAACCAGGTGGCCTGCAGCCTTGCACCTCTGACCAAGGTAGGTTTCTCTGCAGCGCAAGCTGTTTGCACCAGTATGGCAGTGCATGTGTGAACTTGGGGTATGGGAGCTTCTAGGCCTGTGTGCATATGTGTAGGGGTGGCATGATTGCAGGGGCTGCTCAGAGCTGTATGATTTCAGAGAGCAGAGCAGACAGCTTATAATAAGCAGTTCTTCAACTTTTAAGACATTTTAAAGGGAAGTAGAAATCCTTGATCTAGCTAGAGAGACAGGTGCTGTGGAGTCTGTCCCATGTGTGCCAGCTTGGGTATCTTGGTACTTAACTGTGCTGCAGCCTGTTCCCTTGATTCTTCTGCCTCTCCTCCTCAGATGTCAGCTCTATTAGCACAGCATGTTCCTAACCCAGGGGCGGGCAATTATTTCAGGTGAAGGGCCGCATAGTGAGTTTTGGCAAGCCATCAAGGGCTGCATGACAGGCAGCCAGGGGCAGATAAATATTAATTTTTTTTCTAACATTTTTAGGGGCCCTTTGGGCCCAATAGAATGGGCTGGTGGGCTGCATCTGGCCCACAGGCTGCATTTTGCCCACCTCTGTCCTAACCTGTGCCACTCCCTACTCCTGCAGTACTAGTTCCTGTGCAGTGCCCCTCCTGTTTTAGACTGGCTCTCCTCCTCTTGCCCATCACGTTTTGCTCTGCTTTTGGACCTCAGTCTAACCCAGGAGTGGGCAAAATAGGGCCTGAGTGCCATATCCAACCTGCTAAGTGATTCTATCTGGCCTGTATTGGGTCCTTCTGCCCTGCCATGCCCAGCCCAGACGTGGGGGACAACCCAGACGATAGCACATGCAACTGGTTTCACTGTCCGTGGGAACGGAGCTGCCACCTAGTGTGGAGTGCAGCCCACCCCATCCCACATGCAGTTCTCGGTTACATCGGGAGCTCTAGTTCACAGGACTGGGCAGCACTGCAGTGGGTTGGAGGTGCCATGGCACCAGCAGCCCCTGCGGTGGCAGTTCTCCCTGCCTTCATGCTTCCAGCTGCTGCTGGAAGTGGTTATGACCACTGTTGGCACTGGCCCCCCTCACCAGGTACCCCTGCCTGTCTGTCCCGGACCCACCACTGGGGGTGGTAGACAAAGTGGGTGGGCAGGGTCTCCATGGAGTGGTGTCTGGGAGTAGGATGGGTGGCTGGGGCTAGGGCTGTGAAGTGATGACAGCATGGGACTGGGGCCCGGGGCAGAGCTGTGATCTGCTCCCTGCATGTCCCTGACAGGCACCAGTTCTGTAGGCAGGCATGCATCACAGGGATGTACAGGGAGTGGATTGCAGCTCTACCCTACCCCACACCCCAGCCCCACACTGTCACTATGCCATGATCCTGGCTCCTTCCACCTGCCCTACTCCAGGATGTTGCTCCCCATTCACCTGCAGCTCCATCCCATCTGCCTGGCTAAGCTTGCCCTTCCCATGAGGGTCCTGGGACAGTCTCCATGGAGATGCCCTCCATCCACACCATCTGGCGCCCCCCACAATGGGTGTAGGGCAGATGGGCCCAGGGCCAGATCCAATTGGCATCTCCCCAACCCCTTTTTCCCCCTCCCTTCACCATAGCGGCTGGTGGAAACAGCTCAGCAAAACTCCTTAAATGGTCCTCTACCCCAGATAATTGCTACCCCTGGTCTAACCTGTGGTCCCCCAGTGGATCCAATATTGGGCCTTGTCAAGATAGACGTGATCATGCTATATGATGGCATGTCTCTGCTGTGGGGTTAGATGAGATCCACCAAATTGCTTCTACTCTGTGACTTAAAAGTGTGGGAATCCTGGTCTCTAGAGCTGGGAGACTTATTCATTAACCCATTTCTTTCTGAATTTTAGAAAACTTCTGATCTTCCCCTTTGGCAGAGCACTTCACAACCTCCAGCCCTCTGGAATCATGCCTTTCCCCAGTCTGCTGGAATCATGTTTGAACTGTCTGATCTTCTCAGCTGGCTCACGGAAACAAGTGTAACAGCTGTTCTGTTGGACTTTGGGAATTGTTGAAACACTACTCTGATGTAACACTGAATGGGATAACTAGTGTAGCTGAGGTTGTTTAAAACTACTGGATTCCTCCAGGCTGCCACAACCCTCAACTCCCTTCTCTAGCACAGGAAGCTCATATGCCACATTGAAGGAGCCTACAGTGACACTACTCTCATTTCTTACCTGCACTTTGTTAGTTTCTTAGAATGGTGGCTCTTTGGAGCTGTCATACTCCACAGAAAATTCTTCCTTGGAGATGCATCTCTTGCATTGGAAAGATAGCACTCTTTTCCTTCCTTCTTCTCTACTGTTGGCTATTTAAATCCATTGTGCAACTGACTCGCTGTCCCATCGGAATTTCTCACCGTTGCAGCTCTTAAATGTTGGGGAGAGCTGTTGTCTATTGCAGTAGATCTGATGGGACACACTGCCCTGCCTACCGGAAGCCCTGTGCTTAAAATGGTCTTGGTTTCTTTCCAGGGTCTTTCTTTCCCCAACTGGGGTTTTCATATAACTCTTTTTTAAATAAATGTATTTTTTTAAGCCGTCTAGTTCCTCTCTCCTAATCAGGCTGTAGTGTAGTAAATTGTAGCATGAGACTCAGTGTTGTAGTTCTCAGTACCTTTTTAGTCTCTGTAGGAATCTCCACCAAGCTGGGTGTGACTTGATCATCAGTATTATGTGCTGCTTTGACTTGTCTGTGTATTAAAGAGAAATCCTCTTATCTTGAAACACAATAAATATAAAAAAATATTTTACTCATAAAATTAAACCAAGTTAATATTTTACTCTTTGGAAATTCTGCTGGGATGATTTCAACAGAGGAATCTGAGCTATAAAGAAATCTGCCTCGTAATTCATCTGTCTACAGCCAGCCAATAACCCTTGGAACCACAACAACCTTGTTGTTGCATTTTCAATTATGAAAGATATTTATGTCCGCCCCCCTACCCCCGCCCCCCCCCCCCCAAAAAAAAATTGTTGTGTAAGACTGTTGATGCATTCCATCCCAGGAGCTGGCAGACTTTGCTGGGTAAATCTTATGCAGGATAGACTTCAGTCCTTGTGTAAACTTACATATCCTCCACTCTGCTTTATGTTTTGTGGCTAAATCAGTAACATGCTTTGGGATTTTTCAGAGGAACTGTAAGAGGCTGCTGTATGAAATGCCTCCTGGGACAGGGAGAGGGATTGGCTCAGTCATTCAGTTTTTCAGCTTGGGACAGTTTCATCATCAGCCCTCAGCTTTTCTGCACTGGGGCTTAGGATGTAGTGGGCACAGCAAGTTCCTCCTTCACCTGAGTTTGGTGGGTTTCTCAGAATGATCCTATCCACCACATCTGAGATTTAATCCTCAGGAACTATCTGAGAGAAGGGAGTGCTGGCAGAGATGCACAGTCTGCCAGTCTCCACAGCTGCTGTTACTGTCACTGCTGTCAAGGAGGAGCAATTAAAAAAGGACAACTGAGCTATTAGAGAATAACAGAGAGCCCAGCCCTTATTGGCAAGAAGACTCTTTGCCCCTCATTAATTCTGTCCTGTTGCCAAAACTAATGCTGCTGAGGGGCACCCTGTCTTGGCCCCAAAACCTGATGGGTGGAGTATAATTGCGCAAACTGCAGCTTCAGAGCTCAAGTGAATTGCTTTTGGCAGGGGTGTCCTACTTATCCAGCCCCAGAGATTGGAGGAGTGGCATGGGGCTGGTCCATGGGCTGGACCCAGAACACAGGGTCACATAGTCTAGTCTACAGGACTGTAATTTGGCATCTGCAGCACTGATTCCTGTGGCTTTCTGCTACCAAATTTCTGGCCCTGCGGGCAGCCCCATAAACAATATTGTTCCAACCTCTAACCTCTGGGGCACCTTGGATTCAGCCCACAGGGCTCCCTGTAGGTCTGGAAATTTGGTGCCCGGACAAATGATGGCAATTAATGCTATCACCATTTGCTGTGCCACCGAATTTCTGGACCTGTGGGGAGCCCTATGAATTAGATAACATACGTATCTTGGGTGTCCATGCTTAGGTACTTATGCTTTGGGTATCATTGCTAACTGAAACTTGAACGGTAATCCCAAGAAACTTTAGGCCTTATTTAACTTCTGTAAATAAGCCCTTGTTAGCTTTTGGCTGGTTGCATTACAAATTTTTCAAGATATTCAGGGCAAGACCCAAGCACATTAGACCATTAAAACAACAATATGGATGTCGGCCAATTCTAACTAGTGTGCAGACAGGGTCTGGCTAAAACCAAATGGTGGTGTAGGGTCGTGTTCAGTTAAACCTCTCTCAGTTGTAAAGCCAGTGCAGAGAAGCATGTGCCTGATGGAATAATCTTTTGGCTGGCTTGTGTTGCCCGTGTCAGCTGACAATTACTGGGCTCACTTGATCTGGCTCTAGTTTAGTTGTTCACTTTCAAATTAGTTTTTATTAGTCCCTTTTGGGGCTCTATGTAAAGTACTGCATGCTTCCATTTATGGCCTCTGTACTAATCACTTCATGATGCCTTCTGCCATTGATGCTCCTACAGATTCACCTGCACTGTGATCTGATGGCTGGTTAGTTGCTTACCCAAAATAAGCACATCATTCTAAGTGTCCATGCTGTTACACTGCTGCACCTGTGGGCAGTCTTGGTAGAGCCTGCATGGATGGCCTGAGGAGGGAGACTGTCCTGCTCTGACCATGGGTTGGTCCCTTAAGGCCAGTGTTACAGCAGGTAGGTATGTGGCTTTGCATTAGTGCTACCCACATGCTATAGACATGTTTTGCATGCAGGCTATACACATGGTTGTGGAAAGTCCCTGAATTAACAACAGGATTTTAAACAGGGAAGAAACAGCTGAGCCTCTGATGTGATCAGCATCCAACTCTCTTCAGTGTGGTGAAAGAGCAATGGTTAAAAACACCTTCCCATCCACTCCTATGTTCCCTGGGTCCAGTCACATTGGGAAGAGCATGGGCAAAGCCTTCCGCTAGGGGTTTTCCCCATCAAGAGTTGGTCCTAAGGTACTGTTGGGGTTCTGTCATTGGATCTTGCTGATTTCCCCTCTTGCTGGCCTGCTGCCTGTGACTGGTCTTGCTATGAAGTGCATTTCTCCTGGCTCATTCATCCCATGTGCCTCAAGGTATACTACAAGTCTGCAATGTGCAGGTGTTATGGAAGCCATGACTAGATAAAGTTGATGTGCATTCCTGCATGCTTGGGAACCTAAGGGAGTTGTAGGAGACCACTAGGAATCAAAGACTGCTGGTGAAAGGCTACTGTAATTTGTATTGCAGGTGAGGGGATATGTTACAGTCTTTCTTGGAGGACTTCAAAATGAAGGATCCTACAGCCCACTTCATTGTGTGTATTGCATGCTGTTCCATTTTCCTGAGTGTACATAAACCAGAGTCCTGAGTGCTCCCCTCCTGCTGCCACTTCTTACCCTGTGCACTTTACTCTTTCCAGTGTGGCAGCAGAAGTAATTTAAACAAGGGCAGCATGAATAAGAGCAGGAGCAAATCTCAGAGCCCTTACTCCCACATCCCTCCCACTCTTATCCCTGGTGGCCTCTGAATCAGGTTTTCCTCTGCTGTTTTGTTACATGGTATAATTATCTTTGATGTTGTGTTGTATACAAGCCTGTTTGCTTCAATGCAATATTTATGGAGTGTGAAAGGAAAGAGCACAAATCCTGTTTGTAAAGTGGTTGCAGCTCCAGCTGCTGGCCAGCAGAGGGCAGCCCAGGGAGCATATTGATTTCAGAGCATATATAGCACCAACCTTTGCCAGGCTGTCTTAATTCTATCTAAATCTAATCCAGCCTGCTTGGGTCCTGAGGATTGCTAATGCTAGGCACTGGTCTGATTCTGGAGTGTTGAATATGCTATACACAGTCCGATCATTAAAAAGTGTACTAGAAACGGCTCTTCTAGTGGGACCACTAACTTCACTGGTATAGTAAGTTGTATTGTGATAGCTCCTAAGAATTCTGGTCATGGTCCAGGATCTGACTGCACCATGTGCTATGCAAATCCAAAGCAAAGAGATCATCTCTGCCCTGGGAACTGACAGTCTAATAAGGGGCAGTATTTTAAATGCAGTTTGTTCTGTAACAAATATCTCATGTTAATTGTGAAAATGCATTGCTAACGCAATGGATTTACCTAATGGAGAAATGGCCAAATAAAGAATATTGTAAAGTTTGTGTGTGTGTGTGTGTGTGTGTGTGTGTGTGTGTGTGTGTGTGGGGTGTTTTTCGTTCAAGGACCTCCAGGGACTTTTTATGAGTCTGATTATTATCCTCATTTTACAGTTGGGGAGATTGAGTCAGAAAAAGTCTGAAATCTTTTATCCAAAGTTGTATAATGAGCAAAGTTTGGACCATCTGGAGGCTCATCCTCATGACAACAGCTCTTTAGGGAAACAGTGGCCCTTATCATGCTCTGATCTCTGCTTGGGGCCTTTTTGACCTTTGCCACTCCCTGGGATTGAAAGGCTTAGAAGGGTCTGCCTCCTACTCATGTGTTGCACCAAGGCTTAAGTTGTGCCAAGCATCTGCTAAGTATTCAATAGATTTCAAGTGCCGTGTTACATCTTACAGTGGTGTTGGGAAAGATTGTGTCATTGCACTGGATTATTAATGTGAGTGCTCCAGTGAGGTCATATATCCCTTTTGCATTTGTAGTACTGGTGAACCTTTGATGATGTTTGCATACTGCTTTCAGAGTTTAACTCTTTTATGGTTATTTTCCTTGGGATTTTGAGCAGTGAGTAGTTTCCTTTGATGGAAACGCTGGTCTGATGCCAGAACAAAGTCTAATAAATAGAATTTAAAAAAAGGAATGAAGAAATTCTGCTTTGGGATATAAAAGGATCCACATGTTTCCTGACACTAACAATGTAACTGGACTGGATATGCCTCATCAAGATTTAAGCTTCAGATGGTAGGAGCCAAAGTGGCAATTCTGTATCCAGCCAGGCCCTGGGCCTTTATGCAGAGCTCTGGGGTAGATTTGCTTTTGGGAACTGGATAAATGAGTACAGATTGACTCTGGCACAGGAAAACAGCTTATTCCTTGGACTCTAGAAGCAATAATTACAAATGGGTCTTGCAAATGGGTTGTGATTCTGCTGGAATTATAAGGAAAGGTGGGGATATTTATGTTGTGTGTGCATTAGTAAAGCATTCAAGAAAAGTGTTCACTGAATCCAAGAGAGGGGCAGATTGATAACAGCTCAATCTCTTCATTTCTCTTGGGGCTAGCCAAAGATGTTATCTTAAAGATACAGCAGAATCCCAGCAATGTAGATTGGAAGCTCATTTGAACTACTTCTCTGGACTATTGACAGTTTCTCACCACCACATGGAAGTTATGTTGTAGCAAATTCAGTAGCTGTTATCAAAGAGGATAATGATAACAAAGTATCTGCTTCAAGGTTTTATATCAAGAAGACCACACATGGGAGAGCAGACACATTTCTCCTGAACAGCATGCATCATGGGATATTTGCCCTTTTGTCGTGTACTATCCAGTAACAAATACACTCCTCCTGTTTCTAAGACAAATGCTTTAAAGGGTGAAAAAGAAGGGACTTTGATCATTAGCCCATAACATGGTTACATGCTGAATGTATCATTCGTTTCTGATTTAATAATGATGGACTGAAAGTGTCTGTGTGACTGGTAGGCAAAAAAATTGTCCATGGTGTTTCTTGTCCTGTTTTTCTGGATGTTGTAGGTGGAGCATTCAGGGCTTTCACCAATGACTCTGTTGAAGAGACATGGTCTTGGGAAACCAGCACACTGAACTGCAGCTCTGGAGCCTTACCTCTGCCCCCAAAGCCTGCTCTCTCACCATAAGCAAGTTGCATCATCACCTTGTGCCTTGTTTTCCTCTCTGTCACATGGGTATAACGGGACTTTTCTTCTTCCTGAGCTATAGGACTGTTTAAGACCGGCTTGTCCAACATATGGGCCACGGGCTGCCATGTGGCCCGCCAAGCCATTTTCTGAGGCTTGAGGTGCTGCAATGGGAAACGAAAGTAAACACTATTTACTTTCGTTCCCACCCCTTGTCCCTCCTTCAGCCCCTCAGCAGCTTCCTAATGGCTGCTGAAGGGCTGGGGATGGGACAAGGTTCCCACACGCACCGCGTCAGCTTGATGTTGCCAATGTGGTGCGGCTCCCCCTGCCATGGTGTCCCTTCCTAGCCTGGCCCCTCCCTTCTTCATTTGCATGCCAGCTCCTCCCCTCTCCCTCATTGCAGGTTTTCCCTTCCTAGCCCCTCCCCTCCCTTCCTCATTTGCATGCCAGCCCCACCCTCCCCTGCCCCACCCCGTGCCAGTCCCCGCCAGCCATGCGTGCTGGAGCAGGTAGCGGTGCAGTGGGCAGGTGGGCACAGGGCGTGTGGATGCTGGCTTGGAGGTATGGTGCAGCTGGGCCAGCGGGAGATACTGCTGCTGTGGCTATGGCTGTTGGGGTGGGAAGCTGGCACCACTCCCACCTTCCTGCATCCCCCCCATGCCTGCAGACATTGCGCTGGGGGTGGTGAGTCATGGGGAGGGAGGGAGCCCTGCCAGTTGGGCTTGGGCTCAGGCTGCCCTGAGGGAGAGGGAGAAGGGGGTGTCCCTGCACATCCCACACCCCCCTGTAGGGTCCCTGCATGTCCCCATGGATGCTGAGCCCAGGCACGCAGGTGTGGGAGCATCCTCGAGGCTGCCCAGGTGGCAGGGAGGACATGGCGGGGTCAGGCAGCACCCCTTGACCCCTGTGCCCCCAGACCGCGGCCGAACTGGACAGGCTGCGTGAGCGCCCGCTTCTGCCCCCCCCGACAGGATGTTGCCCTGAGAGAGCACCTGTAAATAAGAAATTAAAGATCTGTGATGCATTTCAACCAAGTATTTGAAACCATGGTAATAGAAAATTCTGCTAACCTTTGGAAAAATCAGATCCCTGCAACAATTCTCTGGAGTAAATATAGCACGATGTCAACAGAGGTTTTGCATTCAAAAATGATTTTTACCCATCTGCAAATTGTGGCATTCCATATGGATAAAGACAGGGAATTAAGGGTGCAGTGGGGTGGTACGCTCCTCTCCAGGTGTTAAAATTAAAACAGTGCTACCAGACCAAATTATTTTGATTTGTGATTTTAAACCACATTTCCAGACCCATTTAATTGATACTTACTGCAACTTCATTGGTGTCAAAGGTCACATGAGATCACTTCCTGATATGATACTACTTCCTGTGAGGTCTTTGAATATGGCTCGCCAGCCCAGTGGGTAATAAAAAGTTCATGATCTGGCCCACATTCAAAAAGGTTGGATGCCCCTGGTTTAAGAGCTCAGTGGTATAGTCCTGACTAGAGCTCTGAAGTGGGTAATGTCTTCTTGCTTCCCAGGGTTGTGGAAGTAAATTAGTTGTGGAAGGAGGAAGGCACCATTTCATGATGAGAGGACTGATTTAAAACCCTAGTGGGATCTGGATGGAGTATCGTTCTCGCTTAGGCTAGGGACAGACATTACACATAAACCAGTTTAAGTGATCAGAAACTGGTTTCTATCAGTAACAGAACAGATGTTCAGTGAACATAAACCAGTTTGAGATAAACCTGGTGGAATGTAGTATCAGACATAACTGATTTGGCTCAACCTGGTTTATGCAATGTCTGTCCCAGACCCCTTGCTGGTTTAAGTTAAACCAGGCTGCCCCAGCATTCCAGCAAGCTCTCTGGAATGCGCGGGGCGCTTTGCTTTACAGCAGAGTTGACCCCTCCCCTCTGCTCCCTGGCTGCAGCTCCAGCAGAGACTGCTGGCATCTGCCTGGCTTCTGCTCCCCCCTCCCCTTTAAGCAGGGGGTCGCCCATCCCCTCTGCCTTACACAGATGCATAGCATTAGCTAGCAGACCACATGCTGGCTACGGTCCATGCTGTGGCAGACCAGACAAAGGCAGAATCAAGAGGTAGCTGGTAATGTCTCTCTGTTGTTTTCTTAAGGGGGTGATAAACACTGAGTTGGGGGTGATACACACTGTGCTATCAATTCCTTGCTAGGCTGTTCAGGAGGGGGTGGGGAGCTCTTGTCCTGCCACAGCCTGGTCACTCCCCCCCTCAGCTCAGCACTATGGAAGGGAAGGGAGGGCTGCTCTAGCACCCCCTGGCTTCTGGCCTGAGCCAGTGTAGGCACATGCCTACATTTTTTCAGCCCAGAGGGGATGTCTTTGGATGGTTTAGCCTGGGCAGGTTAGACTAACCTGCAAAGATTGAGTCAATTTAGGCTCAAGATTTTGAATGTCTGTCCCTAGCCTTAGAGCTTCACTAGAGGCCTATGCAGCAGCTTGTTTGTCTTGTTGCAGTCTATGTTCACCTCCTCCCTGATCTCCCACATGTCGTCTGCTTGGAGTGAGGCAGCCATTTCAAATGATTTTCCCTTACATGACCTCAGAGAGGGTACACCTATTTGTAGTTACACAGGCTCTCCCTTCCATGGCTTTAACTCCTATTGATATATAAAACTCTTAATGCCTTATTTTGGGCTTATATGTGCAACTTGATTTGTGCCTGTGCACCTGCTTGTGATTTAAGCTCTCAATATGTGTTCTGTAGCATCTGTGTACCCTAAGCTTTTTCTAGGTACAGTCTTCACAGAGTCACTGATGAGAGGCACTAGAGGGAAGAGGTAGAAGTTTCTGTATTAGCCATCTGGCACTGTGGCTTTTTACTAACAGTGGCAGAATTTGTGTGTCCCTTCAGATCAATGGTCCTCCCAGCCCTGTCCATGGGGGAAGATTTTTCCTTAGGAATGGAAGTGAAGAGCAGTGTCCAATCAGAATGGCAGGGGGGAAATTAAGCAGGCAAGATGTAATTATTCAAGTTGGAAACCAGCCAGGACTGTGGGCTTTCCTTTTGGGAAAAGTATCATGGGATATTGTAATGATCACAAATGGGACAAGTACCTGCTCTTGGATCTCATCCAAAAGGTAGCAACTATTGTAGCTCAGCATCTGTGATCACTGTGTTGATGACACACTGATTTGGTGCTGACTGTAGTGGGCAGAGCGCCAACTTTCAAACCATCAGCACTTTTTCCTTCAGCACCTGGTTTTAGGCTGAACTAATGGCCCCTGGTAATCCTACAAGAGTCTTTTCCATGTGATTTCTACTTCTAGAGATTTGTCAGTGGTATAGCCTGTCAGCCTGTAAGTTGTAAAGGGATCATTTCTAGGAATGGTGATGACTGGCTAAAGAGGGAGCAATATGGAACCTTTGTCCATAGCTAGCTGAACCCACTCAGCAACCTGTCACCTGAGCCAGGCGCGGAGCTGCACAATTAGATCACCTTTCAAGCCCATTCAGTATCATGGACTGCCACCAAACAACTTTGTTTCCTTTGCAATCAGTCAAAGAATGTGTTTATTGTTTGTCTCATTTCTTACCGCTCAGCACAAAACCCAACCCATGAAATATAGCTTTTGTCAACCCTCCGGGTACTGTCTGCTGATGGCAGAGGACTTTTGGCTGTTCTTGCTCAGGGCAGGGTGCAGTATTCAGCTGTAATCAAGCAGTTAATGGCCTATGCTTTAGCTACTGGTAATACAAGATAACTTGTAACATGGCAAGGCTAGAATACAGGTAGCATGCAAGTGCTCAGAGGCTGCAGTTTCCTCTCTACAGTGAGAGCATATATCTGTTGTAGTTCTATTGCTTTGCTAGTTGTGAGCATCCCTATACACGCCCTAACATGCGTGCTATCCACCAGTTACATGGCATGATGATTCGGCAGATAACCCTTCCTCCCTGGTAGCAGTAGGGGTAGGGGTAATACCCCAGCAGAGGTTCACACACCCGCTGGCAGTAGCGGTTGCCCCGGCGACACCGAGCGCAGCAGTAGCCCCTTTCATCCCACAGCGGGTGGAACTCGAGTCCGTTCTCTGACTGGAAGAAGAAACAAAGCAGGAAAGTGTGAGGGAGGAGTCCCTGAAGGGGGTCTAGGCATCTTCAGGGAGCTGCTGCTGACATGTTCCTGCTGGCATGTTGCTCCTTTAGCATCTAGTCAAATGGCCCAGTGGGTAGACTGGGCAATCCCTCAGAATTTGGTACTTCTGAGAGAGAGCAGCAGCTAGTAAATCCAGCTCATGTAGGATAGCTATAATGTGGCTCTAAGGAGAGCAATGTGAGCACAGCACTGAGCAGACAGAAGAAGAAGGGAATATGATGATGCTGAGTGTTTGGGAATTTTTGCACAAGCAAAATTGCTTCTTACGATGTCCTGTCAGTCGTTTGGTATGGGGCTGTCATTACTACGATATCTGAGTGCCTCACAAAATCACTGACAGGCAGGGAAGTGTTATCCCTATTTTACAGCTTGGAGGTTCAGAGTGCAGATTTTGTGACTCACACAGGCGGTCTTTGGCTGACCCAGGAACTGACCCCTTCTGCCCCTGAGGTCTCCTGAGTAGCAGTCTGTTGGACCTCTTTTTATTCCTATTCCTTAAGCTGCTGGGTCAAATGGGAAACAAGCAGGAGGAACTCACCCTCCTGCTAGCTGACACCAGCCCGGACATAGTGGGGATTACTGAAACATGGTGGGACTCAACGCATGACTGGGCGGTGAATGTCAAGGGCTATAGGCTGTACAGGAGGGACAGGATAGGAAGAAAAGGTAGGGGCATGGCACTCTACATTAAGGAGGAATACCCATCCTCATCAATTAACAAAGGCTCAGAGGAGGGGCACTCTGAAGTGCTCTGGGTTAGAATACAAGGCAGTTGAGGGGAAAGGGTCTTAACAGTGGGGGTGTACTACAGACCTCCCAACCAAGGAGAAGAGCTCGACCAGGAATTCTTAAGTCAGCTCACGGAGGTAGCGAAGTCTAAGGATGTGGTAGTCATGGGGGACCTGAACTT
Source organism: Crocodylus siamensis (assembly GCF_052110815.1). Taxonomy (NCBI): domain Eukaryota; kingdom Metazoa; phylum Chordata; order Crocodylia; family Crocodylidae; genus Crocodylus; species Crocodylus siamensis. Next base: position 38,603,129 of record NC_143402.1, on the reverse strand, counting down.
TCCAGACGTCTGCTGGGAAGAGCAGTCAGCCAGGTCTGACCGCTCACATAGGTTCCTAGCCAGAATGCAGGACATCCATCTAACCCAGGAGGTGCACAGCCCCACCAGGGGAGACACCTTGTTGGACCTGGTGTTGGCCACGGGAGATGACCTGGGGAAGGGGCTGCGGGTGCTCCACCACCTGGGTGACAGTGATCATCGCCTGATGGAATTCACCATCCAGCGCAAGGTGGCAAAGGCCTGCAGCAAGGCAGCAGCCCTAGATTTCAGGAGGGCAGACTTCAATGAGCTAAGCAGAATAGTCAGGGAAGCACTGAGGTCCCAGAGGGGAGGGGAGCCAGGTCTCCAAGGAGAGTGGTTGCTCCTCAAGGAGACGATCCTCCAAGCCCAAATGGAGGTAATCCCAACATGGATCAAAGGGAGCAGGAGGGCACACAAGTCCCCATGGTCACCAAAAGCATCTGGGAATGTCTCCTAGCTAAAAGGGAGGCGCACACCCAATGGAAGGGAGGGGCCATCACCAGGGATGACTATACTGCAGTTCCTCAGGGCTGCAGGGGGGCAGTCAGGAAGGCCAAGGCAGAGATGGAATTGGGACTAGATACCCGGATTAAGGACAATAAGAAGTCCTTCTTTAAATACATAGGGGGTAAAAAGAAGGTTCCGGGTAATGTGGGCCCCCTGCAGGACATGTTAGGAAATTTGGTCGTCACACCAGACGACAAAGCCAACATATTTAACGATTTCTTTGCCTCCATCTTCCTAAGCAGGGACCAGATCAGCCCCCCCACTGAGCCCCCCTCAGGCCCCAGGGGAGGCACACCTAGGCCCCAGGGTTAGAGAGGAACTAGTTAGGGAGCTTCTGGAGGGACTGGATGTATTCAAGTCAGCCAGTCCAGACAATGTCCACCCTAGAGTACAAAAGGAATTGGGTGAGGTCATTGCAGGACCCCTGGCATGGCTTTATGAGCACTCATGGTGCTCTGGTCTGGTGCCAGAGGACTGGAAGAGGGCCAACGTGGTTCCCATCTTCAAAAAGGGTAAGAAGGAGGACCCGGGAAACTATAGGCCAGTTAGTCTTACTTTGATCCTAGGCAAGCTGTTCGAGAAAATTATGCTGGCACAAATCCACGAGGGGCCAGCAGGGGATTTCATGCTTAGGGGCAACCAACCTGGGTTCATCAGTGGCAGGTCCTGTCTGACCAACCTGGTGGCCTTCTATGATCAGATCACCAAATCATTAGATGCAGGGGTAGCAGTGGACATAGTCTTCCTGGACTTCCAGAAGGCATTCGACACTGTCTTTCACCCTGTTCTTATTAAGAAATTGGGGGACTGTGATGTCGACACCCACACAGTCAATTGGGTCACCAACTGGCTGGAGGGCTGCACCCAGAGAGTGGTGGTGGATGCGTCCTTTTCGACATGGAGGGATGTGGGCAGTGGGGTTCCGCTACAATCGGACCTAGACAGGGTACAGGGGTGGGCGGATGAGAATAGGATGGGATTCAACACAGACAAGTGCAAAGTGATGCACCCAGGGAGGAACAACCAGCACCATACCTGCAGGCTGGGGAACTCCCTTCTCGTCAGTACAGAGGCAGAAAAGGATCTTGGAGTCATCATTGACTCCAAGATGAACATGGGCCGGCAGTGTGGGGAGGCAGTCAGGAAGACCAACTGCACCTTGTCGTGCATCCACAGATGCATCTTGAGCAGGTCCAAGGAGGTGATCCTCCCCCTCTATGCAGCACTGGTCAGGCCGCAGCTGGAGTACTGCATCCAGTTCTGGGCGCCGCACTTCAAAAGGGATGTGGACAACATGGAGAGGGTCCTGAGGAGGCCCACTCGTATGATCAGGGGACAGCAGGGCAGGCCTTATGAGGAGAGGCTATGGGACCTGATCCTGTTCAGCCTCCACAAAAGAAGGCTGAGGGGGGATGACCTGTTATAAACTAGTCAGGGGGGATCAGCAGGCACTGGGGAAGTCCCTGTTCTCCTGAGCACTGCCAGGAGTGACCAGGAATAACAGTCACAAGCTGGCAGAGGGAAGATTTAGACTAGATATCAGGAAGCGCTACTTCATGGTCAGGGTGGCTAGGATCTAGAACCAACTTCCAAGAGAAGTGCTGCTGCTTCCTACCCTGGGGGTCTTTAAGAGGAGGTTAGATGAACACCTTGCTGGGGTCGTTTGACCCCAAGTAGTCTTTCCTGCCATGGCAGGGGGTTGGACTAGATGATCTACTCAGGTCCCTTCCGACCCTAGAAACTATGAAATATGATAGAGGATAGCAACACCTCTATTTTGTTAATGATGAATTATTCCAACTATTATGATCTACTCTGAGCTAACTACGTTTCAGTAGCTAAACAACTGGTATTACAGCTCCACATCAAATTCATTTCATCCTTGTTTATTGGGATTCGTCTTTCAATGAAGTGCTTACCGTTCTCTTAGATAGTTCAGGGTCCTATGTCAGGCAGGGAGATGAGAGACAGGTTTTCAAACAGGCCATATTATATAGTCTAACATTCTTTCTTTACAAATTCAGCCCCATTGTTAGATACTGACAGTTGCTCAGTAGTTATTCCCATGGACTCACATAGTCATTTACAGGAAGATCCTCTTCTGTCAGCTGCCGAGCCTGGCGTTTTGCCCCTGGCCTTGCTGCCTTATCCACATGATGCTTATTCTGTTCCTTGTCCCAGTCTTGTTTGTTTACAGGAATCTGGACATCATCTTCCCCAGCATTGTCAAAGTCATGGAATTCAGGAGCTAAAAGCAACAGCCCAAACAATCATTGTAAGCAACTGCTGAGGAAAGATCTTAGGAAGGTAAGCTGTGGATGGTGTGTTCCTCTAAAATACAAACTGGAAAATGAGAAAACATGGCTGGTGTGTTGCTATGATAATGAGCAGGGGAAGAAATTGGTCCTCACTGAGAGCTGGCATTACACAGGTTTAACTAAGTGTAAATGCAGGTCTTAGATTTTACACCCAGGCCCCATTTCTTCATGGTCCCACAATGGTATTAGCCTGCACTGCTACAGATATGCCAATTGTGAGGCCTAATAATGGCCAATGGAAAACAGCAAGACAAAAAGGACTTAACTCAGGAACTCAGTGGCCACATTTTTTCTGTTAAGTGCAGCAAGCAGGTGTTTTTTAGGCTCTAAAGACAGTATTAAGTTACTTTGTAATTCAAATGGAAAATTAAATACTAAGAGATAGTAATCTGTGTCAGTGCAGCTGGGTAGACTGGTGTTCTTTGGGTGTGTGCATTGGTGCTGAATGACATGTAGAGGTATAATTTCCATCAATATTGGCCCCTTCTCAAGGGACAACGTGATGTATGTAAAAGGCTGAATCAACTCATAGTACCCAAATGGTAAAATATGCTACCTGTGAGGTGTTCAGCCAAGTGAAACTTGTTCCAGTGATGCAATGTTTGATGTCATCACAGTGTGGTACAGTCAGGTGGCTTGTGGGTGGAATTTGCTTTAAATTACATGGCAGTGGATATTTTTATGCTGCAGTTTAACTGGACTTGTCAGCAGAACATCTGTCTTTCTACTTCACCTCCAGACTCTTAAAAGCTATCAGTGCAAGCACAAGTTCCTGTTCTCTTTTTAAATAATGTAATACTATTTTCCAGTATGCTAATACTTTTTCATCTGAGGCTTTCAAAGAGTTTTAAAAAATGAATTATCATTTTGCAGAAGGGAAACAACCACTGACACGTTAGGTGAGTTGTCTAACATCACATAGTGACAAAGTCTAGATGTTCTGCTTTCCCTTAACCTATTCCAACTGTTTGGCACTGTCCCCTGCAAGGAACCAACAAACAAATGCTTTATTTTTGTTATGTTTGAACCCATTCCACAGAAGGCAGGGTGGTGGAGGGCTGTTAGTGAAAGACAGATTGGATTTTTGCAGGCAAAAGGCCTGACAAGCTCTAACAGTGGTTGATTTGTCATGGCTGTAGCAAAGGACCTGTCTATATTCATTTATGTGATTTGCAACTCATCTGTGAAAACTTTTTCCATGCCAGGTCTTAGCAAGCAAGACTTCAGGAAGGGAAGACAAGAACAGGTTGTTGACTACACAGTGCTGTTCCTGGAGAGAGGGGTAGGTTAAGGCATTTGCAGCTTGGGGGACATGCTGCAGGAAGGATGAAATGGACTATTTTACCTGTTATCAAAGTTGGGTGGATCCAGTGTATGGTCACACTCTTGCAAATGTCAAAAATTTTGGAGTTCTTTAGGAACTCTTTGTTTTCAATAGGTTTTTCTCCTGGAATCCAGACCACGGATTGCTCAAAGTAGGTTGTTGTAATGACATTTCCCTGAAAAATGAATGTGATTTCAATTTGACATATTGGATTTTAACCCTCATGCCCCTTCTAAAACTCCTTAGGTTCCCTTGCTTCTGCCTTAACCAGTTAGAGCAGTTCAGAGGTTGCACTGTGCTTTTAAAGCTCTGGAATTTTGTCCACTGTGTTTCATAGGCAAATTTTGACCTCAGGTCTTTTGCTGGTGTAATGCCAACTAATTCCAATAGAGTTGTTCCTGATTTGAATGAGAGTTAGCAAATTAGTTGCTTTCTGTACTTCCTTTGTTTGTCCAGTACTAGTTTCTCCCCGTCCCTCTCCCCTGCACAATCTCACTTCCAAAGCCTTCTCCTCCTGCCATCTGAAAGAAGTTGCCTCCTTCCACCTCATCACTTCTCCAACTCATTTCAAACTTCAGATTAAAACATCTGCTTTCTTCTTTGCCTCTTAATTTCCCTCTTCTTCTGTTCCTGATTTTGTGATCAAGCACTAATTTATTCCTTGAATGATGCCTTTGCAGCTCTGATTTGTGTAATGTACACATCCCCTATATTACATTGCTTGGTAATGTTTTTTTGGCATTCAGATTTTATGAAAGATGATATAAAAAGATTATTGGATTGGACTGCACTGAGCAAACTGCAGTGCATATGGAGAACCCTGGTGTTCTACTTCTGCATGTTCGTGGTATCCAAAAAGTAAATTATGGAACAAACATAGAGCTACTTGGAAAACTGATTTTTAAATATTAAATGTGTTTTGTGAAGGTGTTTAATTTGTGTAGAATATTTTTTAAATCTTTTGGTTACCACCAAACATTATCTAAATAACTAAAAACTATTTTTTGGCAAAACTCAAAAGAAAACATTCCTTTTGACAGTATTTGAGGACTACCTGACTTTTTTTTCCATTAAAATTTCCATTTAACTAAAAAGTCTTGTTATAGAATAAAAAAGGTTTCACTTCCTTCACCCAAATTGAGGCCCATGTAATGAATTCTAGTGTACCTCCTGCCTGCTGCCAGCTAATCCATCTCTGAAAAGTGTTCCATGCCTTATAAATCTGGAAGCAGTTTCAAACAGCTTTGAGAGAATTTTTTCCTCCTTTCACCTTCCCCCACATCTCTACACGTGCTCAAGGTTCAGTGTAAGCAATATTAAGCAGGTCCAAGGTCCAATATTTGACTATATAACCCTACAAAGGCCTGCCTGTGACTTCCCTTTTCCTAATGGAAATGCTTAGCCTTCACTTACAGATATGGAAGTGCCGAGGACACCAGACCTGAAAAACATGATGTTTTAATGTGCAGCATACTTTTTTTATAATGATTTTAATGATTGTCATTATTGTTGCTCATAAAAGAACCTGGCCTTGTTGGAGGAGAAATAAAACTATATATTCCCAATAAAAAAGTTTAAAGCCTCTCTAAACCTTCGTAACATTGGTGATGGATCTTGTGTTGGGTGGCGTGATATTAGAAAAGATGGTCTAGTGCAGGGGTGAGCAATCATTTTGGGCAGAAGGCTGCGTACTGAGTTTTGACAAGCCATCAAGGGCCGCATGACAGGCAGCCAGGGACAGACAAATATTAATTTACTACATTTTTAGGGGCTCTGCAGGCTGGATAGAATGGCCTGGTGAGCTGCATCCGGCCCACAAGTTGCATTTTGTCCACCCCTGGTCTAGTGGATGGGGACCTGGGGATACTGGGTTCAGTTCCCTGCTCCACTACACATTTCCTTCAGGACCTGGAGAAAGTCACTTAGGGCATGTCTACATGTGCGCTTTAATGCACATTTACCTATTAAGCAGTAAAGGTACTTCACTGTAAGGGTGGCCAGAGCCTGGAATAGGCTTCCCAGAAGGTGGTGCTCTCACCTTCCCTGGAAATCTTTAAGAGGAGACTGGACAGGCACCTGGCTGGGGTCTTATGACCCCTCCTGCCCCCAGTGCTCCTTCCTGCCCATGGCAGGGGGTCTGACTAGATGATCTGTCTAGGTCCCTTCTCACTCATTGATTCTATGATTCTATTTTAATGCGCATTAAAGCATCATGTAAAAAAACGCTGTGCTTTTTACTTAATGCACATTAAAATACGCTGATGCACATTAAATGTCACTTAAAAAGTGTACACATTAGTTAATGAGCATTAAGTCAGGCCAATGCACATTTTTTTAGTACCTCACAATGGAGGTATTAGATTTAATGTGCATTAACTGTTACTCTCATCAGTGTCTATTTGGAAAACAGCACTTCCCTATAATGCAGGGAGTTTGTGCAATTAAATGCATGAATGATTGGATGTGTTCAACTACTTCTGGGACTGTATCAGTCCTTACACAGCCCTGATTTGGAGTGGACTGCAAACCAAAGCACTGATCCTTGACCATGCTGGTAACATTTGTAATCTGCCATGGCCATTGCTTGTTTTCTGCGGAGAAATGCAGTGGCACTGCACACCAGACATATGTCTCCCTTGGTGATGACTTACCATTAGCTAAGGAATAAGGGTCTGATCTGGCTCCCAGGGTATTGAGAGAGACTGGAGATGAGGACCAGGATGCTGGCTGTGGCAGGGCATCACCTCCAAGGTCAGATTAAGCATGAAAACCTACATCTTCCTGGAAAACTGAACACAGTAAAAAATGGATCCTTTATCCATTTTGCATGGTAGGCATGGTGTCCTGCTTGGCACACCTGAATTCTACTGTAAAATTTTTCAGGCCTTGGAGATTTTTCCCCACTGAAAGGGTATTTAGTGGGATGAGTTTCATGCACAGAGTTTGTGCAGTAATAAAGGGATTCCATTTGGGCTTCAGAAACTGGATTTCTATTTCCATGCAGTGTACTTTTGTGCTGCTGCTTATAGCCGTATAGTGCATTGTCTACTCAGAGCTGTTACACAATCCCAAAGTGCATGGAGTTTTCCAGAAGCTTACTGGCACCATCATTCAAATTGCATTCCCTGCCCACCCTTTCCCTCCTTCAAATTGTGCCCCCCCATTTGGGCTGGATACAATGTCTTGACCAAAAGAGTCCCTGTCTGTGCCATTTCTTGAGTGTATTGGGAGGACATTCTTCTGATAAGCCTAACTGAGATTTCGGGTTGTACTCTAAATGTATTAACTCCTACTCCATGGCCCTTTTCACTGCATCTTGGGATTTGCAATCTATTTAATCTATTTATGGTTCATCCTGAATCCTATTCTAAAGTGGCCTGTAAGTCCCAGTTTTAGTTTTCAGAAATACTAAATGCCCTAGAAACAGGGAAGTAAACATGGGGCACTGATCCATGATTCGGTCGGTGCCATACTGTCTCACCTTCTCAATGGCTTTCTTCTCCCTCTGTTGCTGCAAACTGTGCATCACCAGCTGCCAAAGGATGATGCAGAAATTTTGGAGAGTGTGGGGGAAGGAAGGCTGTCTGCTCAGCATTTGCATGTGTGCTTTTCCTCTTCAAAAGCCAGGCAGATTTGTAGTAAAAATGTTACTAGACCTTATGTCTAAATGTATCTCCTTGGGTTTTGCACCTCCATTCTCTATCCTGATTAATGTCTTGTTAAAGATAAAGTCATTTTTTTATGATGAGAATGCAAAAGCTCTATTAGAGTCTCATGAAACAACCAACTAATCTGTTTCTGAAGCTTTAGAAGGAGAGTCCCTCAGGAATTAGGCTGTGATTTAGAAAAGTACTTCTGCACATGCTTAATTTTAAGCACATGTTGAAGTTCTGTTGGCTTCTGTGAGATTTCTGTCTGTGCTTAAGTGCTTTCCTGAATCACATTTCCTAAATGTGGCTGGTTTTTTAATTCACATATTTTGTATAAATCCTTTAGAGAGAGCAAGGCAGATCCTTACTGGAAAACTGATTCGATTGATTCTTGGTGTCTGCTAATCTTGAGCTGTCTTGTGGCCTTTTGGCTACAACAGGATTATTGTTCTTGGTCTTTGGTATTGTGCTGAGGGGGATTTTTGTCTGTCTTCTGTCTAATCCAGTCTTTGAATTGTTCATTTTTCCAACAAGCCTCTGTAACAAGATACCTTTATAAAACCATCACAGTGCTCATATGTTTTAGTAGCAAATTCATAGGGAAGGATGGAGCAGATGGAATTCCAGTGAGAATACTAGTCTGTTTTCCAGAGAAATTTATCAAAGTTAGTTTCACATGGAGTAGCTTATGCAGATTTTTATAATATTTTAGTTACATACCTTAAGTTCCTGTATCTCGACCTCTGTAGTTTCAGGTATTACTTTAGTCTGAGTTTTGATGAGGCATTTTTGTAGTCCCACAAAAAAGATGCCAGTTATTCCCTAAAGCAATAACAGCCACATACACACAGACTGTCAAGTGAAGGAAATACAAAAGCTTAAATAGCAGCATAAAAATGTAATTGATTATTCACTCTTTTGTCAGGATTCTGTCCAGCAATGGTTCTAAGACGTACCAAAGATTTTTTTCTAAGGGATGTTGCAATGTATGGGTTTGGAGAATTAGGGCTAGTTACAAATGGCTAAAGGCAGGGATTCATAAAATTCTGCTCCAATCCTCTTGTCCTTATAACTGTCACCTGCTCTAGTGGTTATAAGTAAATGCATGCAGACTATAATATGGCCATTATAAATCTATGGACATCTAGCCTTCAATTTCTGCTAGACTAGCAGATGAAGATTTTACTGTATGTTATTTCCCATGGATATTATATGTCACTGTCCAAAGTATAAATAGTTTTCCCAGTCTTAGCAAGTGCAGCCACCATAGGGCTTATGGAAGCAACAATCCAGGACTGCTCTTAGGGTTTGATTTTACTGAACACTGAACATTGGATATACAGTAATCCAACATCCTTAAGCATGTGCTTCATTTTAAGCATCCAAGTAGCCCCAGTGAAATTGAATCCTTCGCCAGTTAGTGAAGAATAATTATGCCTTGGAAAGAATTCACCTGGGGGGAACAATATGATTATGAAGAGGAAGCAGTAGTTAAAGTCCCTGAGAGCTTGCTCTGGCAATGAAAGTAATGGAAGACTTGGATTCTGTTTCTAGCTTTGATCTTCTGTGTGATGTTGGGCAGGTCATTTAAGCCTGTCCCTGCCCCAGTTTCTCCCTCTGTCTAATGGAGTAGTATATCTACCCCTCAGGGTTATTCATCAGTTATTTCAAAATACATGAAGATAAAGATCTCTAGATCCCAAATCTTATCCTTGGAGGTCCCCCATCCAATACTGTCTAGCCCAGCCCTGAAGTTTAATACCCAGTGCAGGAGGGCTACAGTACATGGGGAAGCCCATTTGATTTTTCTCATGTCACTGGGACCAGAGCACCAATTACTTTTGCTTATAAGAAACTGGGCCAAAACCACAGGTTACTGAAAGAAACCGTCTGATGGTCATACTGTTATAGAGGCGGGCAATTATTTCGGGCGGCAGGCCACTTACTGAGTTTTGGCAAGCCATTGAGGGCCACATGACAGGCAGCCAGGGGCAGATAGATATTAATTTACTACATTTTTAGGGGCCCCATGGGCTGAACAGAATGGCTTGGTGGGCCACATCTGGCCCATGGGCCATATTTTGCCCACCCCTGTGTTAGGAAGTAACTTTTTAAGTTATGCTGCATTCAAACTAATGGTATAGAGATAAAAGCACTCCTGTGTTGTGACCCGCCCCTGTACTTTCTAGTTGTTCAGCTGTAGATGCTTTAGCAAAAAACAATTGTACTTACATTTTTAAAGTCATGTATTTCCAAGATTTCCTCACTGCCATTCCCAGTTCTAAATGACTCAGTTCTTGTTAGAGGCTCTATCTCCATCAAAATAGTCTTCTTCTCACCATTGCTAAAGAATGTATGCTCCATGTCATATATCTAGGAGGATGAGTAAATAAATGGAGACTAACAGGTGCACCCAATTCTTTTAGTTTTTACTGAATAAACAGTAGTTTTACAGTATGCTTCTGTAGTATTCCCTGAAGTAATAACAATGCTACTATGCAATTAATCCAAGGGGCCAGGTCATCTCTGCCTTCTAATGTCTGCTGGTTCTTTAACGGCTTCTTGGTTCATTTGGGGAACAATCCTGCCCTGAGTAGAGACAAAATACCCTGAATTTCCATGTTTACATCCCATTGAGACAGATGTAGGAAACCTAAGACAGAGATTGACCTGACTGGGAGTCTTATTGGAGTCAGCAGTCCAGGATCAGGCCCCCAGCCTATATAAATAGTATTAGTATCATGCCCCATTGTTCAGATATGGATTTTGAACATCTCAGTATTGGTCTTTCCCAACAGCAGATGGTAGGAGAAGGTAGTTTTCAAACTCTCCAGAGTTACACCATAATTGGAAGAGTAGAACATGCTTGGGCCCATCTAGTTGGTATCCAGATGCTGACAGTGTCTGATACCAGCAGCTTCAAACCTAGATGCAAGAAGCTCCAAGGTGAATAGTTATGGAGTAGCCTGCTCATAGGGGAAGTTTCTCACTGGCTCTTCTAGTTGGCAGGTAGCTCATGCCCTGAAGTTTGAGGAGTTTCTCTTTCTCTCTTTTTAATGCGTTAAAGTTTGCTTCATGCCACTGTGGATGTTTCCATTCCCACGCTCCATGCATAATGTTTTGTTGAGAATACTGTTAAGCTCTTGTCCCCAGTAATATCTTGTGGCAGTGAGTTCCGTAGGTCAACTGTGCAATGCATGAGAGAGTTCCCTGCTGCTTGTTTTTAAATATTGTGTCTTTTACTTTGAAAGGTTCCCTGTTTAACAAAGGACCTCAGTATTTACTCCCTTTTTTCCCTTGGATGCAGCCCTAGAACGTACTTCTTTCTTTGTTTTAACCCATCCTTGATTGCAAAGCTTGCTTCAAGGCTTCATTTTTCCCTTGTGTCCCCCAGAAGACAGGCTGTGCCAGGAAGGTGAAAGCAGGTTCAGGAAAAGAAAAATTAGTGTGAATGGGTGGTGAGGGAGTAAGGAACAATTGTTGTTATTGTCTTTGTCTCTGTACAGTTAATGCTACCCACATATTTTATTTAGTGAAATGTCTGCAGATTTAAATAAAGTAATGCCAGAGCAATAGTGTTTCTTTCATATTTAATGCTCAAATGAGTGTTTAATCCCTCAGGTCCCCACTAGGGGCCTCTCCATACATTCTGGAACTCTGTCTCTGCATACCGCACCTTTTCCAAGGGTGGATTGCAGTGATGTAGGCTGGTCAAAAGCTTATACAGGCTAAAGTCTTCTTTGTGCTGTGCTGAGATACTCCATTCCAAGCTGACATAGGGGTGCTAAGTCTGGGAGTTAGATAACTCCTTCCTCCTTTTAATGCAAGTGCCCTAGCTCTCAAGGGCAGGGGAGAGATGACTTAGGAAACTGGCCAGCCCAGGCCCTGTGCTCCTAAGGGGAATCCAATCCATCCCTGAATCAGGGGATGTAGTGGAAGCTCAACATTTTGGGCCACCCCTGCCTCAAGGTCCTGTGTTGTGCAGATTGCTGTGAGTAGCTCTAACAAGAATTCCACTGTACCCCTGCCCTTGGGAGCCTGTGATGCCTCCTTTTTTCCCTCCAAAAGAGCCATAACAATTGCGCTCCAGTTATCCACATGGCTGGCATGTAATCAGGCCCTTGACAATCTAGACCTTTGTACTTGCAGTGCATGCAATAAAGATACTCAATCAGCCTTTTTTCTATGCAGTTTTTATTTTAGCATTTCAGTGCATTTAACCCTATGGATCTTTTGCTTGGTTATTTGATTCTTTTGGATTTTGGGATTGCAGTAGCAGTTAAAGGACTTTGTCTGTAGTTATTAATTTATATTAAGGGGGAAAGAGTTGTTTTCCTAAAACAGAACCTGAAAACTCAGGGTTGGCTTAGAATCAATACAGCATTGTAATAAAATAACCTCTGCTAGGAAGGGTTCCCCTGCAGCGGGTGCACAAACAGGAGCTCTGACTGCTGATGGATGTTTTTCTGCCACCAAGTCCGCTGATAGGAGCAAACCCATAGCTACATTCATTGCAACAGCAAACTGTTACATAGCAGTGAAGGCCTCAGAGTGAGGTATGTGCAGGTTGGCAGGGAGTGAGTTAATCTGTTTTACATTGGTTGTTGAATACACCTAAGTGTGGATGCTTGTATTGGGAGGAGCAGGGCTGGGCCAGGCTAGATGTATGGATGTATTCAGTCCTCTCTCTGCTTCCCTCCCTTAGCCCTAGTAATGGAAGGCTGCACTCTCCAAAGTGCCCGGTGCAACACCCTGAGGGATACTTGTATGAGGTGCTGAGGGCTGGAGTGGCAGGATCTCTAGGAGCAAGTGTGCAGCTGATAGCATGCTTCCTTCTTCCTTTCTCCTTAGAAGTTGCTTGAAATTTGTCGGAAGCCAGTCCCCTTGTGCACCACAGCTTTGGCTGAGGAAGCTCTCACTTTGCTTGTGTTTGGCCTTTCAAGGGCTGGGCTCTCCTTTTCAATTTGTTTCAGCTCAGAGGGGTTTAAACTCCACCTAAGCTTGCAGCACCATTGCCAGCTGCTGTTGATTTGTCTGTCCAGCCTGGAGGAAGACAAGGAGACTTTATAAGGAAAGGAATCCTAGGCAAGATGGGCACTGCAGTGATCCAGTGGCTGAAGTTGCCTACTGGGTAACAGAATACATGATTTTTTAAAAATTGGAGCCAGCACTGCAAGTGAAGCCTTTGACGAATGCACTGTTTGACCTGAGCAGTTAACTGCCACATAAGGCTTTGCTGGTGTTTCCATTAGGCAGAGAAATTGTTGCTGAAGCAAGTGTTCTTTGGTGCTGTCCTGTTTATTCATCAGAAACCAGAGGACCCTGTTTCCCTGGGCATGGGAGGATCAAGCAGGGGCAGTTTCCTTTGCTCACACTGTCCAGCCTGCCTTTCCAAGAAATGCACCCCCCGGCAGGGATTTTCCAAAAACTCTTTCTTTTGCTATTTCAGCTTTCTCCTTCTCATGCAGACCACAGTACCAAGCAATTACTTAGCTCCTTTGCATTTCCAGCCAGGTTCAAGGAAACCCCTCATACCTCCACAGCTGCTAAGGTTTCCCTGTGCAGCGAGGTGCCTTGGGCAGTGGCTTCTGTTGCCCTCTCCTTCCATTTATCTTGAAAAAAGAGGAGAGGAGCCCTAACGAGGTCTGTGATTATCTGTGGTTAAATTTATAAAGCAACTCTTTGATCTATAGCTTCCAACAGAACAGTATGCCACATCTCTCGTACTTTTCCTGTACCAGGACACGAGTGAGCAGAGTTAACAGTGCATCACTGATACAGTTCCTACTACTCATCACAGGTACCTGCTGCGGCTAGCTTCGGATGGTACGAGGAGCCCTCCTGTCTCTGTGGATGCCTGACCCTTGCTGGATGAATAGCAGCAGATGCTATTTGAAGCATAACGCTGATCCTACCAGAGTTGCCTTGGGGATTCTGTTTTCAGGATCAAACGGTGCTTCACTAAAGAGAAGCTTTGAGTAAAGGGCTCAGTCAGAGACCAATGAAGAGCTGACAGAGGTGCCTGGTTGAAAATTTGTTAATGACTTCAGCAGAGTGGCCAAGGGCTGGCAAAGCCCAATTCCCAGTCTCATCCTGGGAGGCAGCCTCTCTGGCTCAGGTCTGAGGCATATTGCAGGAGTGGTATCCGAGGAGCTTTACAGCTATCAGTGCTGTACTTCCCCTCTGGATAAAAGCAGGCATGTATCTCTAGGGCTGTCAGTTGGTACTTTTCATGATCCTTCTAATCTTTCTTTTTAACAGGAAAGACAGGCTGGCCTACGGACTGGCAACGGGCTGTCGAGCTCCTCCCTGTCAGGCAGATAACTTGATCCCCAGTGACAAAGTCCTCATCAGCTTGTGGTAGGCCAGGCCTGTGTGAGGTGAGTTTGGAGGGTCTCAATTTATTTCCTGGTAGACACTTATACACACCACCACCAGCTGAACCTGGCATTGTGCAGGTAGCCTTGGCAGAGCCAGGCATTGAGTGGTGATGTGTGGAAGCTTATACTGCACTGCTGTGTTGCCTCCAGGGTTGTCAAGTCAAATGTTCAGGCTGTTTATGGAGTAAACACTTGGGAGTGCGGCCTTTCTCTGTGCTCACACCTTCTCATGATTGTGACATTAGCAGCAACAGGTTAGCTTCACAACTAGGGATATCAGTGCTGCTTTCAGACAGGTTTAATGCCTTTCACCAGGCTGTGCAGTTCTGGCTCTAAACACATTCCTGGTTACAGGTATACAGCCCACCTATGATGCAAGGATCCTTAAACACTGAGGAGAGAAAAAAGTCATTTGTTCAGCCATTTGCTTCATTGATAAGAGTATTAATTCAGAGTTCTTGTGAAACACTTTTCATCAGTAGATTTGAATGCACTTTAGGTCAGTATCATTCTCCCCATTTTATAGATGGAAAAACCGAGGCACAGAGTGAGAAAATGGCTTACCTGAGGTCACCCAGAAACCAATAGCAGAGAAGGGAATAGAATCTAAATATGGTGAGTCCCAGGAAGATGCTGTAACAAGTAGACAACTGTGCATCCTGCTTTAAAAAATGCAACTGTATTAAGAATATAATGCATCTCCCAGCTAATCATGACTATTTCTCCATAGCCAGCTACAGGGTTTTTGTTTTGTTTTTATGAAGACATTGATAGATTTTATTGTATGGAAGAATTGGGTTAAAGACTAGAAATTGTTGGTATGCTGCTTGTTTTGGCTGACAAACTACAGGCTGGGCTTTATATCAGCCATGGAAAAAATGCTGTAGGCCTACTTTAGAATCCCTCTCTATTTAAGAGGAATGCTTTTTTTCCCTGTAAGTATGGCCAATAACCTACTTGGAGGCTTTGCTTAGCTGCATGATATTTGAAGAAATGTGAACTTTTTAATTGGGTTAAAGGTACTGATAGTTTTGAGAATTGTCTTAGAATTTTAAAATCTGGTGCAGATGCAGCCCTTTGCATTGTGATAATCACCTTTTGTTATTTACCTTGTCATCTTTGTTCCGTTAATGGAATGTTATTAATGGCTAATGGCTCAGGTTAATTCAATGTTAATGTGTAAAGTGTGTGTATGGTTCCTAAGGCATCCCACAAAGGGGAATAATTTGTTTATTATTACTGCTGTGCTTTTTTTGAGTCACACAGAGGGAGCAGGATGGGATTTTTCTTTTTACTCTTAATGTATTTTTTTTAAATATTAGAAATTCAAGCTTCGTCTGTCTTGATTTTCTTGGAAGACTCTATGGACAGCTGAAGAAATTGTTGTTTTGTAACTTCATAAGAAACAGAAACTGAAGAAACTGAGAGAAAAGGGCTGTTTAGTTGGCTATTTAAAATGGAGTCTTTTTGTTGTTGCTTTTGTTAACACCAATTTTATGTCCCTAAAGCTCCTGGGGAAAAAAGCTGTTTGTGTGAAAAATAAAAAAACAAAAAACAAAAACCCTTAACATCAAAAACCAAAAGAAACTTCACTTTAGGGCCATTTTAAATTCTTCTAGCAAGATGAAAGAAGCAAAGAATCACTATTTCTACCATGAGGAAACAGGCAGGAAACTCCCTCTGTTTCTCAGGCTTTGATTTTGTATGCTAATTAAACAAAGGGCACAGGCCTTTGTACACGCCACATTTTTTGCCCTTTCTTGCACTGTAGCGGCATCACTGTTTGCATGAGTGTGTTTTCCGGATGCTTTAAAAGTAGTTCTGGCACATTAAAGTGAAACCCCTCAGATGTAGTTTGGTTTGGCTCACCACAAATTAAAGCATCATGTCCATGGATTTGTTGTGTGTAAACACAAAAGCACTCAAAGATGTGTAATGAGCCCCTTTGTCCACCAGATGGTGCTGTGACTTTTTTGTAGCTCAACCCTTCAAATTGCTTCTGCTTTTGAATTGCTTCCTCTTTTTTTTTTTCTTGTGCCATTTGTTGGCTGTGTGCTCCCACATCTGCAAGGTAGGGCATGGAATGGCAGGCCATGGACTGGGAGGCAGTGCTGGACGGTCCCGTTCTCCTGCGGTGCTGGCCGGGACCGGGGCTAAATTCACTTTAAAACCAAGTGCGTGCAAACACAGATGCAACACTCCAAAGCTTAATTTGTTTGAAAACCTAGTGGATGCAAACACTGATGCAACACTCCAAAATAAACAAATTAAAATTTTATAAATCTATTTAATTTAATGAGGATTAAACCCCATGGTGTGTACAGATGCCCCTCTACCATGAGGAAACAAGCAGGAAGCTCTCTTTATTTCTCAGCCTTTGATTTTCTATCCTAATGAAACATAAAGGTACAAGTACAACTTCTAATTTTCTGGTCGCTATTGTTTTAATAATTAAAAGATCAGGATATTTTCTCTCCTCCTCCCAGGAACAACATGATTTAATAACTGCATCACAATATTAAATGGCCTCTATTGAATGCTTTTTAGTATCTTTATTTTCTGCTGTTTATTCTGGGGATAATTGCAAGTAATATTCCTATCCCTGATGGCATTCATCTATTTGCATTTGGTTAATGTTGTGTTTTCTTTTGCTTCACCCTTTGCTCTGTGTTTCTTAAACACCCCAAACCAGGACAGTTTAGCTCTATCATTTCTCTGTGCTGCAGTAGCAGTGCTGACTCCCTAGTGTGATAACCCTTTGGATGCTCTACTTATCAATACTTATCAATACTTATTCCTCAATGTAGTCTTAATCTGCCAGTGTGCAGAATATACTTTTTCAAAGGGTTAACAGCTTATGCTCCCTTTAGTTGAGAGGCATCATATATTGAGAGGAACAATAGAGACTTTATAAAGTCTTGGCAGCAGCATAGAAGTGTGCGGCCATTTGATGATAAGAAAATAAATTTTTAGAAAGTGGGATCCTTCTTGTCAGGATAGAGTGACTCTGCTCAGCCTGAGTGGTGTGACACCATCCTTCTAAATGCACATTCTGCTTTGAAAACCTGGTCTTAGGACACGAGTATGAACTCTGGAGGGGGGTTTCTTTTTTTTACAGATAACTTAAGACATCTTAGCTAATCCTGTTCCTGTGGAGTTCCACTGGCCATGTATGTCTAGGGATGGAACTTCTAGCACCATCACCCACATAGAACTGTCTTTATCTCCTGGGCCTCTCCTGGATCAGCACAGTTCTTTCTGTACATCAGACAAGTGTCCAGAAAGGTTATATCTAAGCATGGCTTCATGTATTACTGCTGAGAGGCCACCCAGAGACCCATAGACACAATCAATAGCTTTATCACTTGTCCTCAAAACCTTCACCATACCTTTTTTTTAAGGTCATCCATTCCTCTGGCTCCTAGACAAAAGGTCTGATATGTTTTTGTCTTAGGTTCTCCTTGAGTATAGGAAAGGTGCTTTCAGCTTTACAGCAGCAGCTGAGACAAGGGGGTGCTAGAGGCAGTTTTGGCCAGAGTCAGGGCAAGATGCAGGTAGTTCAAAAGAGGCTGAGTTGTGGTGGACTTGCATGTGGTGATTATGCACCTCATTACATCCCCCTAACAGTACCCAAGCAGGAGCAGGAATTAGGGCAACCATCAATTGTAGCAGACAGCAATCCCTAAAAGGGAGGAAGACAAACTGCTCCCCTCTGCATCTGTCCAAGCCTCTTCAGAGACAGACACATCCCAGAAGCAGTTCATGATACTTTGTTGAGGAAAGAGTTGGCTGACTAGGTGAGAGCTCCCTTGATTCCACACTGTCAAGCTGGTGGCCCCAGGAGATCAGTATACCAGCCTTGCTGAGCTGAAGTCATGCTGCATGCTAAGAGTTATTCCTCTCAAGGCAAGGAAAAGAAAAAGGAGCCAAACTTTCCTCAGCCAGTAGCAGAAGCATTGTGTGCAACCAAATGTTATATCAGAGCTCTTAGCTGAACTCTAAAATAAACATACTGCTTGGCAAAGGGTCTGTGTGGGATCTGAATGGAATGAAAATATCTTCACCAGATGTATGCTCAGAATAAGGCTGTTGATTTTAAACAGATGCAGTCAAGTAAAATAATAGGAAAAGCAAGACCAGGCTTCTAAGGAACCCCAGGCTGGCAAGAGCTTTTCAGGTGCCCACATGAGTGATGCAAGTGTCACATGTTAAGTGCTTCATGTAAGTCCTCCTTCCCTCCATCCCCACAGTGTCTTCTATCACCATTGCCTACCCACCAAGACAAAACTTGTCCCTGCACAAAGGGCACAAGGCTGGTGTATGTACAACTGAAAGCCCACTTCAGTGTCTAGACTAGGACGGAAGTGATTCTCAAGCAGCGTGTAGGCCATACATCAACCCTCTACCCTAAGTTGCACATCTCCTACAGGGTGATTGGACAGTTGGGATGCTACCCTGGTTTCTCACATTGCTTTTAAAACAATGTCTTCTACCAGCTGGTCTAGCAACCTCCCATCAGAGACTTTCCTTGGGTCAGACAGCATTCTACTGAGATGGTATGTATGATGCGGCCAGTATCTCTTTTGGGATTTTCTTTGTGATGGTGAGAGGATTAAAGCAGGTACAAAGTGCCTTGTTGGCAAAGCAGCTAGGATTCCTTCTTGGGCTGTCCAAAGGGGCTGAGCTTATAGGGCAGTGGGTATGCGCTGACTCTGCCTAAGGCTTACATTGGTGAGTTTTTTCGAAGTTGGAGATGAGGACTTATGTCTGACTGAGTAGAAGTACAAATCCATTTGCTTGTTGGACTGAGGTTACTTTTACACGTGCTCTGGGGGGGATGGGGGAGTGGCGCTTTAATCAGAGTGGTTCTGAGAGCTGCTCTAATTAAAGCACCACAGTGTCTCGCGTATCAGCATCCCCATGCTTCAAAATGGTGGTGGGGGTGCTTGAACTAAAGCTCATTTGACAAGCTTTACTTCAAGCACTCCTTCCGCCATTTTGAAGTGCAGGCACACCAATACACGAGACATAGGAGGCTGCTGGAACATGATAACTACCGTGCTCTAACAGATTTGATTAATTGAAGTGCATTGGAACAGCACATGGGAGCAGCCTCCACACTTGTGTACAAGTACCTGAGTGCAACCCTGGCTTTCTCTGGGAAGGAGCACAGTCATGGAAGTTATGGTATCATCATTATCTGAGAGAATGTCTCATGCCTAACCCTTCCCACAAAAGAGCAAGGAGACAGCACTGAGTAGTTTCTGGCCTGGAGGTTATGACACTTGCTGAAGAGATGGGAGAGGTGAATTAGGGCCATAGACTGGTTAGGGTAAAGGGGACTTCCTTTTGTGTAAATTGTAATTTACATTAAATGCACTGCAATTATATTTTCAAAGAGGGACCTAATCCAAATGTAATCCGGGTACACCCAAGGGTGTGCCCTATTTTCAGTCAGATGGGACAGGTAGGCAGGAGGTGGGTGCTGTGAGAGGGATGCCAGAATTTCGAGCAGATCCCTCTTTCCTCTGTAGAGTTAGCCCAAACCCAAAGTTCTTAACTATATACAATTTATTGAGTTACCAACATATACATATATACATATACATATATATATATAAAAAAACTCTTGAAGATAGACATAATTACAGATATAAATACAAATATACCTATAAAGGTCTATTAGTTGGAGGAAGTCACCCCTAGGGAGGGCATTTGGGTAAGTACCTGTGCCTCAGGCCCAGAAGTGGGGTGGACCCCAGGACAGTCAATCCAGCAAGTTTATACCACAAGTGAGTTAGTTAATAAAGACATCCTTGCAGAGCCCATTACACAGAATTAATACACCCAACTATAACACCAAAAATAACAATAGATACCAAATAGGAAACATAACCATACCAGATATTAGACGCACCCTATCTGGGTTCCAACCACTTGGTCCCTCAAATGGGATAGGGTCTTCTACCCCTAGGCCTACTCCCTGCCAGGGTCCCTTGCCCGGGGGCACCTCCCCTGCAGGACCCGCGTTCCCGGCAACTCACAGTCCTTCCTCTGGGGGCTGTCAATCTGGCCTCTGGGTCCCTACACCATCTCAGGCCTCCTGGAGCCATTGGCTTCAAGTTGAGGGTTCTTCCCTCTGGGCCGTAAGCCCCACATTGGGGACCCAAGGAGCTCCTATGGGAGCTGAGCCCTCACTGACTCTGGTTCCTCAGCCTCACACCATGGATCTCTCCCCTTCCTGGGCCCTGCTCGGGGCACCAGGGCTCTTAATGCTGAGCCACACTATAGGGCTCTAGTTATCCGGCCAAGAGCCAGGGCTAACTTGAGCAACCTTGAGCTGTTCCCAGGGCTGACTCTCTGTGCACTGACCTGTGCACCATATGGGGCCCAAGCAGCCTTGAGCTGCTCCCAGGGCCGGTTCTCCATGGGCCACTTGCGTACTTCCCTGCCCAGCTGCCTGACGGAGTTAGGGACCTGAGCCTCCCCGCTGCGGCTCCCAAGGCCCAGGCCTGTGCACCGCCCTGTGCACCATGGGACTTGCCGGCCCTCTGTGGTTGCAGGCTCAAGCCTCTGTTCGTGGCTCCTAGAGCCCTGGCTCAGTGTGCCGAAATGTCCCTGGCCCTGGCTCAGTGTCCCACTGGGGTTGCAGGCTCAAACTGCCACTTGCGACTCCCAAAGCCTGGATTCTGTGCACCATGATGTGCCTGAGTGGTCTCACATTGCTCCCAGGGTCGGGTCTCTGTGCACCATCCCCAGGTGCCGTCCTCAGCCTAAGCTTTCTCGCACCACTCCCAAGGCTTCTCCTTCAGTAGTGGAATCAGGAGCCTTGGGCCTATTGCCCCCCTGGGGAAGAACTCCCCAGCTTAAGTCCCTCACTGCATCTCTTCCCCAGCCTGCTGAGCACACTCCCCTTTTATACTCTTGAGGGGCTCCACCCCTGAAGTTCTCTGGACCCGGCTGGTGCAGTTCCCATCCAGGTCCAGTTGCTTCTTGCCCCCTCCCTTTGGAAAAGGGTGGGCATTGCTTCCCTTGTGCTGCCTCTGGATTGGTGGGTGGGCTCCACCAATCGAACAGCAGACCCTTGATTCTGGGACTTAACCCAAGCTCTGAAAAGGTAAGCCTGCTACACTAACATATAGGAAAATTCCTGCATCTCTGTTTGTCTATATTTTTCCTGTTTGTAAAACTTGTATTGTTTTAAAAAATAAGGGCATGTGCCCTATACATGTGCTCCAGGATGGAGCAGGAGATGCTTTAATTAGAGTGGTTCTAAGAGCTGCTCCAATTAAAGCACCCACAGCATCATGTGTATTCAGCATCCCATGCTTCAAAATGGCAGCGGGCATGCTTTGACTAAAGCTTTTTTGATGAGCTTTAGTTTAAGTGCCCCTGCCACCATTTGGAAATGCAGGGACGCTGAATTCATGTGAAGTGGAGGCTGCTGGAGGGTGCTAATTAGCATGCATTGGAGCAGAGTCCATCACATGTATAGGTGCCCTAAGATTTGTAAGCTTCATGCATCAGAGTATATGCTGGTCAGGAAAGAATGTTACTGCACAGTGCAGTATAGCTAGCATCAGGGGCTAAAACATGGGTGTTTTAGGCCTTCATTTAAAGCATCTGGCATTGGCCACTGCCTGTGGATAGGAACTGAAACTGTGTAGCTCACAGAAAATTGTGATGATGTTGTATATCTTGCATTCCTAATTGGCAGCATAGGAAAATGGTGTGAGAAGGAATTGTGTTGGGAGGGAAGGCAGCCAGCCAGTCCCAAGTTCTTTGGCTTCACAACAAATGGCTTTTAAGGCATTGCTATCTGAACACCTAATCAAACTGCAAACACATGCCCAAGCATGATATTCCCATAGAAGTGGAATTACCCAGCGGAACTGAAAAATACTGGGCCAGAAGAGCCTTACACCAGGGGTTATTTTGACCCTTGATGAAACTATACTTCAATCTACCTTGCACTACACTAGACGTAACGCATGTAAAAGTTCTGCAGGTTTGGGAACCTGGGAAAAGCTAACACAGTGCAGTTAGCAGAAACCCCTCCTCCAGGAGAAAATTTGTCTCACCATCCCTTTATATTTCAGACACGTTAAAGTAAGAAATATAATCCATGACAATCAATCACTGCAGTATTCTGGCTTTCTCTCCTTTTTATGTGGTGACATAATGACTTTTCCCTCAGTTTCTGGCAAGTTAATTCAAATAAAATGGAAAATATTTTCTTACTTGTCATAAAATTTGTTGCCAGTGACATTAAGTAACTTTAACTCTTTATGGAAAAGATCCCATCCCCTGAGATTATCAACTCTGAAAAGAATACATTGTCTAAATAACCCCATGTAAACTATAAAAAAGAGCACTGATTTTTTTTGTGTAATAAAATTTTTAACACAATCTTGCCTAGATTTTTAGGTGTGGAATTAGCAGTTCTGATGGGTGGAAACTAGTAGAGTGATTGCTGGCTCTTAGGATGCAAAAACGGTATTCTAAAATACTGGATCAGAGGATATTTACTCACTTTTTTAGGCGCTGAGTTCCAGAAATATCTGACACCAAAAAATATCAGAACAAGAAAAATCACCAGTATGCAGAGCGGTCCGCAGATCTTGCATCTTTTGCAGATCTTTCTCGTCTTAGTTGATTCTGCCTAAGTAATTACAGAATAACAATATCAAGTGGTTTGCTTACCGTTCCAAGAAATGGTGAAAACACATGTATATCAGACTGCTATTGTGTCCTAAGTAATAAATATCATATGGGAAATTCTGTTTTGGTAAAGAAAATCATTAACTTACATCTAGAAAGTGACAGTCCTCAGGTTTCTCCTGAGAATTCTTTTCCATGATCTCTAACTGAAAATTTCTTCTTTCACTGTGAGGAGACGACAGAGAGACCACTTCTGAGGTGGAGTTACAAAAGCTCTGGGCTGCACATGCCAGCAGGGAGAAACTCTCTGTTACTATGACTCCAGTATGACATGCTAAAGCCAGCTTTACCATAGGAGGCTATATAGTGCATCAGCTTAAGAGTGAATGTTTGCTGGCATTGAAGGGTATAAGGGCAAGTGGTTGCCTTATGGACTAGGAGAGTGACTAAGGGCAAGATCAAATGCAGCAGCTTTCACTGCTTCTGCAGCATCTGAGAATTTTATACATTTACTGAAACTAGAGAGAAGTAATTCCTGGCCCCTTCACTCCCCTCTCCCCCTTCACACCCTCTGCTTTCTTTTCTTCTCTATCTTTTCCAGCTGTATATCCCATCAGATATTCATTAAGTGCCTTAATGCAGACAGTTTTCCTTTAGTACTCCCTCATGCCTAACACCTGGGTGGATGAAATGAGCATGCTCTTGCCACAGCCCTACTGGAGAGGCACTGGAGTGTAGCTGCTATTTGGGGATCTTTCATCTGACAGCACAAGGGTCACACATTTCTGGTGTAAGAAGATGATGGAATTCCCCTGACTTCAAAGGACATGGGTTTACCTTGGGGCTGAACCTCAGTGCAAACCTAAAGATGGAGTTCACCCTGGCAGTGTGCCTCGAATGCTTCTCCTGCCTGGAATTTGGAGGCATGCAGCACAGAACAAAAGGTGCAGCTAACCTGTGCACTTATTTTGTCTTCGCTGTGGAATCTCCTTGGCACTCCTTGGTTCCCAGACCATATCCCAGCAGACTGGTGAAGTCCCTCTATGCTGCAAGTGATGATCTTACAGGAGGATGTTTTGGGGGATTTTCCCAGTGAAGCACACAAAGGCTGCACAGGGGAGGAATGATGTAAAAGCGTGTGGCTATTCTGCCCCCAGGTGTGCCAGGAGGTGATGCTGAGAGAACACACCCTGCTCCCTATGCACCCAATGCTGAAAAAAAATGTAATGTGGCCAACAGTTTGATGTCTGCCCAGGGCACATTCAGTATCAATCTTCTTCTTAGGTGTTCTGATAAAGCAGCATTTTTTCAGTATTTGAGGCACATGGAATAGGAGTAAGTATGTGGGGAGGGGTGTTTTTACTGTGTTACTGCTTAGGGAGAGCAGAGACAGTGCAGATGGGCCCAAGGAGTTTACTGAATGCCCTCTGTATTGATTAGAAATCTGTACTTTGGTTTACCAGGACTAGAGCTCTTTCATTATATACTCCTTATATTTGGATGTAGTCAGCAGTTTTTGGATGAAATTCTTTGGTCAGAAAAATTGGTTTGTCAAAACTGAAACCTTCATAGGATTTTAGGAGTTCTGATGACTTTTCTCATGTTCAGGATGGACTTTCTGGTCAAAACAAAAGACAGTCCCCCCATGTGAGAACAGGTTAGGCAGTCACATGGCAAGTGGGAAACCCAGGTAGGTACAAGTCCCTGCTTTGCCTGCTTCAGACCCAGGGTTTGACTAACTTTCTAGCTGTTCTGTCTAACTACCAGGGTATAGCCTATCTGGATTTCTCACCTGTTGTTTTTTTCTTTTTTTTGGATTTGTCCCAATGCATGAAGAGAAAATATGTAACATTTTCAAAAGCATGCGAGGTAGAAAAACTGTTTTTTGCCTTCCTGAGTAGAGACACAAACTAGTTGTTCACACGCTATAAGGCAGAGGTGGGCAAAATGCGGCCCGTGGGCCAGATGCAGCCTGCCAGGCCATTCTATCTGGCCCACGGGGCCCCTAAAAAATTTAGAAAATTAATATGTATCTGCCCCTGGCTGCCTATTATGTGGCCCTCAATGGCTTGCCAAAACTAAGTAAGTGGCCCTCTGCCTGAAATAATTGCCTGCCTCTGCTATAGGGGATCCATACTGAACATACACCATAGAAATGCAAACATCAGCACCTGCAGCAGGCATCAAGTCTGCCACGGTCTTCTTGATATGGTGTTTGTCATTTGTACTTCAGGAAAATCTTAGAAGAGTAGGTCTAGTAGGACAGTTGTCTGGTCTAGATCCTGGCACTAGCCACTAGCATGCCCCACATGCATCCAGCCAATCAACTGCATTCAGAATGGGAACTGAAGCTATTTTATCTTACCTTGGCTTTATTTCTTCATTATCCTGGATTGGAAAGTGTTCTAGTGACAGAACTGCTGCTCATGAATGCTGAAGGATCCTTTATGCACTGGTCACAGCAGCTTTAATACTAAACCGCTTAGCTGCTCACTGTACCGAGTCCTTTCCTAGAATATTGCTTCAGTTCAGGTTCTGGCTTTGCAGATGGCCTGCTCTAGTAAGCCTGGGATAGTATGCACCAGGTTCTAGGGCCAGTGCTGCCTTTTTATCAAAACTCTGTAGGAAGTGAATAAGAAACCTTGTGTGACCTAGCTCTGTTCTTGAGGCGTTCTTCCTCCCTCCTCCACCTTTGCCTAATGGAAGGGTAAAGCCCTTTGGACACGGACAGAGCTGTCAAGGGGTCTAGTCTGGAACTCTGGTGCTCACTCCCCTCTCAGGTGAGAACCACTTCAAACTCTTCTGCTTTCTGTGCCAGCTGCACCTTTGCAACCTGCCTTTGCTTGTCAAAGTACAGAGTGGGTCAAGCATTGATCAAAATGATACTATATTTAAAAAAAAATTGTGTGCAGTATTACCTTGATTGGGAAAAGAGCCCACATGATAGACATTAGTTACTTCAATTAATGCACCACTGCAAGGCACCCAGTTAGGGACAGGGACCCTGCATAAATGAGTAAAGTTGTGTCAGTTGTTCCTGAGTCCTATATGTGCCTACTGCTGCTCCTTACCTTGGAGGAGGAAAAGGAGTTTTTCCTTCCCTTGCATAGGGAAAAGCATAGGGATGTCAGCCTCCAGCAAAATCTGTGCTTTGTGCCCACAATGTAGTGCCCTTGCTCACCACTTGTTGAGAGCCTGCCCCTCCAGCTATGCCTTTCATATCTATACCTTTCTTATCTCTAGTTAGCTCTTTTCTGTTACTGGTGGGCAGTGCCTCATAATGCTGTTGAGGAGTTGTTTTCTCCAAGCAGAAAACAGTTCATGTTTGTGAAGGGCTGTGAGTGCTCCCAGTGTGTTGTTAAAGATGAAGGTTCCATGCTGAGGCTCCAAGATGTACAGAAGAGCAAAATGCATAGCCTGGGAAAGAGGGCTACGATGGCTTAGTTAATCATCTTTCCTCTTCCTCAAAATTCTGGGTTGTCTTAATGGCTGTGAGGGCTTCTACCGTAATATAGACAGCTCTGGGCAGTTATAAGAGTCACAACAGCATCCCCCAAATTATATTTTCAGCAGTACAGCTGTCCAGAATATCTAAATTACTGTGCACTGTGACTGTCCTACCACATCTCTTTCAGGCCCAGACATCACCTATATGCCAGTGCCTTCATGTGGGTTCTGAGAGGCCAGTGATGCACTGGCTGTAGTTGGGTCTATTTTGCTGCTTAGACCCTTTATTATATGTTCAAAATCCATTAGTACTTTTCAATGTGTAATTTAGTCTAGTAGGGTTGAACGGGGAAGGTGTGAACTACTTTCTAGTTGCTTGTCCTTTAAGGGTGGCTTCAGGGCCTCATACTTTCTTTCTCTCAGTTCTACTCTCTTTTCCATAATTTTTGGAATGTGGCCCTGACCTAATAATTCTGTTTTCCTTGGGATCCATATTTTTTCCAGAACTGTAAAATCATTTCAACATGGTGCTTAAAACCTGACAGGATATTCCAGATTGTTGCAGGGCACTTAGTGCAGCTGTCACTTCTAGAGGAAAGGCTGAGGAAGAACCCTGCTGGTGCGGCAGGGGCCAATTAGAAAGTCATCTGACCAGAAGGTGGCTGGGTCCAGCCCAGGGCCTTAGCTGGTCAAGGAGTCTAGCCCTGAGAGTCATGGAGAGAGGAGCTTCTGGGCAGCAGGGATGCAGCCAGGCTCCTGGGTAACATCGGAGCTGGGGTAATCAATTCTAGAGGTCTGAGGAAGGGACTAAGGGAGAAGGAGGTCCCAATGGGCCTGGGAGCAGGGCAAAGGAAGGACACAGAGGCCTGGGAGATAGGGCTAGAGAGCCCATAGCCTAGAGAGGGGCAGGAGGGAGCAGAGAACAGTGCAAGAAGCAAGAAGGGATAGTGTGCCCATGGTTTCAGCTGGTCTAGGAGTGGGGCTAGGGTCTAGGGAGACGTAAGGTCAGGGACCACTGCTGGAGACAGAGGGGATCAGAGAACTCATAGCCCAGCAGGGATATAGATAGAGCAAGGGAACCCAGAGATTGGGGCCAGTGGCTTGAAGCCCAGAAGGGGCAGAGATAGGAGCCTGAGAGGGCAGGACACAATGCCCAGGAGTAGCCCACAGAGGTGAAGTGCCCGGGTGGAGAATGCAGACTGAGATGCTGCACTTGGGAGCAGCCATAAGAGGTGAAGGGCCTAGG
This sequence comes from Crocodylus siamensis, assembly GCF_052110815.1. Classification (NCBI taxonomy): domain Eukaryota; kingdom Metazoa; phylum Chordata; order Crocodylia; family Crocodylidae; genus Crocodylus; species Crocodylus siamensis. The sequence continues at coordinate 38,575,575 of NC_143402.1, read as the reverse complement.
TGGAAAAAGACAAGCCTGGAAGCTACACCCAGGAGTATCTGAGCTAGTTGAAGTTCCTGGGCAGGAAGGCCCAGTCACAGGGACTGAGGCCAGGTCCCAAGGGGACTGGCCATGGATATGATTGGTAATATCTGTGAGGCATGGGCGTGGTGTAAGGGATGCCTGAAGCCATGTTATAAACCCTTAAGGCAAAGTAGAGACACCATACCAACATGAGATTGGGGATCCCTGGGTCAGCTCCCTTTCAAAAGATCTAAGAACAAGGTGTGGCAAGTGAGGAGAAGGGGAGCAAGCCAGAGGACTGAGGGCAGAGCAAGGAACTGAGTGGCCACCAGAAGGCATTGCAGTCACCCCTGGGTGAGTGCTTGTTACACAGATAAATCAGAACAGAGCAGAAGCCAAGTAACTGAATGGCTTGTACACTTGACAGAGAGAGGTGTGTAAGGAGGGGTTGTGTACTAGCATATAAATATCTCATGGACCATGTGTACAGTCAAACCTGTCTTTACAACCTTTCTTAGTGCTGTCATTAAAAAACATTATTACTTTGCTTTAATTAACATTACTGTCATGCTCACCCCATTTTAAGAACAGGAAATACTATAAATAACATTCACCAAGTGAATAAAGCATTATTATTTTATTACTGTTACAAGGTAAATGTCAGTTTCTTTAATGACAACCTATAGCTCCAACATGACTCGGGCATCTGAATTAGTGTCAAAAGGTGAACAACTCAAAAGTCTGGGAGTTAATAAAGAACAATAAATATCAGTTCATCCCTGTTCTTGGAGAGGTGCTAGGAAAGGAGCTGGTGGGTAGAAGCCAGTGATGATCAGACTGGTGGAAGTGGAAGGTTGGTGGGGCTCGGTGCATGTCACAGAGTGCCCAGTGCTATCTGCTACCTGGCCAGGTAGGGAAACAAACTACAGGTCTCATGGATGGTCTGACCTAGGGTAGCCATTGTCCCTATAGCTTTGTCAGCAGAGACCCCTAGTGGAGATGCAGTGTATGTCCATGGAAGGAGTTTTTCTGCTGGTGCAGCTACAAAGGATGCATTGTACACTACCCTGGCAAAGAGCCCCCTGTTCCTTTGGCACAGCCTCAGCTACACCAGGGGTTTTGCTGACTTGGCTATGTCAGATAGGTAATGCTATTTTTTCACACTCTTAGCTGATGCAACAGTGTCAGTGGGACATTGCAGCACAGACCTGGTCCTATATAGATGCAAGTATCTCTTTCCTGTCAAAAAGAGAATGGAGTAGGTCCTTAGTGGGTGTAAGTGTGTGGACCCAAAGTGATAGAGAAATGTCAGTTTACAAACACTGAGGATGTTGCCCACAGCTAGTGACATAGTGGAGCCAGAGGCTCCTTCAATTGGTTATGCCAATCTGTTAGGTTTGGAAGCATTATGGTGAGTTGGCCACTAGTGTACTGCTGTGTGGTGAATCGTATCAGACCCCAGGCCTGTCCTAGCACCTTCCACCCATCAGATGCATGACTCATGATGGTACTACAGTAGCTGTCCTTAAAAATTGACATTTACCTTGTCTAAATGTCTTAGCAACTGTAGACAGTGCAAGGTTTGAGAAGCTTCTTTTTACCACCTAAGTGGCAGTGTCCAGAAATACTCACTGGAAAGAGAGCTGTGTGATTGTTGAGGTTTAACATTGTTCTTCTTCTGAAATTACATGCCAGATCTGTGTGAGCCAAACCAGCAGGTGGGCTAGAGAGATTTGAAGCAGAATGTCTTGTGTGTTTGTATTTGTACTGGCAGAGAAATCAATGCTGAACTTTGTGGACTTCAGGAAGAATACTATTTTCCACCCCCATCCTTAGCTAAGGACTTTGAATTTCCTTTCCTAAGGAATGCTTGCTGTTTGGAACAAACGAGCTTTTCTGAATGAGGTGATCAGAGAGATCCAGTAAAAGAGAGATCCAACTTATGGACTTCCCAAACAAACAGTGAGTTGGATTATTTTTTAACTGTGTTTTGAATTATGGATTTCTATGAACAAAAAACCTTGTGACCAAAATTGCATTAATATTGACAGCCATGTTGATTCAGGGGATCATATCAACAGCCATTCTTTTCAGGGGATATACAGAGTGGGGGGATATGGCATTGATGGCAGCAGTCCCCAGAGGAACAGCTTCAGGCACTGCCAGAGTAGGTAGGCAGGCGCAGAGTGCCAGACAGGGGTGCAGGGAATTTATCTCCTCACACTGGGGGATCTCACAGCACACTTGCATCAGCCTTGTGGCATACCCTTTAGGAATCACTTTCTTAAGCTTCTCTGCCTCCTGCTCCATCAAAGGACAGAACCCAGTATGCTTTGGAAATTGTATCACATCTGTAACCCAGCCTGACTGCTTGGTAAAATCTGTGTGTCTGGAAACATCATGCTAAGACATCCCTTCCAGGCTTTGACTGGGATTTGAATGTAACATAAGAAAACACACTTCAGGGAGAGCTGAACAGGTCACTGCAAAGCAGAAGGGCCTGAGCAATAATCCTCAGCAGAAGAGCCATGATAAATAGGGTGCTCCTTGTTCTAATGAAATGCCCATTAAGGTCAGTGGCAGCATCTCTGAGCAGCACTAAATTGGAATGATGGAGGCAGTAAAACTAAAAATGAGCCGTAATATTAATGTGGATAGTAAATTAATCGGGTGCTTCCATGGAGTAAATCACCCTGTTGACTATAAAAAGCAGCTCCTATCGGCTTTATCATAGGGTTTAATGTCTAGCTAATATCTCTGCACTTTATTCTCTTTAACAGGGAAGGGAAAAACCAATGCAGAACAAAAGGAGATTGGTTATCCACCAATGGGCAAAGTCTTTTTTTTTTCTTCCTTCTTGCAAATAAAGGGATGAGTAAGGGATTGAGTCATCATGAGGCCCAAGGAGAGGTAGGAGAGGGTAAGTTTGTTACTGAAAGCCTGAGTGCCTGCAGTATGATTTTTGCGTTGGCAGTTTTTATGACTGGGGGGCAGTAAGGAAGTTTATAATGGGCTTCATGGAGATTCCCATGAAGCCCATTGCTAGCGGGAAGGCCTTTTAAGGGGACTTAATCAAGCCAAAGAAACTGATCTTGTTCCCTTAGCTCAATGGGAAAGACCTGGATGCCTGGGAAATGGAACTGGTGAAATGGTTCCCCACGGGGTGAGGGACACAGGAAAGCAAGCCAGGCAGCAGCTGCTGGCCATCAAGCCCTGGATCTTTGACATGGTCAGCACCTGTCTCTTTCCCCACATCCCTGTCCCCTGGTCTATCACTCATGGTTAAGGACACAGTGATGGATGTCCCTAGAAAAGAGCCTTGTGTTGCCCAGGTGATATGGCACAAACTTTGCTGAGCATGGCTACGTCTCTGACTTAACAGTTACTGTGATTCATGGTACAACTGAAGGGATCTGCTTGCCAGGGCTCCACAGAAGGCTGGTAGTGTCATTGCTGATATGTCCCAGCGGTCTGTCTCCTGCTTGTGGAGACCATTTGGGTTATGCCTGAACTTGCCTCATCCCTGTGACAGTAGATTGAGAGCAGTGGGTGGTGGCTGATGTGTCTTGTGACATTTTGTCTTCTCTAGAGGAGGCAGGTCATGTAGACTTTTTTGTCCTCTTCATTCTGGGTGCCCTGGGGTCCTTGGCACAGGGCTAAGTTGTTTTGAGAGTTAGTTTTTTTGGCATAGGTGCCTGCTCCTCCATTCTAAGCGGGGTTGTCATAGCTCAGCCTTTTATTGAACTGTGGACTTGAGTTATGAGGATTGGACTGTAGTCCAAGATTTCCTAAAAGCTGGGGATGCTGGCCCTGGAGTCTCACTTAACAAATTGTCTCTTGCTTTAAAGTTATATCAGTCACCTTTTTCTCACCCCATTGTCCCATATGCTCTTCTGTTTACTTCTTTGCTTTTCTTGGTCATGTGTCTAAATAGGCTGACTTCTCTCTGGTAGATATTGTGAGAGCAGCTTGGGATGTGCACAGTCTCTGAGTAGGGCCAAGGTGTCATTCCTAGGTGTAGAGAGGTTTGGTCTGAGCACAGATCTGGGTGGTGGTAACTCTTACAATCCTTGCTCTGACACTGACTCCCTCTTGGGCCTAAGACAAGGCACATTATTGCTTCACTTCATTTCCTTCATGTACAGTTGGAGTCAGAGCCAATTTTCTTTTACCTACCTCACTAGGGTGTAGTGAGGATGATTAATAAAGTGCTAGGCATTGTTGTTACTGCTGTCCTACCTCCCTGAACAATTATACAAACAAATTATATTAGGCATATTCATGCAACTTACTGATTTCACTAACAGGTTTGGCATCTGAATTGTTCTTTTCATTGCGTTTAGCAAAATGAGTATATGTGGTCAAAAATTGTCCCCTCAGAGTCCTTGCATGTCACATCCTTGGATAGGTGTGATGCTGCCACCTAGTGGTTTCTCATGAAGTGCACACAAGTGTCATGATGTGTTAGGTTCTTGGGAACCTCTTAAAAAGAGACTGGAGAATTTGGAGTGATTTGGGTGGGGAGTTTCATGATAGTTTATTAAAAATTTAAAAAAAGGAATTAATTTCTGTCTCTGACCTAAATGGAAGGAAATGTTTGAAAGCTCTGTAAGGCTTTGAATTCTAGAATTCATTGACTTAAGTACTCAGAACTGTCCACTCACTTATTTGGGTCACCTCTGGTTTTGGATGTTTGACAGGGAGCCTCTAGAACCTGTGTTGTTCTGGAGGAAGTTGAGCACCTGTTGTTCCTGCTGACCTCATTTGGAGCTGTAGATGTTTAGCACCTTTTAATTATCAGGCCCATGGAGCACCCAAACTTGAAACACCCTAAATGAATGGAAACATTAAAATATGAAGGCCAGTGTGTATAGGTTTCAGTCAGTTGGGAAGTTAAGACTATTCTTGGTCTTAGGGTATGCAGTCAATGCAGAGTCAGTCTAGGCTTTCAGTCAGGTGAGTAACCTGCCCACTTTGCAGTATGGACATAAGCTAATAAGCTTGGAAACCCATAGTCCTCCGGTGCTTTTCCTCAGTTCCTCCTAAGCAGTAAATTTCCTGCAATGTCTTCTCCCTTCTTCTGCACTAGAAATCAGATGCTGCCAGTTTGTGAATACTAGCATTCTACATTTCTGTTGTGCTTTCATAATGTTTGAACAGAGATGGTATCCAGGAAGCCAGGATCTACCACATGATGATGCCACCTCCAAGAAGTTGTGACAAGGAGAGAATTTACCCTCTGGGACCTCAGTGAAGAAAGACTATCAGATCCTTAAAAAACCACAAGTCTGACAGCTCACTGGAACTGTATGTTACTCGGTCCTGCCCTGAACTTGGTGCCCACTGTTACACATGCATTATTACCCTGGGTGGTATATAAACTTGTCTGGAGGTTGTGGGATAGGAGGATGTAGAGTGGATACTGGGAGCATAGCAACTGCTCTAAGATGTGGAGCACAGCTAGGATTCCTAGCCCTCTCCATGGAAGAGATGGAGGAATTGGTTTCTGGAATGCAGAAGAGGGGGCTGCACTGCAGCAGTCAAATAAAATGTGAGCTGTTGTTTTTAAGTGGGCTATTCCAATGTAAGGGCCACCCTTGCTTGTTGATATCCAATCTCTTTACTGTTATGAGGGCTGTCATTTACTGTTGGGCGCATCTTCTCTGCAAAGTTCAGTTAAAGGTGGAAGAGCTTCCATCTTCCCTGACCCCACTACTTCTCTCCTTCAGCCAGATGCAATTGCAGATGGATTGCAAGCAGGAAATGAATTTGAACAGGCAAGCAGTGATTTATTGTGGCACTTGCTGCTGTGTACATGCAAAACAGAGTTAGCAGCACAATCCAATCAGTGCCTGCAAACACAAGCACTATGTGCCTTGTTTCACATTGGCACTAACATTAGAGCATTTTTAGAGGGCAACTAAATACTGAGCCCACTGTCTGACCTGTGGTGATATTAAATCCAGAGCACTCATGAAGTTTCTTGGTGCTATGGGTCTAGTGTCTGGGTACCAACAAAATAGACATTGCTAAGGTCCATCCAGTAGGGCTAATTCTGTGCTGCTTTGTCATAATTCAGCATCCTGTTCATGTTGGCTCAATTTTAGGCTGCTCCTGGGTAATGGTGCAGGAGAACATTTCATATAGCAGGAGCTCCAAACGGGCTGTAAAATTTCTCAGCAGAGCAAACTTCCCACTGTCCCCCTTGTATCTCATTACTCCTGTCCAGTCATTAATCTGCCCATCAGTTGCCAGGCAACTAAAAGTGCTCAGCTTCTTGGCTTAGACAGATGGTTTTTCCCACAGGCTTAGAATAGCTACACATTCTTGCACTCTGGGATTCAAGCAAGCTCAAGCCTTCCTGTACCACCATAGCCTGCAATAATGATAAGAGCATCACTTATAAAAGCTCCCTGGCCCATCCCACCCACACAACCATCCCACAAAAAACATTTAAAAAAATAATTATGAAGCACTACTATAGTCTTGGTGACAAGAAACTGGAATGCCTCAGCTTCAGAGCAGATGGCAGAGATCAGAGGAGGCAGAATTCAGGCAGATAAAAGGTACACCATATCCCTCACTGTGATGCACACAGTTAAACAGGGAAATCTTTCCATTTTTCCATCCCTGGACAAAAGAATAATGTGGTAGGTTTGGAGTGTTACTATAGCCATGATGGTTTAGGAAATATGTGAGAAGCAAGGGTTTTTAGTGATATTGTTCATTGGATCAACTGAATAGTTGGGAGAGATGCAACATGAGCTTTTGGGTACAAAGTGTTCTTCTTCAGAAGAATAATAGGTAGTTCAAGTCCATATAGCTCTATTTGGGGTGAGGCATTCACCTAGGAGGGCACTGACTGGCAGTGAGGGAAGCTAGAGGCCAGCCCATGCTCCAGGAACAAGACTGACTTCCTATAGTCCAAACAGGCTGTAGGCAGGGCCTGCTGGTCTTTAGTCAGCCAAATGCACATTGTGCCACCTTTGTGCACTTACTGAGTGAATCAAGAAACCTTCTGCCAAGTATTCCTGTGTCAGGGCTTCATGAATGAGGATACAGAAACACCTCAGATATCCGCATTATTGGGCAGAAGTAATGTTCCAGCTTGACTAAATCTGAAAATGTAGATCTTTGGAATTCCCTGGCATCAAACCACCACTGGTGCATCCTTGAAAATTGTCTGTGCGCTTGCAAACAGGTGAGCCAAAGCCTGCACAAAGGTGGAGCAGCATCCATTCCAGTTTACTTGCTCGAGAGCATCTGTGCAAGCAGTGGTGTCAGCAGAATTCAGGAGCCCCATTTGCTCAAAATCTGCTATTATTCTGGGGGCATTAACATTCTTCACCACCTCCACGGGGAAGAATCAGTGCTATCACCGCTGGGGCATATTCTGTAGCTCCTTGACCCCTATCCTATCTGCTTCCTATTGCTCAAAGGACAATTGCTATAATGCCAATAGGACAAAGTCATTATCCTCAGTTGAAACCGTGCCCTGCTGCTGGTTGGAACAGAGGCTGCAGCCACAAGTCAAAAGCATGCCAAATTGGAAGTGGTTCACTTTACTGAGGTACAGAATACTTCGGCCTGGGGACCTGGAAAGGACAGAGCAGTCCTTCTACAGCACACCCTGAAAGGATTCATAAACTATTGTAGCCAAGGAACCATAGGGCAGACTAGACCCCAGTGAGTGGCACTGAGGGCTCAGCATCCAGGTGTGAGCATCCACACTACAAAACCCTCTCCATTCTTCTGTGTCCTCAGTGGGCATGCTCCACTGCTAGTTAAGGTGGACATTAAGGGTTGTCCTTCCCTCTCTTTATATCGTAAATTGTGGCTTGCACCAAAGTACTGTGCTGCATGTTTCAAGGGCGGAGTCCTTCTAGGAACCAGTTTGCAGAATACTTTTTCTCCTTAAGTGATTGGCTCTCATTATGGACAGTTGAGACAGGAAATAAGGCTCAGAAATGTGGGAAGTCAAGAACAGAAAGTTGTGGGGTTGCTGTTTGTGGATTTCCTTTCCTTGCAGCCTGCAGAGCCCAGGTTCCAAAAACCCTGTAAAAGGGCTAGACTGGGCAGTGAGTCTGGACTGAGTTGTCCTCAGGCCTTGTTCATGAGAACTCCCAGCATGTGTAGGACTTTTTGCTAGGGGTTAAGCATAGCAATTTTCAGTGTAGAGGGTTAGCACTTTAGTAGGTTAGGGCTTGAGGCTGGCCTTCTGGGTGACCCTAAGTAGCAGTATAGATATAGCAGAGTTTTTGTACTTGCCTATGTGTGTCTGGGGTCATTGGTGTGGTTCTTTGTGCTAAAATGCTCCAAGATACTTTCTCAGTTAGTTGTGGGAGAACTCATCTGTCCTTTAGAGAGAATTACAGAAAGGCACTAGATGACTATCAGCACTCAAATGATTTAGCCTGCCTCCAAACTGCAGTGGGTGGTTTCCAGTCCAAGAGAAAGGAGCCCATAGGTAGTAATCTCCCTCCCCAGCCAGGTGAAATCCTCAAACAATTGAAACCTGTACTAGAAAGAGACCCTATTCTTAAAGAGATCTTCCCAGAACCACCCATCCTAGCCTTCAAACACTGACCTTCACTAACCTCATCACCAGAAGCAAACTTCCTCAGGCCCAGAACACACAGAATGTATCCAGACCATGCCATGACAAGGAATGCAAAACCTGCCAACACATCTTTACCATCCCCACAATTTCTACACCCTACAACAGAACCATCAGCATCCCTGCATCTTACAGCTGCACCTCCAGAAATTTAATACATCTCATCCAGTGCACCAAATGCCCTGATGGAAAATACATAGGAGAGACCAAACAACAACTGCACACCAGAATGAACTCACACTGGAAATCTATCAAAGACAAGAATACCCAATTACCTGTGGGAGCACATTTCTTAAAAGTAAACTACTCTCTCTCCAATCTCTTAGTTCTAATCCTCAAAGGAAATTTACAAAACACTTCTCAGAGACAAGACTATGAACTTCACTTCATCAACCTCAAAAAATACATGGACTAAATATAGACTTTGGATTTATGATGCATTATAACCTGCCTGACATCTGACTCCCCAGGTACCTCTCCACTGTTTAACTGCTATATTCATCCCCCTTCTCCCCCATCCCACCCAGCCTGTCTCTCACCCACTGACTTCTCAGTTTAGATCTTCACTGACTCCATCCTGCATGCATACCAGCCCAGCCTCTGGCTTTATTCCATCCAGGAAGAGCACACACCAACTGCAGAGACTTCCTCAGCCTGACCAAGGGTTTTTAAACTTGAAAGCTTGCTAATTTTTTTTCCAACTATTTAAGGTGATCTAATAGAATATATCAGATTTACCCAAAGAACCTTGTCTTTCAGAAGCATTACACTCACTGTAGAGCACACAAAACCAGGGCTGAGATTCAAGCCCTGTGTGGCTGTTCAGGTCAGGATTCAAGGGTTTGCACTGGGAGACTTTGATTTCTGTTTTAAATGAGGCAATTTAATCCTTCGTGTGTTAACTGTGAGCCCTCCCAGAGAGCTGAAGGGAAATCAGTAATGGACATCAGTTCATTTTCAGCAAGGGGGCTTGTATTTGACTAGCGTCTGAGGTAGAGAAAGAGCTGTGCTTTCCGGTACCATTGCTCCCATGCAGGAGCTGTGAACAGTAGTTTGTGTTGTATTGGCTTGACTCATTGTGGGGACAAATAGAAGTATGTGGTCTCATTCATATACTTCTCCCTTTTGTTCCTTCAGATGCGGATGCCTAGACCTCCCCTAGCTTGCTTGTTTCCACCTCTGTGTGTAGGGCCCTCTGCTCTTTCTGCAGTGTTTAGTAGGACTTCGGGGAGGGAAGGGGGATGGGTTCCACAGGAGAGCAGGCCAAGTGACTTCATTGGCTACATGAGCACTCAGGTTTGCCTCATTTTGCTCAGGCTTCTGGAGATATAGAATTTGCCCTGGGCATGGTCATAGGGTTCAGAGAGAAACTAGCACAGTTACTCCTATATTAGTAACTCCATAGGTGGAATAATGTTTCCTGCAGGTTCATGTCTCAAGGTGCCAGTTTGCCTCAGCATGTGCAATGACTGCAGGCACCATGGTGGTTCCTCCTATGTCAGCATGAGTGCCTTCTGTGACTCGCCTCCCTTGTAGGCACTAGCTAAAAGAGGAGGGCTGGAAGCAGCAGCAGGGAGAAAGACATACTAGGGGAGGGGGCCAGGGGCAGGTTGCAGGGGGAATCTGGGTCTTGCTCCATTCTAAGTCCCATTCCTTGTCCCTAAGAGAAGAGTCTTTCTGCCTAGCCCAGAATCTCCTTATTGATCACAACATTGAGGAAATGAAGCAGTTCTCGGGGGACATTTCTGGCTCAGAATTTCATTGAGGGGCAGAGGGGTGCTGTTTGCTGTCTCCTTCATTGTACATCTCCTGTATGTTGAAAGCCTTATGACCAACCTAAAATCTCATTCCATACTCTTCCAGCTTTAAGAGCCTTGGATAAAGATATTCTGTTAATGCAGAATCTTTCATATAATGATTTAATTGTCTTCCTTTGGCCTCTTTCTTTCTCTCAATATTTACCAGGTCTGGTCCGTACTGTAGTACTCTTTTTGACAAACATCTGAGTTCTTTATCCAGCCTTTGGTCCAAATAGATGAGCAAGAGGCTAGAGAGAAAGCACTGGGAATAAGCCTATCTGCTGATGCAACACACCATATAAATTAGACTTCTAGGCTGATTCATTTTCCTGCTGTTCACATCCTGAGCCTCTACAGCTTGAGCTAGATATCCAGGTTTTCCAGCTAAGAGCTGTCTCATGGTTTCATAGTTGGTAGGGTCAGAAGGGACCTGAGCAGATCATCAAGTCCGACCTCCTGCCATGGCAGGAAAGAGTACTGGGGTCAAACAAACCCAGCAAGGTGTTCATCTAACCTCCTCTTAAAGACCCCCAGGGTAGGAGCCAGCATCACTTCTCTTGGAAGTTGGTTCCAGATCCTAGCCGTCCTGACTGTGAAGTAGCGGCTCCTGATATCTAACCTAAATCTACCCTCTGCCAGCTTGTGACCATTATTCCTGGTCACTCCTGGTAGTGCACGAGGGAACAGGGACTCCCCCAGTGCCTGCTGGTCCCCTCTGACTAGTTTGTAACAGGCCACTAGATCCCCCCTCAGCCTTCTCTTGTGGAGGCTGAACATAGCCCATAGCCTCTCCTCGTACGGCCTGCCCTGCTGCCCCCTGTTCATGCGAGTGGCCTCCTCTGGACCGTCTCCATGTTGTCCACATCCCTCCTGAAGTGCGGCGCCCAGAACTGGATGCAGTACTCCAACTGCGGCCTGACCAGTGCTGCATAGAGGGGGAGGATCACCTCCCTGGACCTGCTTGAGATGCATCTGTGGATGCATGACAAGGTATGGTTGGCCTTCCTGACCGTGTCCCCACACTGTCAGCCCATGTTCATTTTGTCATCAGTAATGACTCCAAGATCCTTTTCTGCCTCTGCACTGACAAGAAAGGAGTTCCCCAGCCTGTAGGTATGCTGCTGGTTCTTCCTTCCCTTCCACTTGTCAGTGTTGAAACCCATCCTGTTCTCATCTGCCCTGTAACCTGTCTAGGTCCGATTGCAGCCTATTCCTTCCTTCTAGTGTGCCCACTTCTCCCCACATCTTAGTATCATGTGCGAATTTGAACAGGGTGCTTTTTACTCCCTCGTCCAAGTCGCTGATGAAGGTGTTGAACAGTGTGGGCCCAAGGACCGAGCCCTGGGGGACCCTACTGCCCACATCCCTCCAGGTCGAAAATGACCCGTCCACTATCACTCTCTGGGTGTGGCCCTTCAGCCAGAAAGTGACCCAATTGACTGTGTAGGTGTCGACACCACAGTCCCCTAGTTTTTTAATGAGAACGAGGTGAGAGACAATGTTGAAGGCCTTCCTAAAGTCCAGAAAGACTATGTTCACTGCTACCCCTGTGTCTAAGGATTTTGTGACCTGGTCGTAGAAGGCCACCAGGTTGGTCTGACAGGACCTGCCTCTAATGAACCCATGTTGGTTGCCCTGAAGCATAACCTCCCCCGCTGGACCCTCATGGACATGCACCAGGATAATTCTCTCAAAAAGCTTACCCAGGATCGAGGTAAGACTAACTGGCCTATAGTATTCTGGGTCCTCCCTTTTTTCTTTCTCTCTTTTTTGAAAATGGGAACCACACTGGCCCTTTTCCAGTCCTTTGGCACCACACCAGAGCACCACGAGTGCTCGTAAAGCTGTGCCAGGGGTCCCACAACAACATCTGCTAATTCCTTCAGCACTCTGGGGTGGAGATCATCAGGACCAGCTGATTTAAATATATCCAGTCCCTCCAGAAGTTCCCTGCCGAGGTCCTCACTGACCCTAGGCCTGGGTGTGCCTCCCCTGGGGCCTGCAGGGGTCCCAGTGCGGGGGTGACCCGGTCCCTGCTTAGAAAAATGGAGGCAAAGAAATTGTTAAATAGGTTCGCTTTACTGTCTGGTGCAATGACCAGATTTCCTATCGTGTCCTGAAGAGGCCTTGTGTTACCCAGTACCTTCTTTTTACCCCCTATGTATTTAAGAAAGGATTTCTTGTTGTCCTTGATCCAGGAAGCTAGTCCCAGTTCCATCTCATAGTTTCATAGTTTCATAGTAGCTAGAGTCGGAAGGGACCTAGGTAGATCATCTAGTCCGACCCCCTGCCTTGGCAGGAAAGAGCACTGGGGTCAGATGACCCCGGCAAGGTGCTCATCTAACTTCCTTTTAAAAATCCCCAGGCTAGGAGCCTGCACCACTTCCCCTGGAAGCCGGTTCCAGGCCCTAGCCGCCCTGACTGTGAAGTAGCGCCTCCTAATATCTAATCTAAACCTACCCTCCGCCAGCTTGTGACCGTTATTCCTGGTCACTCCTGGCAGCGCACGGGGGAACAGGGACTCCCCCAATACCTGCTGATCCCCCCTGACCAGTTTGTAGCAGGCCACAAGGTCCCCCCTTAACCTTCTCTTGTGGAGGCTAAACAGGTTCAGGTCCCGTAGCCTATCCTCATAAGGCCTGCCCTGCTGACCCCTGATCATACGAGTGGCCCTCCTCTGGACTCTTTCCATATCGTCCACGTCCCTCTTGAAGTGTGGCGCCCAGAACTGGACGCAGTACTCCAGCTGCGGCCTGACCAGTGCCGCATAGAGGGGGAGGATCACCTCCCTGGACCTGCTCGAGATGCATCTGTGGATGCATGACAGGGTACGGTTGGCCTTCTTGACTGCCTCCCCACACTGCCGGCCCATGTTCATCGTGGAGTCAATGACGACTCCAAGATCCTTTTCCGTCTCCGTGCTGGCAAGAGGGGAGTTCCCCAACCTGTAAGTGTGGTGCCGGTTCTTCCTCCCCATGTGCAACACCTTCCACTTATCAGTGTTAAACCCCATCCTATTCTCATCCGCCCACCGTTGCAACCTGTCAAGGTCAGCTTGTAGCCTATTGCACCCTTCTAGTGCACCCACATCCCCCCACATCTTAGTGTCATCAGCAAACTTGAACAGGGTGCTTTCTACCCCCTCATCCAAGTCACTGATGAAGATGTTGAACAGTGCGGGCCCGAGGACCGAGCCCTGCGGAACCCCACTGCCCACGTCCTTCCAGGTCGAGAAGAACCCATCCACTACCACCCTCTGGGTGCGGCCCTCCAGCCAGTTGGTGACCCATTTGACCGTGTGGGCATCGACACCACAGTCTCCCAGCTTTTTGATGAGGACAGGGTGAGAGACAGTGTCGAAAGCCTTCCGGAAGTCCAGAAAGACTACATCCACAGCAACCCCTGCGTCTAATGATTTGGTGACCTGATCGTAAAAGGCCACCAGGTTGGTCTGACAAGACCTACCACTGATGAACCCATGTTGGTTGCCCCTGAGCATGCATTCCCCCGCAAGGCCCTCCTGGATGTGTGCCAGGATAATTTTTTCAAAGAGCTTACCCGGGATTGAGGTAAGACTAACTGGCCTGTAATTTCCTGGGTCCTCTTTTTTTCCCTTTTTGAAGATAGGGACCACATTGGCCCTCTTCCAGTCCTCCACCTTCCATCTCCACCTTGGCCTTCCTGACTGCCCCCCTGCAGCCCCGAGCAACCGAGGTATAGTCCTCCCTGGTGATGGTCCCTCCCTTCCGTTGGGTATACGCTTCCTTTTTAGCTAGGAGATGTTCCCGTATGCTTTTGGTGAGCCATGGGGGCTTTTGCGCCCTCCTGCCTCTTTTGATCCATGTTGGGATTACCTCCCTTTGGGTTTGGAGGATTGTCTCCTTAAGGAACAACCACTCTTCTTGGACACCCAATTCCTCTCCCCTTTGGGACCTCAGTGCCTCCCCGACTATTTTCCTTACCTCATTGGTGTTGGCCCTCCTGAAGTCCAGGGCTGCTACCTTTCTGCAGGCCTTTGCCACCTTGTGCTGGATGGTGAATTCCAGCAGGCGATGATAGCTGTCACCCAGGTGGTTGAGCACCCGCAGCCCCCTCAACAGGTTATCACCCATGGCCAGGACCAGGTCCAACAAGGCATCTCCCCTGGTGGGGCCGTGCACTTCCTGGGTTAGGAGGAGGTCCTGTATCTTGGCTAGGAACCTATGTGAGTGGTCAGACCTGACTGACTGCTCTTTCCAGCAGATATCTGGAAAGTTCAGGTCACCCATGATGACCATGTCCTTTGACCTAACTACCTCCGTGAGCTGATTTAAGAATTCCTGGTCTAGCTCTTCCCCTTGGTTGGGTGGTCTGTAGTAGACCCCCACCATTAAGACCCTTTCCTCTCGACTGCCTTATATTGTAACCCAGAGCACTTCAGTGTGCCCCTTCTCTGACCCCGTGCTACTCATTGAGGAAGTGTATTACTCCTTGACGTAGAGTGCCACACCCCCACCTTTCCTCCCTGCCCTGTCCCTCCTGTACAGCCTATAGGTCTTGATATTCACCACCCAGTCGTGCATTGGGTCCCACCCCGTGGGATCCAATGCACTGATGGGAATTGGGTGATGCTAAATCAAAATGACAAGAGTCCAGGAGTAGGATTAACTCCCAGGAATTTTTGAGCTCTATTTGTGACTCTACCACTGACTTGCTGTACAGTTTTGAGAAAGCCACCTAACCGCTTGCTGTACCTCAGTTTCTCTATCTGTAAAATGGGAACAATGATACTTACCCATGCAGCAGTCCCTATGCACCAAATGTTAATGAAAACTGAGGTGCATCAGTTGTTGGTCCAGTGCTGCCATCTAGTGGTTTCTTGTTGAAATTCTCACCTGTTACAAGAATGGCTATAAAGTTATTACACTACTAGGTGCATGTCCCTCCAAGATGAAGCGAAAACCAAATAAGAAAACAAACTTGTTTATTTTGGATAAAAAATGCAGCCTGCTCTCTCTTCACCTCAAAGCACTGCACCACTACCATCACAATATGCACTCTATATATTATGATGGCAGTGGTGCAGTGCTTTGAGGTGAAGAGAGGACAGGCTATACATACATACATATGTATAAAAACAAAGGGATTGCTTTTTCTGTATTTGTGTGTGAGAATTATGTAGAAAAAATGCTGGATTTTAGCATGTGAGAACTATGTGATAGAAATTCATACCCATCTCTGCAGACAAATTCTGCAAATGATTCCCCTCTTCCAAAAGGACCAAGCTGCATCCCTAGAAAAAAGCCCCGAACTTGACAGCATTTGAAACCCAAATCTAGACCGAAGTGCTGCTGCCTGTTGAGCCCTTGTCTGCAGAGATGTACTGAATGGGTAAATGTGAGCCACTACTCCAACATGTCTTGCCTCATTCAGTGTGCACTGTAGAAGATTCCACTTTCCCCTGCCTGGCTCAGAGTATCCTCTTTGCACAACTCCCTTTTCTGAGCTGCTCCCTAGAATCTCCTGTCCTGCAGGGCTTCTGGGCATTGTAAATACCTTGCCCCACCATAGATGTAGTAAGTGTGCAGGTGTGTTTGCATATGCATATGATGAACCAGTAGAATTTCCCTCTTTTCTTTACAGTCCCTGTGGGTGTGTGCATGCATGGCAAGCATATTCATAATGTATCCGTGTATAAAGAATAATCTGTATCTAGTTTTATTTTTTCTAAAACTTTAGTCTGAAACTCTCTGTCTCTCCTGTTACTTTTCCCTTGACTATTCTACCAGGCAGTTTTCCCCCTTTGCTATGTGTTGCATTGTCTCTCCCTCCATCTTTGTTAGCATGTTGGCCATAGATTCATAGATTGTAAGTCAGGAAGGAACCTCAGAAGATCATTGGATCCAGCCCCCCCTGCACCAAGCTGGAAAGATAATTGGGGGTCAAGTGACCCCACCATTGCACTGCTGGTTCATATTCATACTATAGTCTATTATTACCCCCAGGTCCCTTTCATTTGTGGTGCTGGTTAGTTTGGTGCTGCCAAGCCTGTAGGTGTGTTGGGGGTTGCTTATCCTGAGGTGGAGCACTTTACATTTCTTGACATTGGACTTCATCAGATTCTGATCTGCCCAACTTGCCTGCCTGTCTAGGTCCATCTGTATCTGTTGCCTTTTGTTGCTGGTAAGTGTTGTAGGGCTTCAGCCCCTTCTTAGTAGGTGCCTTGCCCCCTAGCGACGTCAGGCTGAGACCGGGTTCTGGTGCCACCTAGATGGTTCAGGTGCTGCTTCTACTCACTTGCCATGTCTTTGATGTTGGTTGATGGGGAGGCAGTTCCCTGTAGGTGGCCCCAAAGCAAAGGGGTCTTGACCCTGGTCTTTCTTTATGGGGCTCCAACCTCCCCTTTACCTCACCTTTACCACATCCACGGCTTGGGCAAATGCTGCTCACCACAGGTCTTCCCCTGGATGATCTTGCCTCATCCATGCCGCCTGCCACACAATCGGCCAGGTCTTCTTGGCTGGCAATCTTTTCTGTGTGAGTCCCTCGTCTTCAGGCCAGCTTTTGGGCAACTAAACCTGCCCCAGCTGGGGCTAACTGTAACTAAGGAGAACTTAACTGAAAGTGTCTGTTGTCTGCCGACGGGTCCCTGGGATTCTGTCTCCCAGGACCCACTTGGTCACTTGGGGGTGACAGGGGATGGGTGGGGACTTGTCCATCCCTTCCCTCATAGTTGGCATGGGGACAGGCAGCTGCCCTATGCCCAGCCTCTGTCAGTCGTCCCAGCATGATCTCCCTGGGGCCCGGCTGACCTGTAGTTGGCTTTTCCTGATCCCACCAGCTGGTGGTGCTTGTCGCTCCTATGGAGGGCTTCGTAGCCTCCTGTGCCTTCCTTCCTGCCATGCTGCCTGAGAGTGCTGGCAGTTCCCTGCTGCTACTCCCTGCTGCAGTACCTGGGCTCCCTAATGTGGCTGCAACTCTGCTTCCAGGCGTTCCTCCATTCCCGAGGCTTGAGCTCTTTGTTTCATCTGCCAGAGTCCTCCAGCAGACGCTCAGCTCCTTAGCCCCGCACTCAGGGCTGGTGCTCCCCAGCTTCACAGTCACCGTCTCCCAGCCGGTGTCCTGCTCTCCTTTGCCCTGCTGGTTATCTGTATTCCCAGCTGCTTTTTGAGCAGCCTGCACCTCTCTGGAGCCACACCCCGGAGCTCGCCGATTCGCAAACTCAGGCAGCTCCAGAACTGCTGAGCCTGCATCAGCGTTTCTTCCCAGCTGCCATTCATCTTGACCCCTGCAGTAAGTATTGGGGTCCATCGTGCGGGGGTTTGGGATGTGGTAGAGGGGCTTTTGCTTCCCCTCACACCTATCTTCAAGCATGAACACACTTACCCCTAACTTGGTGTCATCCATGAACTTGGCTAGTGAGCTTTTCACCCCCGCATCCAAATCATTAATAAAAATGTTGAAAAGTACTGGACTAAGCACCAACCCCTGCAGGACACCACTGCCCACTTCTTGCCAGGATGACACAGATCCATTCACTATGACTCTCTGGGTTCTAACCTGCAGCCAGTTTCTCACCTACCTGACTGTCCACAATCCTCCAATTTTGTCATGAGGACATTGTGGGATACTAGATCAAAGGCCTTTTGGAAGTCAAGGTATACAATGTCAACCTGCTCTCTCATGTCCAGGTGGTGAGTCAGCTAGTTATAGAAGGAGATGAGGTTAGTAAGGCAAGACCTGCCTGCGATGAAGCCATGCTGGCTGTCATTCAGAATCTTACCTTCTGCAAGTTTATCGCAGATAGACTCCTTGATGAACTTGTCTAGGATTTTCCCTAGGATGGAAGTTAGGCTGATTGGCCTATTGTTACCTGGGTCCTCCCTGCCGCCTTTCTTGTGGATGGGCACAACACTAGCCTTCTTCCAGTTCTCAGGGACTTCTCCATAGTGCCACGAGTTTCGTCAGGGGTTCTGCAATGATTTTGGCCAGCTCCTTCAGCACTCTCAGATGAAGATCGTTCGGTCCTGCTGATTGTATACTATGTTTTAAATTACTATCTTCTTCTCCCCTGTTTTCTGTTCTCCTTCTTTTGCTTTCTCTCTCTCTTTTCTTACATCCTCTTGGTTAACCTTTCCTTTTTCCTCCTTTATGCTACCTTCTTCATTCTTTTACTCCTACTTGCCAACCATTTTCTATAGTAATATCTCTCTTTACCTTTTCCTTCATTCTGTCCATTTCTCACCCCTTCCCTCTTTTTCATACTCCATCCTGTGTCTCTAATCTCTCCACCATCATTTTTCCTTGGCATCACTCACCATTTACTCTGTTCTGGCATTTGCCCCAATCATCGCACTATTTCTGACCTCTCCCCCCATCTACTGATCAACTGTATATTTTAATGTGCCCAGTGTACTGATGTCAGTAGCAGCAAATCTGTAACTGGTCAACTGCATCTTCCCCTGGTATACCGGAGGGCTTCTTTTTGAGAACCTTTGGAACTCTCTGGCTACACTGTGGAGAGGGACTGGATCTAGACTTCCTCAGAGGTCCGGGTACTTTTTTCCAGTCCTCTGTTTATTTTTAAGGTCTTAGCTTAAGGTCTCCCAAGAGAGACTGCTTAATTTTTCCATAAACTAAAATGATTTCTTTCTGCATATTTTTTTCTGTGGGAAACTGTTCAATAAAGAAAACTCATTTTTCATACTTACTGTGAGCTCCTGTTTGTCATTTTTATAAATCAGTGTTTATTGGTTTAATTATTGTAAATGCAGAGCCCAATAAAGGTGACTGCAATTGCAATATCTGATAATGAATTTTATAACAAACTTGCTGAGCCTGAAAGCCACCAGCAGGAAAGACATTATGTCAGGTTAATGACAGAGAGAGGAGAAATCATCTCTGCTAATCTTTCCTCTTAAACATGAAGAATCTCTCTGCAGCCTGTACTGCTCATACAGCCATTCTGCATTACAGATTCCCTGTAGTGGAGTCTTTACACTGCTTGAGCCTTAAAGTGGGAAGAAAGGACACTCTAAGAATGCCCCTTGGATTCCCCAATTCTACACTGGTCCTTGCTATATGGGGCGGATTGCATGTGTATTGGAGAATGCACTGCATTCTGCTGTCTCTATTCTCTGCTTTCTAGGGCTCTTATGGGGCCATGAGAAGCAAAGGGCAAGTTAGAGCAGCTACAGGGTGACTTTATTTTACTCCAGAAGAATATTTTATTCTCTTTAGAGCCTTTCATTAAGAGCTGGCAGGCTTGTGAGGTGGGGGGCAGAGGTGAGTAGAAGAAGGCTTCTGCCTCTGCACTGGGTGATCTGGACATGGAAACACTGACCAATGGCAAAATAGGGGACCTTGTCTCTTGCCCCCTCTTTCTGCTTTCTGCTTCTCTTCACTAACTTAGTTCCACTGGGGTACAATTAAACCAGTATGAATTGCACTTAAACTGGGTTAGCTTAATCCGATGAAAATAGATAGATTTAGAAATCAATGGAATGACTCAAGTACGAGGTTTTATTAGAGATACTCAGTGACCGACAAGCTGTATTATCTCAGGCCTTTTCCCTTTGCCAGTCTTGCCACTTTAACATGAAAGCCGTCTCCCTGCAGCTTCTGTCCTCTAGAGCAACCCACATGTCTCCTGGCTTCCTGTGTGGGAGTTAATGCATTCTTGTAGATGGACAGAGAGACACTGGGATGACCCATTCCTAATTGCCCTGTAGCTCTGTGCTGTGTTTTCAGTTCTGTCTGGATTTGCCCATAAGAAAACCCTCCAATAATTTTTGACGCGTAAAAGGAGGATGTTCTTGTGAGTTAAGACATTGGACTAGCAGTTGAGAAAGCTATGGTTAAATTATTTGCCACAGTCTTCCTGTGTGACCTTAAGTGAGTTGCTGAAACATTCTGTGCTTGAGTTCTCCAGGTAAACAATGGATATAATATACTCCTCTTTTCTTCCAACCTTTGTTTATCTGTTTAGATGATGAGCTTTTAGGCACAGGGTTTGCCTCTTACTGTGACTGAGGTCTCCAGGTACTACTGTCACACTTATAAATACTATGGATAGGGAGCCCACAGAGTTGGTATGATTCACTTGGCATTGCCTTGATGATTGGTTGAAGGACAGTGCTATACAGAAAGGCAGACCCCAAGACCCTCAAGCCTTAGGATGTCTATACATGAGCAGCAAGGCTGTTCCGATGCACTGTAATTACAGCATGTTGGAGCAGGCTTGATTAATCGACTGCTGGAGCATGGTAATTAAGCTTCAACTGCTCTAATTAAAATCCCCCCTCCCAGCAACTCCCAGAGCACATGTATAAATGCCCTTAGTGTTTCATCAATCCTCTCTATCCAAAGTCCAATAGATCAGCCATCTGGAGTGTCTTCTAAAGAGCTGGAATGTGGGAGCAAGATACTTCTTAAAATCCTCTCTCCTTCCTCCACAGGACTTTGGGCCCTTGAGCCTGCACTCTTCTCCCATCTGTTGGAAATGAGTGAGCCAATGTTCTTGCTGAACCTGTGTAGTGCTAGAGCTAATGGCTTGTTCAGTGTAATTGCACTGCTGGGAGATGGTATCATTGCTTTTTGAATGTTTCCCCAGTGCTGGTCTCCTGATTTTTATGAAGCAAACCTTTCAAGGTATGGTATGGAGTATTTGGTGGGGAAATTGATATTGTTTTGAATGGCACCAGAGTTGCAATTGTTTGGAGGAGATTTATTTGGCTGTATTAAAGGCATATTTACTCAGTATGGAGTATAATGGTAATTATTGAAAGTGATTCTGTGCATTGATGGCCCATCAGCAGCGTTGTCTCATACACTTTAGTGCCAGTGATGGAACAGCTCACATTAACATTTGACAGGAAAGAGAATGCTTTAAAGAAACTCAAATTGTTCTAGACTCATCATGTGAAAGGTGAAGTCATTTAGCAGGGAACATAGCCCTGGGTATATGAAACTGCAGCTTCCTGACCTACTTTTATATTAATTAAGCACACTGAGTTGTTACTACTGACACCCGCTTGGCAGCCCTGAGACTGATCACTTCAGTGTTCTCAGAGAGCAGGTGTAATATGCGTGGTAGTAGTGCGGCTTCTCCGCACAACCTTCTTAATAGGCCCTCTGGCATCAGCTGTGGGGTGAAATCCCAGTCAGTCCCAGGTTTTGGCATAGATTGGAGTATGGTGGAGAGTGAACTGGCCAGGCCTGCTGTGGAGAAGATGGAGGTTCTGGCAGTAGGTTGTGGGGAAGTAGCCAGAAGATGTAGTGGGAATGATGTCTCCTTCCAAGTGATTTGGGAATGTGCCTGCCATTTACAGTTCTCATTCACAACTGGGGTTACTTTTGGTTCTTGGGGCTATTCAGCAGTTGGCAGCAGAACTGAGCCTGGTGTTTTTCATAAGCCAGTGTATTGGGACCATTTCCTTCCCGGACATGCCTTGCCACTATGATCCATGTCTTCATTGCCTTAGGGTTAGCCTCTGGCAATGACTTTCTCACCCTTCCATAACGCAGGGACTGAAACTAGCGCAGAAAGTGGCTCTTTTATTAAAGGATATATCTCACTGACAGTACATGACACCAATTATCTGGAATCTCCACAGGCTTCCTGTTCATGGAGTTTATGTAGGTGTGGCTGGAGACCTGTCTAATTTGAATGATCTTCCTGTCCCAGGTTGCAATCAACAGAGCTGCCTGACCTGGATACAAAGAAGATGTTGCTAGGAGACTGTTCTCTATGAGGAGGCCTCAGCTAGAGAACTTCCTCTGCTCCCTTGATCCTTTTGTTAACCGTGAGGACATGTTGCAGGGCTCATCTTTTCGTGCAGAATATGGAGAGGGACAGGAAAGGCAGGTGTAATAAAGCTTGGTGTTTCATAAAAACATTAGCTCATCAGTCTAAGCTCTTGTAAATCACAGGCTGGCAAATTTCATTTAGTTACTCCAGCTCAATAGCCTGTGCTTGACTGAAGCACACTTTCCAGAAAAGCAACAAGTTCTGATATGAAGGCTTGGGGCACTTCCCTTGGTAGCTTCTGTTACCCCTAACAGAGATGTGCATGGTTGGTGGACAATAAAAAGCACCCATCAACTTTTAAACTAACATTTTATTAGTTGATACCCATTCAATCCATCACATACATATACCTGTGAAAGGGGAGCAATGCATGTACACTGATGCCAGTTATCAAGCCTTCAGTGGAGAGTCCAGCATAGCATTGGTCTCTTCTTTGGTGTGTGGGTCCTTTCTTGTGGATTGCTGGCTACTCCAAAGACTTTAATTCATTCCTTTTTATGTAAGCTGTGAATTGACTGTAACAGAGGGGTTGTGGGGTTTTTTTTTTTTAATGTGTGTGTTTTGTTTTGTTTTTAATGTGGGCAAGGTGGCTCCTGTGTTTTGGCCACTTTTTAGCTCATGGCAACCTGGGGTCTGTATTTGGGCAAAATGTGTAAAATTCCTTTGGCCTCATTGGCCAAGGGAAGCAGAGGATTCTTCATGCTGATTGGTTGGGAGAGGAACTGGAGTGTGGAGCTCCCTGGCTAGAAAAGGCCAGGGTGATGTCAGGCAAAGGGATGTAAGGGGAGCTAGACAGGTTGGGGCAGAGAAAAGCTGCCAGTGCCTGCTGGAGAGTGAAGTCTTTTCCAATGGAAGAGGAGTTGCAGATAGCAAAAAGGGAAGCTCAGGCAGAGGAGAGAGAGAGAGGAAGAGAATTCTCCTAGTGTGTGAAAGAATCACTCTCCTCCTTTTCTTCCCCTTTTTATTTTTTGAGGTTTTAAGGGATTAATATTGGGATAAAAAGTATCAGTTTCTTAGGTTTGCTGGCCAGGATTTAGGCCTGGCAGTCTGAGCAGCGTTGGAACCTGGGAGTTTCTAATCCTGCCAGTTTCCGGCTAGGGTTGAGGTTTGCAACTTTCTGCTCCCAGTGGAGCTGTGACCCAAATCACCTGCAGCCTAGGGCCAGTGGGTAGGTTTGGTCTTTCCCCTTACTTCTTTTGATAGTCCTTTGTTTTAGTTAGCTCTGTGGCTGGGCTGGCTGTAGCCATTAATTAACGTGGTTCCTTTGGAGTTTTTCTGCAGTTTTTGTTTCAGTGGCCCATATAATCCTGCCCAGAAGGGTGGGGTGTGTGCATGCTGTCTGGAGCTGCAGTCACTCCCACACACACATACAATCTTTCTGTGGGAGCAAAGATTGCTATGCTGCTATCTCTCCATGTGCAGAGAGGCCCCTTGCACTGCCAAAGGACCCATGCTCTCTAGCAGTTTCCCCTGGCGCAGTGCAACCTATAGACTGTGTTGCATACTTAGTAGTGTTTTATGTTGCATTTGGTGTTTTCTTCTGTTTTTTTGTAATAAATCTGTTTTTGGTTACAGTGCTTGTGAGGAGGAGCTGTTGTTTATGCAGGACACCCTAGTAATTCATTTAGTGTTCCCAGTTTTCTGGGTGGCTCGAGCCAGCGGAGAATATATTTAGTACCCCAAAATTGAACCTGGCCCTTGTTGCTACTGGCTGGTGCCCAGCAGAAGGGGGTTACATGATTATATGGAAGTGGACTGACCAGGCAAAACGCCTACTCCAGCATTCACTTTTTTCCATGGATTGTTGTTGCTTCCAAGTTTGGGTTCAAATGGTTGAACCAGGACAGACCAGTTATTCTGAGAATGGGGAGCAGAGGTAACCTGTCCACATTTATGCAGTTCTTCTTTGGTCATACAGTGGTGTCTAAGGCTGAGACCATCAGTTTGTTCCAATGGTAAACCACCTCACTCTTACCTGTGGGTGCTTGGGAAACTGTTTGATCTGACTTTATTAGTTAGTTGCTGGTCTGAGGGAAGTGCCTGGGTGATAGGACTACTTCTCTTAAAAGTCCATCAATGTTGCCCAGAGTGTTTTGAGCAATGCTCTTTCCTTTATGTTTTGAATCTAAGTAAGTAAATGTGCATCGAGATCATGCAGGAATGAGAACAGCAACTTGTAGATTTGTCAAGTGTCTTGCTTTAGAGTGGTATTTCTAGCTCCCAATGGTGTAGTGAGCTCATGGAGGAGTTCAGTCACTCTCTGCAGTGACGGGCTTGGAGTGATGACACACTTATCTTGCTGGACTGCAACTGTGCAAATTCTTCTCGTGCTTATTCTAGTAAATATGTTTCAGTTAATCCAATTTGTTCTCAAATCCTGTAGTGTCAAACGGCAGCTGCCAACGAAACATTAAACTGACAAAAACCCAACCAATCCATCTAATAGTGATTTAAAGCAGAATGTTTTCTAAGAGGCCAGCATTCAGTTCTTACAGCAGTGTGAACACCTGTGCACTGTAGAGGGAAAGCAATTCCTTTACCCTTCTAAGTGTTACATAGGAGGTGTGTTTTGTAAGTGGCAGCAAATAACTCAGGAGGGAGGGATTAAATATTTTTTTGCAATCTCTTTCCTCTGCTTTTCTCCACCTTATAGAAGAGAAGTATGTCCTTGGTAGTTCTTTATTGTCTGTCTTTTGAACTGGTCTTTCTGCTGGTGAATGGTCCATATCAGACCCTCCTACCTGAACATCTTGAGCTTTGAGGCTGTTAGAAATCAAAACCTGGGTCTGGTCCAGAAATCTGTCCTGATCTTTGCAGTAGACCAAACCAATCCCCCAAACAGGCAACCTCTTCAGGTCTTTGGAGGAGTTCTGATCTGGACTCAGCTGCCCTATATATGTGTAATTTGCTGCACCAAAGCCCCAAAGCTGAGCACTCTTCATTTTGAAGTTCAGATCTGAATCCAAACCCTGTGGTTCAGGCCAAACGCTGTCTTATCTGAGAAACAAAGAAAGTCCTATGAGAATACTGCAAAAAAGCAGCATGATGGTCCAAAATCTGTACTGTTTTATGCCCTGTATAATCTCATTGACTCTAACAGGATCATTCAAATTTTAAAACAGTGCAGGGCTCAGCTCTGTGGTGAAGAAAGACCAAAAAGAGTAAAGTCAAAGTAGTGGTCAGAGCAGCCTTAATACAGCCATCACTCAGCAATGCTGCATGTGCAAGGTTACAGAAACTACTATCAAATACAGGATTATAAATATTACAGATGTACAAGAGGCCAGATGTAGGTAAATAAACTAGGAGCCTGAACAGGATTTAGGGAGAGTTTAGGCAGCTAAATGGCAAAATATGACCCCTCCATTTCAGCAGCTACAGAACCCTGAAGTGTCTAAATTCATTCAGTGCCTCCATGTTAGATTCCAATGGTCTCTAGATGCTTAAATTTAGGCTTCTTCCTGTGTGCGGAGGTGTGCAGCCTGCTCCTGCTTCATTGTAATCCAGTATGCAGCTGGGCTGGTGCCCAGTTCCTCCAGCATGCTTGCAGCATACCCACATTGCATCAGCAACATGGACCTCAGTACAAAGCACAGCAGCTAGGGCAACTTTCACTCAAAAATACAACTGGAGAAGGAGCTGGGACCTGGTGTGAAATAGCCTAGTGGTTAGAGCAGCCATCTAGGAAGTGGAAGACCGAGTTCTAGGCCATGCCTCAGCCCAAGGGGATTCTAACCAGAGTTTCCATCTACTGCAAGGACAGTGCTGTAACCCCTTTGCATTAGTGTAGTCCAGCTGGGGGTATTTTCTACGTGTCCTGTTGAAGCTGGGTTCCAGTCTCTACTCCCAGGGTAATTTCTGGGTTTTATCTCATGACTGGGTAATGTAGAACTCACAGTTTTGGGTGAAGAGACCAGAGCTTAGGCCTGTATCCTCCCAGGCAGTGCTCTAACCATTGGGCTACACTGCAGAATCATGCTCTGTCTTGTTTGCTTACTCTGGTCCCATGCAGATGGCATAGACCCAATGTCTTCTGCTTCCTGGATTTTCTATGACTGGGCTCTTGTGTAGAAGATGGTAACCACTGCTACTGATGCACATACGCTTAGAAGGATATTTGGTTCTCTGATTTGAGGGAAAAAAGACACCTATTGTTCAGCTGATTGTTCAGCCTCACTCCGGAGAGGGGCAGGAGCTCAGACCTACCCCTTATTCAGTGTTTCCTGAAGTCCACCTGTAGGTGGCCCCTGTTCAGCACTCAGGCTCTCCAAATAATCCCTCAGAGGTTCCAGACTCCCCATTGACTACATAATCCCATTTCTTTGAATCTCTTTTCTGGTGCCAGGAATTTTAGGTGTGACGCTTAAATTAGAGGTGCCTAGAGGGCAGGCTGGATTTAGTCCAAGGCTATAATTTAAGGGGGATGCTCAGACTGAGACTGAGAAACTGGGCTTTTGTGCATCTTAAATCTCAGGCTCCTTTTTTCATATGGAGAAAATGAGGCAGAGATTAAATGCCTTGTCCGAGGAAACAGTAGTCAGTGTCAGAGCTGGAACACAGGAGTCTCAGGCTCTGCCAATTTTATTGTCAGATACCTGCCAGGAACATGGCAGATCATTGTACTGTTGCCAGGGGGGTTAATGTTATGCCATTAGCCTTGTGTAACCTCATCCTTTACTGATACAGTTGCTGTATTAAAGAAATAACTTTTTTCATGCCACAACTCTCTGAGGAGGAGCAAACTGTAGACGACATGATAGAGTTCTCCCATATCCTTCCTGCTTACGGTAGACTGAGTTCTCTCAAGCTGCCAGAAGTTGACTAAATTTTTTATTCTTCCTATCACTTACAGTCAAGAATGCATAAAAAGCAGCTCATGCAAAAACAACCTGTTATTATTATCATCAAACCCTCCAAAATCCCAGGAAAGTTTAGCAAGGTCCAGATGAAGAAGTCACGTCCCCATACCAGGCACCAAAATGTCATGTTGCATTGGTTGATTCCTGCAGAAGTTGTCGAGCAAGTGGCACCACGAATCATTTTTCATTCTGTTTGTGTGCTCAGATTCTTTAGATGATGTGCTTTCTTCTCTTCTGATTTACAAAACAGACCGCATGCTGTTCTCTCTGTCTCCACCATCTGAACCTCTCTGGTCTAACTAGCATAGTTTGAAGGTTGTGAACTGTGTAGCTTGCCCCTCTGGCACTGTTCCATATGTGCACATTCATCTGGTTACTAGGGAAGGTCTCTGCTTTTGTTGTTATGATTTGTAGGGTCTCATTATAAGCAGACTAATGAGGAGTTGGGTGAATTCTTACTTGCATTCCTAAAATATGGTTTTAATGTATAATATATGTTGAGGGGTAAATCTCTGTTTTTATTTTAATGTTGGGAGAGTGCGCTGTTGAATTTTAAGTGCATTATTATAAAAACAATAAATATATCATATGAATGACATGCCTAATGAATAAACTGAGCACAAAAGAACTGACATCTCCACTTAGTCTGCAGGTGCAGTCCACAAATGCTGAATGGTGATTTTTTTCTCTCAAACATATTAGTGACAAGTAATAAAATTAATATGCAGATGGATCCAGATTCTAATCCTGTTTACCCAATGTGAACCCAGAGTGGCTCTCTTACATTTGGTGTCACTCCAGATTCTAATGACTGAGTGAAATCAGTATCTGGCCTCTTATGTGTAACAAAGTAGGATTGATGTAAATAGTCATCTGGCGAATTTATTTAAGGTAGTATCCTATATCTTCCTCTTTTTTTTTTCCCTCCCTCTCTTTATCTCAGGTTGTGAAGCCCTGATTTTCTTATGGGAAAGCAAGAGTTTTCAGATTTAGCAATGATATATTAGCAGGTGTTACAATTCAAATGCTGGTCAGGAACTGATGCAATGAGTCCATTATTCATCCCAGTTATTTTTGTGAGTTGTGAAAATCTTCAGCATTGTCAAATAATGTTTAATAGAGCCATGAACACTCACTCAGGTTGGCATAAATTCAGCAGCCCTGACTAGATGTTACTGGTACAGATGTAACCTCTGTTTCCCATTTTGGAGCTCCCCAGACATCTCCATGTGATCTTCTTCAGTTCCCAGGTTTTCCTTATTTATAAGTAATATCTCAGGTAGGGAGAAAGACAGTGGCATTGTGGCCATTCTCCCTTTCTCGTACATTCTGGAGTCTCCAGTATCTTCAGGGATGGACAGCTGCATGCTCCAGATCTTGTCTTTGAAAGCACCAGGCAGAGGCACTGCTTGTTACCAAGTATCCGGTGGCTTCAGGAAAAAGCCCGACAAACCCACTATGGTCAGTGGGCCAGGGAAACACTCCTGCTCACATACAGCCATTTCTCTGTTAAGTCATTAGGACTGACAGTGCACTACAAGGCCTAGTACTCTTGGTTAACAACTGAATTAGATTGTGGAATAGGACTCTGAGCCTGAGGTTCAGAGATGTGAGGGCTGCAGTGAGAAGAGATTTTCTTCTCAAGCTGCCCAAGGGAAGAGGGTCGGAGCCATTGCCTCATACTCTCGAAGAAAGCCAGAAAAGACAGAGCAGCAACATGCTGGTAGTTTCTGTATAACCTGGAAGAGTGGCCCACTAGTCCAAAGGAAAGAGGTCAGGTAAAGTCTCCACAAGACAGTAGCAGATAGAGGTCTTTGGGACATGGGAAATTGGTTTATAAAACTGAGGACTCTGGAGTCATACAAATGAGCATTGTCCCCAGCAAACTAACCCTGCAGGGCCTCACAGTGTGACTGTATGACTTAGAAGACCTGCATGAATCAAACCTTGCCATGTCTGTGCAGCCATAAATTTTGGGTCTGTTTCCCCCTGTGACAGTGTCACATTAGCTAGAAGGCACTTTATTTTAAAGTCTCTCTTTGCAGGTGCTAATAACTTGAAAGAAACAATTACCTTCTGGGGTGGTATTTCTTCAGCCTTTTCTCAGCCCCTTGGGGAATTTGTTAGGAACATGTAGTACAGTTTTATTTGGCTATTTTTGAGTTATCTCAGCATGGGGAAATGGCGTTTCTCACAGCTTGATGTTTTTCTGATGCCTTTTTTTGCTTTTAGATCTGAAAAAAAAAACCAACCCAAAAATCTCTTTTAAAAACTTCAGACTTGCCCTTAGCATAATTCAGAGGAGACTAGTGCTTCTGCTTATGTATCTCTGAGAAAAGAGGCCTCATGCTATTAATATGTCTGGAGAAATTGGATTTAGAAATATCAAAGTCCCAAGTCTTTAAAGAACTTCACACTGTGCTTGTTCACAATTCCTTCCTAGCTTTTTAAATAAGTGATGCAGTGCTTAAGGGCCTGAATATATACATATGAGTAGAGTGTGTGCGTGTTATTTGGCCCTGATTCAGCAACATACATAAGTACTTGACTCTACATCGGAGTAGTCCCATTGACTCTAATGTGTTTAAAGGTTTAGGTGCATGCTTAAATACCTAGCTAACCTGAGGTCTTAAACAATTATTGCTTTTCTTGTTAAAGGATAGATTCTGACATCCTCATTCTATTTGCATGACACTTCATGCAGTATGCTGGCAGATTGACTGAAGGCCTGCATTTAAGTAATGGGTAAAGTGTATGTACAGCAGCCACTCTTGTAGTCTTGTCCCAAGCAACCTCGTGCTGAATTTGATAAGAACTGTGACTACCTAGGAATTCTAGATTGAATGGCTTGCAAAACATAGTTGGATACTTTGGGATGAAAGATGCTGGAACAATGTGAGATGTTATCACAGGATATTCTCAGATCAGCCAGAAATCTTTTGGAAAATTGTTATTGATTTTTTTTTTTTTTTGCCTTTAATCATTCCAAATTCAGCCTAACAGGTTTCCATAATGAAATGGATTACTTTGCATTTCACAGCATGAAGGAAACAACACCACCACAAATAAAACAAATCTTCTCAACGCTGTGTTTGTTAGATAGATCTCCTGGGGTTAGTTCCATCTGTGTCTCTCCTTTGGCTTTAGCAGGACTTCCCACTGCAGCTGGGTGCTTTACTTCCATAGACTTCTGAGCTATTACACAAGAAAGATGATGAGAACTAAGGATAGCCTAGGTTTCTATGGCAAAGTGTATAGAGAAGCCACTCTCATTATCTTTCCTACTTGATCTGTAGAAATTGCTTTTGTCAATTTTAATTTCAGCTGAGCTGAGCAAGATAAACAAAGGGAGGTACAGGAGAAGCAGATGGTTTGTCACAGTGCAGGGCAAGTAGGAAGTGTGTGTAGCTTTTTATAGCACATAATGGCCTTTCCCATTTATTTATCGGTGCCTCACCATATTCACCCTGAAATAAACAGGGTTTGTGCAATATTTTTTTTAAATAAAAGAAATGGCTTCATAGGTGTATGGAGTATTTGGTACTTGGGAGTTCCAGCAAGGAGCAGAAGTGTCAATGCAAAAGCTTTCTCATGACAAGGAATCAGAAATGCTTCTGGGATATTAGGTCAGGTGTTCCAAAAGACCTGTAATCCTCCTTAAGCTCATGGAGAAGACTTTTCTTCTTGAATCTTCAGAGCCAGTTGTGATTCTGATATTCTCTTTCCCCTTCACATGTGCAACCTCCACTAACAGGAATGAAAACTTTTTGTTTCGTTGTAGTTTTTGTCAACTGGTGTCAGCCATAAACTTCTACTGTCTGCCATAGGGCTGTCAGGCTCTTGGAAGAGTAATGAGCTGAAGTATCAGGGAAATGAAATCAATCTCAAGGACTCTGATCCTCCAATGAGCTCCAGGCCAGCAGACCCCTGTATGCATATTATCATTGTCTGTGTAACATTCAATAGCATAGCAGTGGAGTTTTTTCCTTAAGCTATGCTTAAAGACTTTGTGAAACCACTGTTTTCCAAGGATGAGCTCTTTCACTATTGAGCCACCATGCTGAAATTCCCACATGGCACTGCAGTTGCTGCAGGCCAAGTGGCCCCACATATCCTTATCTTAGTTGAATACATGTCCCTTGCCATGTTGATGAATGTGCACAGACCCCAGCATGAGCATATGTGCTCCCTTCTGAAACTGGAGGCTACTGAGTGGAACCTAAAGATCATTCATTCCCCTGCCACCTTTCTCCTTTCCTCCCCTTTGTAATGTAAAGTGAGTCTGTTGAGTTTGTGGTGTATCCTGAAGAATCTTCTTGTTCCCCTTTCAAAAAAGCAAACAGATTGTTTGACAGTACCACTCAGCAATGCTGAGGCTTGTTCTGACTGTTTGTCTGTCACCTGGCAGGGGCTTGAATGCACTAATTCCATTTATTGGAACTAAACTGGCCATAGCTTCCATACCGTATATTGCTGACCAAAGCATGTTCCTCCCCTTGTTCCTTTTTCATGCAGCATCAGTCAGAACAGACAGAGTTCTGAGCACTTGGGCTCATTACTTTTACCTGAGTAAGGCTGTATGTTCAGTACACAAATGGCTTGGGGAACAGCTGTTGCAATAGAAAGTGTATTGGATGCTTTTACTTGCTCTCACCAAAGGTTTTCACATTTGGAGTTTTGTTCACAGAAATGTTCATGGAAGAAGGAAGTGATGTGAATCCCTGTGCACATGTGGTTCTCATTCCTGTTTGTGCTATAGAAGTGCCATCCTGAAATGTGTGGTTGAGAATTAAAGTAGTAGGCAACCATTGATCCTCTGGATCATGGTGTATGCATAAGAGGTCTAATCAGGTGCCTGATGAATCTGCTTGTCCCAAGTCCTGCATCGAACACACTGAGACCTTTAACACGCATGACAAGGCAAGGGTATGGAAGAGTGGAGGCTGTTTAAGACTTAGCACCCTCCCTTTAGACCAGGGGTGGGCAAAATGTGGCCTGGTGGCTGGATGCGGCCCGCCAGGCCACTTTATCTGGCCTGCAGGGCCCCTAAAAAATTTAGAAAATTAATATTAATCTGCCCTGGGCTGCCTGTCATGCAGTCCTTAATGGCTTGCCGAAACTCATTAAGCGGCCCTCTGCTCCAAATAATTGCCCGCCCCTGCTTTAGACCAAAGAGACAGAATCCAAAGACCAGACCTAGTCCAGATGTTCAGTGTCTCAGTGGTTGTAGCTTCTGCCAGAGAGCAACAGATAAGAACAGCTAATCACAAATCCTACTATGCGGCTTGGTATGTGTTGCTAATATTGATTTGAATATAGCTGAATAGTGTAGGAACATATCACAGGCTAAGCAGTGCCCTATAAACTATTCTTTAAGTAATTTAAAATAATGAACAAATGTGCAAAGATTGACTCATTTGTGCTTAATTAACGATCAGAAAAAGGGGCTAAATGTGTCCAGTAAATTATTTGCTGCAAACATTCTGCTTGCCTATAACAGCACTGTCCATCGTAGTTCAGATTTCTGGTATTCCCATAAACAACATATGTTCTGGTGTATGAACTGTAATTACCAGATCATTTAAAATAGAATGGTGGCTCTGATTTATTTTATATTTTTAGTGGTAAGATATTGCTTTTCTGATCAGTAGTCACTTTTATTTCTGTGCATAAAAAACTGTCTGAATCTGGGAGAGGAGAGAATGGGTGGGACACAAAGTAGCTGTGCTGCTGGCCTTAGATAGGAGAAAGTCAAAGAAAGTAAAGATGCAGCCAGAACCACAGACTAGTAAGAAAACAGTTCAAAGAGGCCTGTTTGAGTACTAATCCCAGGGGGAAAACAGCATGCATTAAAGAAGAAAGTCCCGGTGGCATTTGTATGTATTTCAAGATAGCTATTTATTATTTATTTCATGTTATTTTTTGTTTACAGAAGGCTAAGCAGCAGCATAGCTTGAATCCATTTAGATAAAGCAGGGGGTTTTAGTTCAGGGTGTGCTGGCCTGAGGTGAAAATGTGAGCTGATAGGAATTTCAAGGGAAATAGGAGGCACAGGGAACACATTCCTTCTTTGATACTAGCATGCAATCTGTTAGTTAAGGCAGGTGCCATACAAAGGGAAGCCTAAATTCCAAGCCTGCCTGGCAATGGCCTAGAGATTAAAATGGAAGCTGGCTAAAGCTTTTGTTTGTTTGTGGAGGCATGCAGAATTTCAACTAGCTTCATTTCCATTATTCAGTTCCTGAAATGTGATCTCTAATCACACCTCTAGGTTGAATAGGCTTTCCACTGGATGGCTTCAGAAGAAAAACATTAACCCACCTGCCATCAGCAGCTCCAAGCATGCTTTCTGCTATTGCTAATATAGTTTGCATCATCCCATCACATCAGAAAACCCAGCACTGTGGCACCACAAGGTTAAATACTGATTTGTATAAACATTTTGAGGCATGGGGAAAAAAAGTGAGCTTTTCATAGCTTGGGTGACTAAATAGATACAGAATGGGCTTCCCCACCAGCAGTCTCTACAGTGACCCCAGGGGTGTAAGGGGAGGGCAGCTTTGGCCTCCCTGCTGATGAGACTGCTAATTAATGTAAATTGTGAGTACAAAGTTGTGTTTTAATCTCTGTCAGGAAATGGTTGAGTCCCATCCTCTCCTTTCCATGTAGCACATCAAACAGCTCTCCCAGATGGACTTCTCTGGAACATTACCTCCCTTTTGACTTTCCCTTGGAACAAAATACTCAGTTACATTTTGTTTTAAATGTACTATTATTGATATTTAATAGCCGTTAGGTATCTCAACGTAGAAGCCCCATGGTCCTACTGTGTTTAGCACTGTGGGTTCACGTAAGAAAAAGTCTCTGCCCCAAGCCATGGAGCCCTGCCTGAGGACTGTCCAGTGGTGACAGGAGACAGGTAGAAGAGAGCATGTCTCCAAAATGTTTGCTGTTTTACCCTGGGGTCACCGAACTGTAAGAAGTTGAGAATCATGGTTCTAAGGTTGTGACTATCAGTTTACTTTACATCAGAAGCAATACAGCAATGTAGTTTCATTTAGAGAAGATGGAAATGCCTGAGTTATGTGTTAAGAATGAAGCTGATCTGTCTTCATGGCAAATGTGCCATTGGGCAGTCAGAAGAATGCATTAAAGGGAAAGAATCTCTCCATCAAACAGCATTTCAACAGCAAAGTCTTAAGAGATTTAACAGAGTGTACGCAAAGATCAACCAAGCATAGAAAAAGATGGAAGAACCTTGGCTGGACCCTAAGCAAAGTTTGACAGTGGGAGAAGAATCCACATCCTTTTTCC
Source organism: Crocodylus siamensis (assembly GCF_052110815.1). Lineage (NCBI taxonomy): Eukaryota > Metazoa > Chordata > Crocodylia > Crocodylidae > Crocodylus > Crocodylus siamensis. Next base: position 38,541,195 of record NC_143402.1, on the reverse strand, counting down.
AGGCCAGCCAGAGTGTGGTTCTGTAGATGTGGAATGGGTTTTAGCTCACTGCATGCAATAGGCATTTTTAACCTCCCACAGCAATTGCTGTGTTCTTTCCCCTAACTTATGAATGCTTATACATTCTGAAGTCTCCAGGATCATAGTCTTAGATGATTCTGATTCCCTTGGCTGTCATTTCTGAAGCTTTGAGGATCTCATAATTGCTATCAATTGAAATTGCTCCTAGCACTAATGTTTTCTGGCATAGGACTTTTCTTATTATCACTGTTATATCTTATTCTTTGGCCAGGGTCTGCAAACACAAACCCTGCCTGTCGTTGCAGTCTGGGTTCTCATACTCAGCTCTGTCCACCATATCATTGTCTTATCCCTTGGAGCTGTGTATGAAACTCAGTCACTGTACAGTATTCACTGTATCTGGTCTTTGCAGTTTACTGCTCTGAAGTTTTTAGTTGGACAAATGGCAGTGGCAATGGCATGTCTTGTCACTGGGAAGACTGGTGCCTGTATCATTATGGAATGCTTTGTTGCTTTGTAACACACAACAGTTTGAAACAGGTCTTGCTTGAAAGGCATTTCTTAAGTCATGTATGATCCATTCTCTCTCTGAATGCCTTTTCCAGCCTCTCTGCTATAGCTAGTATACAATTTTGTAGGTATGGTGCCCAGGAAAGTATGAAATTGCCTGGTTCAGGATAGGAAATGTATTATTTATAGCTGCCTAATAAGAAAACAGGTCCATGAGGTTCCCAGGGTCAGTAAAAGGGGTGACCCTGGAGAACAGATACAGTGGTTTCTGTTTCAAGTATAAAAGTAGAGCTGATTGCTAAATACAGGGTAAATACTCAGTAAGCAAAAATTGTCACAGCTCCTCTGACTTCCACTGAGCAATGGCAACTTACACCAGCTGAAGGTCTGATCCTCCGAAATCCCCCAGCTTAAGCAGACTGGCCAGTAGGGTACAAGTTGTTGGGATTAGTGGTCCTGCTGGCCTGAGGTGAGGTGAGATGAAATGAGAGTCAGAGAGGCTCCAGGATAGTTGGGCACATGGGAGGGCTTTACAGCTGACCTGCCAGACCCTGTCCATTTTTCAGAAATTCAGCTTCTGTCAGAGGGGTGATCTTCGATTCTCTGCAGCATTTGCTAATGGGCAAGAATTTGTCCTGCATACCAGTGACAAAAATTTGCAACATTAGCAGTAATGCCATGCAACCCAGGAGCACATCTTTGAACAAGATTATTACTCATTTTACCAACCACCGCTATCCATTATAGTTAAATAAAACACTGCAATCCCCCATCTGATTCAGACTGGGGAGTGATGAATTTTGTGGCCCAGCTGAATTTGTATTCATTCTGAACCTCATATCAGAAGGTGTATTGTTATCAGCAGAGACTGAAATCCTTGTGATTGATCACATAGGTAGCCAAGATCATCTGCTGCATCTTTCCACGAGGGGAAAGGGCATCAATATTTGGATGTTACCAGGCTTCTGAGTCTCTATTCACTGTCCTCATCTTCAGGACACTGCTGCTGGAATTCTTGCTGGAACAGAATGGTACATTGACTGAACAGCTGAGTGAGCCACCCTTTCTACATGAGACACGCTTTCTATACCACAGCTGGAAGCAGGTGTCTTCCCTAGATTATGCACCTTCACTGACTGGTGTGATTAGTAGGGTTATGATTGTGAGCCCTGTGTTTGGGAAGAATCAAACGTATGATGTTTTCTTGACACATTGACATGTGAGGAGCATATGGATTCCTAGTACATTTTGTTCCTGATGATGCTGGGTAAGGAGATATTCACCCAACAATGGGTCTGGAATCCATGGTGCGGAAGGTGCTCTTGTTGAGGAGTCTAGGCAAAGAGGTATGCTATAGAGGATGATCTTGTTTCTGAAGCTTCTATGCAATTTTACTGGAGTTGTGGGTTGGGGTGGGGGGCAGAAATAAACCCGTCTTTACTTCTCCATTTCATCCTTCCTTATATCAGGAGGAATGAGGCCAAAAGTTAAAGCCTGATCTAGTCTCCAGATTATGTTTGAGGGAAGTTTTGCAAGGTGCTGTGTGGAAGCTTGTAACACCATCAACCCTAGGGGTCCCGAAGCCTTGGGATACTGATAGATAACTGTTCCTGCCAGCCTGCAGTTACCCACACAACTAGGGACTAACTATTGCACCACCCATTTTGCCTGTGTGGTCCAGTCAGCTCTGGCATCAGCCAGTGTCAGTACCTGAGCTGTACAGGCCCTACAAGTAGCTGGAAGAGTTCTGTCTCCAGTATTGCCCATCTGGCCACTTTCAGAGATACTGCATTCAGTTTTACATGATGCAAAAATAAATCCTAACAGACTATTAATCACTGGCTTGGAAAAATATCTACCTCACGTTCAAGTCATCATAAGCTATGCCAGCTCTTTTCCCCTGTTCTATGTCTGACATTATGTAGTCATTTGAAGCAGCTATAATTACAGCAATTGTTAGGCATTTTTCTAGCCCTTTTCCTCCACTCTCTCGTAGGTAATGTTATGTGACAAATTATTTTCCCCTGACATTTCACATATCTCTGGATGCCTAAGCACACCAATAATCAGGTGTTGTCATCAAATGGGAATATCAGCTGTGCCCCAAGCAGCACAGAAATATTGAGTGTGTGTGTCTTCTGTGGGTGAGCGTGACCCACATCGAGAAGGGGTGGGACACAGTAGGAATTCCAAAGTGCATACGCCGTACTCTTTCATTATGGATTTATGGAAACTGGAATCTTCTCCTAATTGATGGCTCTGAGAGATATGTGGACACCGTTTGAAACATTACACCATGAACAGCAAGTATAATATGGCCAAAGCCCAAAAATGGCCAGATTTGAATCTTGATGAAATGGAGTCCAGATTCTTACTTTTGGGCAGAACTTTAGCTGGTGTAGATGTCTCTATTGACTTTCAGTGAAGCCATGACTGTTTGCATCATCTGAGAATATGCCGTTGAAATTCATAGCTGGCTCTCAGCAGTACTGTAGGTGGAAACAAGTTCCTAAAAATGATCTTTCCAGGCTGTTGGAATGATCAATATCTGGATGTGAATTCCATGGCTCAGAACCATCTCCAGTAATTAGCAAAAGAAGGTTTTGGAACTGTCTGATTTCTGCTAACACCAGGTATCTAATGTCTGCTGACAGAGCGACAATGTTACGGTCATTTGTGACTACAGGGTCAACAGCAGACCATGCCACATGCTAGAATGAAAGTATTTTTGGGAGATAGACAAGGGAATGTACAGTAAATAGTTCAGCTAGTTTCACAGTTGGATGACAATGGCCCATTTCCAGAGATGTAACCATTGCTGCTCTAGCTTATATGCAGAATTCACTAACCTTGTCTTATCCATGTAACAGTTTGGACTAGAGCAATTGCCCTAGTGTATTTCTTTGAATCACTGAACAAATTCCCCATCCTTCCCAGGTTTCTGCATTATGCCCTTGAGGTCCCTTCCAATCCTATGATTCTAGGATTGTCAGGGCAAGCTGGCCCTGGTAGCTCATTGCTGAATTTCTCCAACCTATTTTCTGTAGGCAAGATAAGGCTTGGAAATTATTTCATGACCATCCGAGACATTGCGGAGAAGATCCCTAAGCTCCTCCAGCCCACAGCCCACTATCCCATGCTCCTCATCCATGTGGGCACCAAGGACACAGCTGGGAGTGCTCCTAGCTGGCTTATGAGGTGCTACAGGGATTTGGGTGTGGGGCTAAAAGGTCTGGGGGCACAGGTGGTGTTTTCTTCGATCCTTCCAATCTGGGGCTATGGGCTGAGGAGGGAGAGGAGGATCCAGGTAGTCAACCAAAGACTGCGGTGCTGGTGTCACTGGGAAGGCTTTGGCTTCCATGACCACAGTCTGCTCTTTGGAGAGAGAGGCAGCAAGCTGTTGGGAAGGGACGGCCTCCACCTCTCTCCATTGGGGATGGAGCTGGCTGACCTGCTCCACCGGGCTTCAAACTAAGCCTGCCAGCTTAGTTTGGGGGGACTACTGCCACTGCTGGCCCACTGAGTGGCCCTTGCAAAGCCAGCAGGCCAAGGGACATAAGGGACCCCACCTGAGCTCCAGCCCTGGAACAAAATGTAGGCAAGGCAAGGTCCCCTAAGGGGACACTTGCATGTCTATACACAAATACCAGGAGCCTGGGAATAAACAGAAGGAACTTGTTCTCCTGCTAAATGCAAATAACTATGATGTCATTGGGATAATGGAGACCTGGTGGGACTCCACCCATGACTGGACCACAGGTATAGACGGCTATACCTTTTACAGGATGGATCGAGTGGATAAAAGGGGCGGGGGCATAGCTCTCTATGTCAAGGAAAGCCACGCATCCCTGCAAGTTGACATTGGCACCCACGGTGGATGACTTGAGACCCTCTGGGTTAAAATCCGTGGGTACACGGCACAGGGGATACTATGGTGGGGGTCTACTACAGACCCCCTACCCAGAGTCATGACCTAGACCAGGAGTTCACCAGGGAATTGGCTGAGGCCGCATGGTTCCAGTGTATAGTTGTCATGGGAAACTTTAACTACCCAGACATCTCGTGGGAGGAGCGCTCGGCCAAATCCAAGCAGTTGCAAAGCTTTCTCTCATGTGTGACGACCTCTATCTGACGCAGGAAGTCTATGGGCTGACAAAAGGTAAAGCGCTGCTCAACCTCGTACTGGCAACTGGGGATGACCTAATCAGCAACCTAACAACTGAAGGGAAGCTGGGTGACAGTGATCATGAACTGATCACCTTCACCATCTGCCATAAAGCTGGCAAGTCAGTCAGTAATATAGAAGTCCTTGACTTCAGGAAAGCTGACTTTGACAAGCTAAGGAGACTTGTCAGAGAGGCCCTAAAAGGCCACAACCCAGTGGAGAGGGGAGTTTAGGATGAGTGGTTGCTCCTCAAGGGAGCAATCCTGGATGTGCAAGCAAAGTCCATCCTGTCTCGGAGGAAAGGCAGCAAAAGGGCACAGCAGCCCCCTTGGCTCTCCAGGGAACTGGTTGACCTCCTGTGTCCTAAAAGGAAGACCTACAAAGAATGGAGGACTGGAACTGCCACCAAGAAAGAATACTCTGCTTTAGTTCAGACATGCAGAGAGCAAATCAGGAAATCCAAAGCTGCAATGGAACTCCAGCTAGCTATAAATAGCAAGGAAAATGAAAAGTCCTTTTTTAGATATGTGGGGAGCTGGAGGAAAAGCAAGGGCAACATTGGACCCCTGCTAAACCAGATGGGACAACTGACAACTGACACCCAGGAAAAAGCAAACTTGCTAAGTGGGTACTCTGCGTCAGTTTTTTACCAGTTCCATGGGATGGCCTTGCCCACTATGGGTCAGGGAGGCCTGGGTGGGGGAGATTCCTTGCTCTCCATTGAAGTTGACCTCATGAAGGAACACCTTAACAGGCTGGATACCTTGAAGTCAGCCAGCCCTGATGGTTTCCACCCAAGGGTACTCAGGAACCTGGTGAGCATCATAGCTCAGCCCCTGGCACAGATCTTTGAGAGCTCTTGGCGCTTTGGTGAAGTGCCTGAAGATTGGAAGAGGGCCAGTGTCGTGCCTATCTTCAAGAAAGGGAGGAAAGTAGATCCAGCAAACTATAGGCTCATCAGTTTGACCTCTATCCTGGGGAAGGTCTTGGAAAAGATTATCAAAGAGGCCATCCTTAACAGACTAGCTGACGGCAATATTCTGAGGGATACCCAGCATGGGTTTGTTGTGGGTAGGTCTTGCTTGACCAATCTCATTTTCTTTTATGACCAGATGACTTATCACCTGGACAAGGAGGAAGAGATTGACGTTGTGTGCCTCAGCTTTAAAAAGCCTTTGATCTGGTATCCCATGATCACCTCTTGGCTAAACTGGCTAACTGCGGCCTTGACATCACCATGATCTGCTGGCTGAGGAACTGGCTCCGTGGTAGGACCCAGAGGGTGGTGGTTGATGGGAGCCAATCATCTTGGTGAGCTGTGACCAGTGGGGTCCCAAAAGGCTCTGTCCTAGGGCCTGTACCGTTTAACGTCTTCATCAATGATGTGGACATTGGTGTCAGAAGCAGACTGGCCAAGTTCGCCGATGACACCAAACTCTGGGGTAAAGCATCCACACCTGAGGACAGGAGGGTGATCCAGGCAGATCTGGACAGACTCATGAAATGGGTGGACGAGAACCTGATGGTGTTCAACACCGAAAAATGCAAGATTCTGCACCTTGGGAGGAAAAACCTGCACCATGCTTATAGGCTTGGTAGTGCTACACTGGTTAGCACTACAGATGAAAGGGACTTGGGGGTCATGGTTGACCATAAGATGAACATGAGCCTTCAGTGTGATGCTGCGGCTAGTAAAGCGAGCAAAATGCTGGCTTGCATCCATAGATGCTTTTCAAGCAGATCCCGGAATGTCATTCTTCCACTGTACGCGGCCTTGGTGAGGCCGCAGCCTGGAGTACTGCGTCCAGTTTTGGGCTCCACAATTCAAAAAGGCTGTGGAGAAGCTTGAGAGAGTGCAGAGGAGAGCCACGCGCATGATCAGAGGTCAGGAAAACAGACTTTGTGATGAGAGGCTGAAAGCAATGGGGCTATTCAGCCTGGAAAAGCTCAGGCTCAGGGGTGATCTGGTGGCCACCTAAAAGTTTATCAGGGGTGCTCATCAGGATATGGGGGAACGTCTGTTCACCAGAGTCCCCCAAGGGATGACAAGATCGAATGGTCACAAACTCCACTGTGACCAATTCAGGCTGGACATAAGAAAGAACTTCTTCACTGTCTGAGCCCCCAAGGTTTAGAATAGACTGCCGCCGGAGGCGGTTCAAGCACCCACTTGGAATGCCTTCAAGACACATTTGGATGCTTATCTTGCTGGGATCCTATGATCCCTCCTGACTTCCTGCCCCTGGGACAGGGGGCTGGACACAATGATCCTCTGGGGTCCCTTCCAGCCCAAATGTCTATGAAATCTATGAAATAACCTTGTTCAGCAGGTGTGTCTCCTGCAATGAGAAGTTTGGTTTCTTCTCAATTCAACCATAGTGTTGTTGACTTGTAAACCCTAAGGCCATCTGTTCTTTGCCTGTGCTCATAACAGGGCACACAATTTGCAAATTCAGGCAAGTATCCAATATGCATTCCTGAAGGACCTGCACACAGTTATGCACTGAACTGCACTGTAGTGCTCCTCCTAATATTGCTGGTGCACATAGAAAATTTCACTGAATTGTCATTGCTTTTAATCTTTTACCTTCTTTCTTTTAATTTTGCTTAGATTGTTGTGCATGCAGATGCCTGACATTCAGTGCATTTTGAAGTATGGTTGGAGTCTGCATTGAATATATAGCTCATTCTCTGCAATGGATGATATCAAGCACTTGTAGTATTATCCTGTTAGATGAGTTAATATAATGGGTTTCTTTTAAATAGGAAATGTCTGCCCTGTACATCTAAAAAGCCTGGCTTTCTTCAGACTCAGAAATGGTTCTACTAACTTTTGACCCTCTGCTTTTAACCCAGCAGTTTTGCCATCAAGCCCTGGGGTAGTGGAATCTCTGTGAATGATATTCATCTCTGATGTTTGAGTAAGGATGACATTTTTTTTTGGCTTCCATTTTTCAAAGCTGTGTGTTTGACTTATGCAGCTCTGGATGTGAAGCAGCCATCTAGTGACACTGTAATGCATGCAAGATTGAATTCATTTCACCATTCTTAATGTCATTTCCTCTTAAGAATTTGCCATCTGAGCTCAGACTACTGATCCTTTCTAATACAGTGTCCTTTACAGTATTGTTCCCAGCATAGCTAGTACCTGATCCTCCACAAGAAGCAGAGGTCACCCGTTATGACCTTCCTCTATTATGACATTATTATATGTGTTTGTATTGCACTAGTGCCCATTTTATCAGATATTGTAGAAACACATCACTGGAGACAGTACTGTCCCAAAGAGATTACAGTTCTGCTTCCAGGTGTCTGATACTGTCCTTAGAGTTAAAGTTCTTTTGGGCTCATCAAGTGGTCTGCATAGCTCCTTTCCTGAGGCCTGTAGTAAGATGACCCTCCTCTCCTTAACTAAGCCACTGGAGTTATGTAGGGCAAGGGGTTATGAAGTTATCCTGAAACATGACTCATCTTGATGTAATTGTTCCAGCAGTGAATTTCACAGGGTGACTATAAATTGCATTAAAAAATTATAGGGTAAAATCATGAAGTCAATGGGGACTTTGGACTTGAATAGAGCATTCCCTAAATCTCATATTTGACAGTGTCAAATTAAAGGAGGACTAGTGGGCTGTCATAGTACGTTCTTCCTAAAAGAATACTGCCTTCAGGTCTCTTCAAACTCTTCATCTACCTAGGTCATATCACATATACTATGAAAAAAAATCTTTGCATTTTATCCATTTCCCCACCCCTCCATTTTACACACTGAGAGGGCTGGAAAAGCATCTGGACAATGAACTGTGCCTTTAAATTTTTGACAGTGCAAATTTGCTGTCTGTTTTAGGCTGCAGATTGACAGCTGTGATGTCTTCAGTATCAATAGGATGGGGGCAGCAGCAGCACCGTAGCCCTCCCATTGTGCCTCAGTCCTGCTTGGGAGGGGTCACCTAACTGAGCTGGAGGGAAGTTCAGTCTCCACAGTCCATTCAGTCTTTAGCCTCTTTGCTGAGGCAGCCAACAAATATGCCAGTTATAGTAGTAGCTTTTCATAATGTGTCCTTTGGGAACTGGAAAGAGAACCAACATGCTCATTTTACACAGGCCATCAACTAGCTGTCAGATAATAAATACTCAGTACCACCCTGGGCTGGATATAAGCCAGCAACCCAGAGGTGAAAGGCTGTATATCCTATTACTACTCCCTCCTGGAATTGTGCAGCCCTTTATGCTCTGTGACTTAATGGAACATATTGTAAATACAGCGGTTAATCAAGCTTGCCCCCATTTGCATTAATATTTCCCAATATACTCTTGGTTAGGGCAAGTGTCTGCTGAATTCCTCATCTGCTCATGTTTAGGCTAATACACTCAACCTGAGCCACTGCAGCCTTCTCTGTATCATCTTTGTTCCTACAAAATACATCTGCCTCGTTTGTTAGGTAGCTTGAGAAAAATAAGAACCTGCTATTTCTCTTTCTTGACATGTGAACTCTCCTGGCTGACTCTTCTGCTCACAAGGCATTGGCTGGAGAAGTTTACTGTTTGATCGTTTAGCTGGAACTGTACTGAAGTAGCTGATGGATCCAATTTCAAGCTAGCACACTGCCCATTTTCTCCGTTCACTCTCTTAGAACCAATTGAATGTTCCCAATATTACACTTACTGAGGTGGGCAGCAGGGCTTTCTCCTGTTAGGCTTCCATGCCACAGAACACATGACAGTTCCCTCAGACCCCCAGCTGTGCAGGCATCCCACTGAGGTATTGATTTGGTCCAAGGGGCCAAATTTTTCCTTCCAGTCACACTGGTGTAAATTAGCAGGCATTCCATTGGTGTTGCTCTGGACTGATACCAGCATGAAAGTGAAGAATTGGCCCTGAACTCTGGCCATTTTTAATATAGCCATCAAATCTGATTATAGCTGCCTAATTTTACATTATACGCTTCATGATTATTCAGCAAAGAGGCTACATCAGTAAAAATGAACTAAACTATTGAGTGATGTAGAGTTTATCTAGTTTCCTAGAATTAACTTATATTCTTTTTGGTGCTCCTAACCCAGTGGTTCTCCATCTCATTAGACTTGAGGCATCCCTCGGAAAATGCCAGTTCTGAGCTTCCACTTGTTTCTTGACTATGGAAAAATAATAGAGCAATTCTTCTGTTGTAGAGACTCAGAAAGACTATGACAGCTTAGGATGTTTGAGGTAGTATATATTCCTGTTTGAAATATCTGGGTTTATTTTGTGAATTATGTGTAGGTGTTTGCGCACCTAATACTCTGTGACAAGACCCACAAGACCCTTAAAAGGATGTCATAGCACCCCAGAGTGTCTCGGCACCCTGGTGGAGGATCACTTCCTTAACCTCTATTGGAAAAAGTGAATGCCAGATTCTGTCTTTTATATCTGTGGAACTGCAGAGAGTGAGGAAGCTGTATAAATGTAAACAAAGTTAGGTTTGGGATTAGAGAGAGACCCTTTCTTTAGTCTACCAGCCAGTTGTTTTTCTGTAGTTGATCCCCCCACCACTCATGCATAAATATGTAACATTTTTACACAGGCAAATCATTTTGAGTCATTTATCTGGGTATATGACTATATCCCCAAATAAGGACTGGTCCTCTGGCAGCTGAAGGATCCAAATAACCAAAATATTATGACTGAAATGTGTTTTTTCATTAAAAATATCTTCAGTTTTGAAAGCAAATTTAAAAAATAAAACAAAAATGTTGATGTATTGAAATGTTAGTCTTATGTCTGATTTTCAAAAGCAAAGCATTTAAAAAAATCAATGAACAGATTTTTGTTTTCTTTTTTTCTTTATTCTCCCTCTTTTGCAGAAGAAGATGGTAATATTATTAATACTGGCTAGGGTTTTCCCCAGTTTTCTTTTTCTTTCTGCCATGCTGCAGCTTTTCAAAATCTCTCTGACATCATTAAAAATCTGTGTTGGAAAAAGGAAAAAAACCTTCTTAAAATTGCAATTCCAATAATTGGAAAAGTTTTAAAAAGTAGCAGAATGGACAAAGAAAAATAAAAAGAGGTAAAAGCTCTGTGGATTGCTTATTTGTATAACATTTAGTTGCAAAAAAGAAAAAGGAGAAATGGAAAACCAAAAATGGTTAACATTTGAAAATTTCTGCTCACTCCTGACATGCCATGAAAATGATCCTCACCCTGAAAGGTGCTGCACATCTTGGTTCCTGTGGCAGTCAAAAGGAACTGAATGAGTACTCAGCATCTTGCAATATCAGGTCTCTGTTTGTACAGCATGCTGATGGTTCTAACACAGGGTCGGGCAATGGTATTGGGCGAAGGACCGCTTACTGAGTTTTGGCAAGCCATTGAGGGCCTCATGACAGGCAGCCAGCGGCAGATAAATATTAATCTTCTACATTTTTTAGGGGCCCCGCGGGCTGGATAGAATGGCCTGGAAGGCCGCATCTGGCCTGCGGGCTGCATTTTGCTCACCCCTGTCTAACAGGTAGTAATGAACAAAACTACTGTCGTTGCCCTGTGGGGTCAGGGCAACTCTCAGGATCTCAATATTGCACTGTTAGACAGGAGGGTGTGACACAATTGCACATATACAAACACACAAAGCAATTAGGTGCATTCACACACGCGCGCACACGCACACACACATCCAAACCAGCCTAGGCACATGAATACCTATCACCAATTCAAGCACATACACTATACACCCCAAAAGTTAGACAAAAAAAATCAGTTGTCTATACCTGCACACTCAGTACACATACACAGATCACTAATTCATATATCATGCACACAATGACATATATATAAACACTCACCAGTTCACACACAGACAACCCACCTATGCATACACACAGGTAAGTTCCTAACTTGGATGGTACAGTGTATGTGTGTGTGCTTGGGGTATCTGGGATACCCAGGGGAAGGTTAAGGTGAGAGAGAGAGAGAGTTAAAGTGTAAGGAGTGAAAGTTGCTTGAACAAGGATTAGAACTGGTAGACTAGAGAGAAGCTGGCTGAGGAACTGAGGCTTGGGGTTACTTAAGGTAGACTGGGGCTGGAAACTGAGGCAGACAGCTGAGATATGGGCAGGGGGGCACGGGGCAGATAAATGGTGGCAAGGAGGAGACAGCCAGGAAAGAGACAGAGGCAGAAACCTGGGAGCTTGAGGCTGGAAACTGAGGTTGGCAGCTTAGAGATTGGGGGTGGGGGGTGATGCAGATATGTGGTGGCAAGGAGGAAACAGTTAGGAAACAGACAAAAAGGCCAGCTTGGGGATTCAGAATAACAGGCTTATTAAACACACTATGCAGCCCCATGAAGTTATTGGTTCCCACACACACACAAGCACACTTTCCCACACTTTCTCCTGCTGCCATTGTGATATCGCATGTTATAGATGTAATTCTGGTTTGGAGGTTTCTGGAGGTGTGCAGCCAAAAGCAGTGGTCTCTGCTGTTCAGACCTTCCCATGCCTGAAGAAAGGTGATTGTGCCCGAAAGCTTTCCGAGAACTTTTTTTCCAACTATTCAGTTGGTCTAATAAAAGAGATCACATCTACTACAAAGAACCTTGCCCGCCTATGTCCTTAGACCAACGTGGCTACAACCAAAAACCCAGCAACTCTGATGAAAAGCCACTCATTTTCCACTCCTGTTCTATAAACAAATGGGTTAATGAAATAGCTGGGGTCCCATAAGGTCCTTGGGTGTTTTGCCAGTTTGCTATCCTAGTACAATCATAAACTAACCAAGAGCTTGTCATTTTTCCAATGCTCCTCCATGTAATAAATGTTTAATAAAAATCCAAAACTTGACAGCAGGTTGATACTTTAGTTTTAAATATAAATGTTTTAGATCCCAAGATTTAGTTTTTGACAGGTACAAGCTAGGCAGCTTTAAATGCTGGGCTGGAAAGAAAGTCATTCCCATTAAAACTAAAACAGAAAACCCTAAGCCTCACCACCTTATTTTAATTAAAAGCTTTCATTATTTTATAGTGTAGGCAGAACCGGAACCAATATCTTTGTTATGTGCCAGACACATCCCATGACAAGAAGTCTGAATCATCAGGCCTTGTCACAGAGACTTATAGGGTCTATAAGTTCTGCTTCCCCAATGAAACATGCCACTAGAGAGGGCCTGCATGCCAGGTGGAGTCAGCTCATCTGCCTTCATAGACTCCTCCCCTAATATGAGGGGCATTCCAGATATAAGCCAGAACACAGACAGGTAGAGGTGTGGGTGGGGCAGATCTGCATTCTGCTAGGGGAAGGGGCAGTGGGAACAGAGGAGGGACTTGAGGAAGGTCTTTAAAGTTTCTTGGCCTCTTTCCCAGGGCTGCACTGAACTCCCTAGCACCTGAAAAAGGAAGGAGCAAGCTGCAATGGAAACTCTCATCACCAAAAATCTGCAAAACATATGCAGTAAGCTCTTTGGAGGAAGTGTACTGTCTCTAGCCCAGGATCCTTTAGTTCCTGACTGGGTGCTACTGCAATGCAGATACTACCCACCCCAAGCATGCGTCTCAAATATAGGCCCAGGCTGGCAGAGTCTTTGGGAGCTGTTCAGACACTGCTGCCTGATCTGCTTGAGCCTGCTGGCTTGGTTTCACATTTTGCAGATTCATTTTTCAGGGGCCTGCCATCCAAGAGGACAAGGCACTCTACCCACATGACAGGACCAAAGACAGCTCCACAGACCTGGACAAAAGTGCCAGAGGATGTTGCTAGGGAATGAGAGGCTGCTGCTGGAAAATGGTTGCATGCTTCCCATGTCTGATAGCCAAGGAGATGAAGAAGAGCAAAGGAGGAATGGCAGCCTCCTTTAGCAGGCAAAAAAGAGCTAGTGTCAGGTACCTCACAGTTAGCTTATCCAAAACCCCACACAATAATTGTGTTGCAAGGAACAGGCACGAACCCCATGGATTTCAAAGCTAGCATGTAGCATCTTTATTAACGCGCATATTTTAGTTCACTGGGAAGTAGTGTTTCTCTTCACCCTAGCCATCTAGCTGAATTGATAATGGGATTATTAATCCATTTGCTGACAGCACTTTCAGACATCTAGTAGAGACATAAAGGGGTAGGACTGAAACTGCTTTTAGATTACAAGAACTGTTTTGACAGATACAACACAGATTTGGAAAGCCATGAAGTCCAATGCATAGGGTAGTGGGCGGGGGCTCAAGATATCTTAGTTATATATTTTGGTTCTGGGACCTTAGGTGCATCACTTCACTTATCTGTTATTCCTCTCATTTTATCTGTTTTGAGATATGTCAATTGTAAAGTATTGAGAGCAGGGATAGTCTCTCACCGTTTAATTTAATGGAGCCACAATCTCACTGTGTTCCTTTAGGTTGCCTCTAAATAGTTAATAATAATAATAAATCTTAGTTCCTAAATCCATACTCATTTCAATAAAGAAATATTTTGACAGAGAAAGTGCCACAGTATTAGGCTCCATCTTACCCTGCTCTCTGCCAGTGCTCTTGCTCAAAATGTCCATATATTAGGGTTTATCCTATCTGTAATGAAATATCCTAAACAATGATACTTCCATTATTCTCCCATGCAACACTGCTCCATGGTCTCTTAGTTTTCAGCCTAGAGATTTTTTCCCCTTGATATTCAATTTTTCCATTTCCATTAATATAATTTGATACTGTGTTATCCTCCTAGTTCTGGCTCATCATACTGTACCGAATAATTTCCCCCCCCCCTTGTAGTTCATACCCACCATCTGTGTAATGCTTTTACTTTGTCTTCTCTTGGACATCTCCTAGGCAAGCCACAGATCTATTTAAATCTTTAACTTTTTCCTCCAAAAGCAGTCTCTTTAAGCCTTTTTACATTTTGTTCCTTCTTCTTGAACTGCCTTCACTTTGTCAATACCTTGTTGATAACAAGGGTGCCCAGACTGAACTCAGTATTTCAGGTGTGGCCACCTGAACTATATATAAACTCTGGCCTTTTTACTCCACCTGGCAAAGCATTTTGATTTAAAAATGCACCAGGGTGTTTGTTTCCTTGCTGGCTTAATGCACAGCAGAGTGGCATGTCTGATTTGCTCCCCATTCATTGAACCTATGGGCTTGATCCTCCAAAATCACCTTGTACAGGACTCCCTTTGGCTTTGACAAGAGTGGGGTGCCCAAAGGGCTTGTAGAAGTGTGTCTGTAGTTTCTCTTCACACTCCTGCTTTCCAGGGATCTCCCTCCCACTGTAGAGCCCTGAAGTAGTTTTCTTCCCAGAGGTACTAGCTTGCATTTGTCCAGGAAGTCTCATCTTGTTATTTCCTGCCCATGTTTCTAATTTCTCTAGGCCCTTTTTGTGTTACTTTTCTGTGTTCACTGATGCTCACAACACCTCCCACTACTGCATCATCTGCCAAATTTATTAATGTGCAGTTTACTTCTTCTTCCAGGTTATTATGAAGGTATTATATGAGAGCAGACCTAACCCAGATCCCTGCAGTACCCCATACATGCCTCCCCCTGTTTCTAATTATCATTGTTTATGGTCCTACAGCCAGGTTTCAAGCATGGAACAGTTCAAGTGATCAGAATTATTTTGTGAAACACAGTATTGAATATGTAACCAAGTCCAGACTCATTCTATCTCCTGCCTTCCCCAACTCCTCCTCTTTCTCCCTCCAGCCTCAGGAATGACTCCAAGGTCCTCCCTGGAGATCAGAGAAAGAGGAACAAGGATTTCCTGCTCTCTCCCTGAGTCCTCCTAACATTTCCTTCTATAGGCTGGAAAATAGGAAGCAAAGTCTCTGCTACCACCACTGTCCTTCTGGCCTACACTGAGAAGTGATGATTTCACTGACCCTCACAGTTCTGTATCCCATGCCCCTGGCAATGGAAATAAGGGTTAAAAATAACTGAGTGAGCTTCCTTTCTCAAGTGGTGGTTCCCACTACCACTTACTCTGAATTGTCTGGGCCAGATAGGCCCCTGATGGGTGGCTGGACTGCTCCCTTTCAGGTCACTGGAAAGTGAGGGCTTACTACCCTCCACAATCCCCTAGGATAAATTGTTGCCCCAGTTCTTCAGGCCTGGAGGACTCCTTGTCCCGCTGTTGTAGGCTGTGTGGGTGCAGGCATAATGGAGACTGTACAAAACATTCAGTTGGGCTGGGGAAGCCTGACCATGCTTTGAAGGCTGGAAATGGCAGAGCAGTGGGTACCTCTACAGACCTGGAGGAAGAAGGGCTAGAAGACCATTCTCTTGAAAATGTGAATTAATTGGGCAGGTGTGGGTTGAGCTGAGAGGAGGGGAAGTGGGTGCTAGGTCAGGGTTTGCAGGTCAGGGTCCCTGGGGGAGGTTACCATCTCCAAATACCTGCCTGCTTTCCTAACCTGCTTTACAAGTCAGTGGTCCTGCAGAAAAAAGGAAACTCCTGGGCTTTTTTATTAAGAAACAATAATGAAAAGAGGCCAGTTCTTTGTTTATTGGGACCTGGGAAGACACTAAAAGCAGGCATTCAAGAGATGCTAACCCATCAGCCTTGTGAGCTGCTGAAACAGTTAAATGCTGGCAAGGCTCTGTGCCTTCTGATTTCTGAACTTGGCTTGAATTCATTGGAAAAGGAGTTAAGAGGAACTAGGTCATCCCTTTCTATTAGCTGGACTGATGGGGGAGACAGGTATTGCTGCCACCAGCAACTGGGCCCTGGGGGGAACACAGCTCCTAAAAATGCAGGTTACTAATTTCTAATGAAAGCCATCTGAGCTCCCTTCCCCAGTGCTTTCCTATCTTTCTCCCTGCCTCATATTGGGCCATTTCTTTTACTGGATCTTAAAACTGTTCCAACAGGTCCCTTATCAATCCTCGAGAAGTGAAAGGACTGTCAGGGGCTTAATGGAAGGCTTTGCCAAATCTGCGTGATGTTAGTGGCATGTCTGGCATTTGAGACACAAAAATCTCTTTCCAATATTCTCTGCAGGGTGGATGGAGCAGCTGCTTCAGAGCCACGCAATGCTGCAGCCTGCACTGGAAGTGACCGGGGTTTTAAGCTGGTCAGAGAGCGAGGAAAATCCCTCTCGGCGCCGCTAGATGGTCCTCTTGCGTCTTGGAAGAAACGTGCAATCCCGGAGCCTTCCTGCGGGGATCCGCACTCCGGGGAGGACTTCACTTGTGCGGTTGTGCCTTAAATACATCATGGCCTTCATTCACTCACATCCATCCTCGCTCGGAGGAAGGGCTGGCGGTGCCCGGTCTGTCAATACGGCCATTACACCCATGATCACTAAATGCCCATATTAATAAGCAGAGCAGGAGAGGGAGGGTCCCGGGGGCCGGGGAGCTGCTTTGGCGGCGACTGCTGCCTGTGTGGCAGCGTGAAAGCAGCGACGCTACCACCGTCGTGGTCCTCCTGCCTGCACCTCCCCCCGCGCCCATGCAGGAACCGGAGCTCCGGCTTTCGTTCCCCGCCCCGCACGGCCTTGCACGGCGTAGGCTTTTGCAGATGAGAGGCGCTGGCAGCGGAGCTCCCGGCAAAGAGCCGATGCAGAGCGGGTCTTTGCAATGACAAAGGCAGTGGCCTGGGGCACGAACGCGTCCCTGCTTTAGCCGCGGGAGCACACGCACTGCATTAGGGCTCCCCGAGGAAGCAGCTCCGCTGCCTGCATGCTTATCTCGCTGTGGGCATCTCTGCGAGTGCCACTGCAATGACAATACTTCTACCTGAGCAATGTTTCCATTTCTTGTTACCTGGGGGACTGTTAATAGCCGAGAAGACCATTCAGACCCTCCTTGCCCCGCTCAATCGCATCCCGAAGGCGCCAGCACACTCCTATTGATCAGTGGGCTCCTGAGCCAGGCTCGCCGCAAGGAAGCAGCAGCCTCATCCCTTTTTTAACTGAAAGGGGAGCAGCTTGTTTTCAAGTTTGCAGCTAAAAGCTTCCGAGCCCAGAAGTGCGGGCAGCCGAGCACGATGTTAATTGTTCTGCTTAAATAGTCCAAGCAATGTTTCAGAAAGCTGCCAAACGCGCCAGCAACATCCTGTGCTCAGGGCATAAAACCTTCTTAATGTCCCTTTTCGGCCTTTTAATTATACCTAAATGCTCTTTATTGCCACACGCCGAGATCAAAGGTAAATCGCTCTGGGAAGAAAAACAGAAGCTTTTTATTTTTGATTTTTAAAGCGACAACACAAGGTGCCACGCAGTCGCCTCCCTCAGTGTTTCTGCCCCTTGCGTTTCTGAGATAAGACTGAAAATCATGTGCACCCTCCATACAACGCTGTCAAGTTTGCGGTGCACTTGGACATCCTTTTTGCTCGGCTGTTTTTCCAAGTTTGAAGTCTCGGCAGGTGCTGCGTTCGCAGAGCCCGGCCAATGCCCGCTGAAGGTCGGCACAAGGCCCAAGCGCTCGGGCCTTTTGCAGGCCGCAGCACCAGGCTCCCCGCTCTGCCGGAAGCCCCGCGGCCCGCTGCGCCTGAAGCCCTGGCGCTGCCGCAGGGCGCCGCCGAGGCGGGCGCGCGGCCGGGCGGAGCGGCGCGGCCTTTGCTCCGCGTCCATTGCGCCGTCTTTGCCCTCACGGGGAAATGCGAGAGTCGGCAGCACGGCTTGACCCAGTCTCCCAGGGCCGAATTACTCGTTTACTGCGCCACCCCCCCGACTCGTGCCGCGGCCGCGTGGGGGGCGAGTCCCCGCCAGCACTTGACAGAAGCCTTTAGGCAGGGCGGAGCTGCCCGGGGCAGAGCAGAGCCAGAGCCTCGTCCGCTCTGTGCCGCGGCGCTGGAGGCACCAGGGCAGGGGTCTGCCGACCCTGCCCACCTGCCGAGGGCCTTTGGGGCTTAAGCGAGGCCCTGCCCTGTCCGGAGGCTGCGGCCGCCCCCTGAGCGGAAAGCAGAGCCCGGCCCGGCAACCCGCGGAAGGGGGTCCGGGCAGGTCGTGCAACAGCGCTGGCCTCGCGCTACCGGTGCTCCGCGCGCGGCTGGGCCGGGCTGGGCCAGGGCGGGGGTTGCGCCGGGGCCGTGTGGGACAGCTGCCCGCGCACCGCACGCCCCGTTCACTGCGTGCCCCAGCCGGGGGCCGCGCAGGGACAACGCCCGCTCCGCTTCGCTCGCCCTGGCTGTGTCTCTGGCCTCGCGGACAGCGGGAGGCTGCGGCTGCGGCCGCGGCCGCGGCCGGGGAGGGGGCGCAGAGCTTCAGCCCGAGCAGCCGCAGTCCGAGCCCGCGGGGACTGAGCAGCTCCGGGGCGACCCCGACCCCGGCCGCGGTCCCGCCCCCCGCGAGGCCCCGCCCCCCGGCCGGGAACGCGGATCCCCAGCCCCGGATTGGCTGCCGCCTGCGTAGCCCCGGCCAGAGCCGCTCGGTCTCTCCAGATGGTGCGGCCGGCGGCTCGGATCGGCTGCAGCCGGCGGCCGGGAGAGCGAGCGGCTGCCCGCACCCGCACCCGCACCCGCACCCGCACCCTGGGGCTGCGCCCTGCTCTCGCCAGCCCGCCCCAAGCGCATGCATTTGCCTGAGAACTTCAGTGCTCCGGAGCCGCGTCCTGCCGGGCTGCCGCTTGCAGCCCAGCCCGGCCCGGCCCGGCCCGGCCCGGCCCGGCCGGCAGCGGACGGAGCCGGGAGACGACGGGAGTGAAACTTTCCTTGCCAGAGCCGCCGCTACCAGGCACCCGCCTCAGGGACAGGTCGAGGCGGCGGATCGCCCAGCCCAGCCCGCACCTGCCGTCCGGCGCCGGTGTCCCCCGCTGGACGCGCGGCCGCTGGCTGCGGCCGTGACTGCGCCGCCTACTCCGGGCTGCTCCGTGAGGGGGAAGTGCCGCCGCCCCCAGCTCGCGGGCCGCCGCTTCTAGTGGGCGCAGCCCAGCCCCCGCGCCAGCGGGCTGGGAGCCATGAGGAGGCCGCCTGGTCCCGGCTAGCCGCTCCTGCCGCTTCCTTCCCTCCCGCTGGGCCCAGGCATCGGCGCCTTCCAGGCGCAGGGGCAGCCCTGTCCCCGCCGGCCTCGATGCACAGGGACGCCGCCGCTTGCCCCCCACGGCCCTCCCCACCCGCGGCTTGGAGAAGCCCGTAGCCCCCTGGCCCAAGGAAGCGCGGCTGCTCCCCCCACGCTTCCCCCAGGCTCGGAATCAACAGGCAGCTGGAGATGGATGTGCTCCTGCTGCTGCTGGCAGCTGCCGCGCTGTGGGCCAGGGCCGGGGCCCTCATCAACCTGAAGTACTCCGTGGAGGAGGAGCAGCGAGCGGGCACTGTGATTGCCAATGTGGCCAAGGACGCGCGTGAGGCTGGCTTTGTGCTGGATCCGCGGCAGCCCACTGCCTTCCGCGTGGTGTCTAACTCTGCGCCACACCTGGTGGACATCAACCCCAATTCGGGCTTGCTGGTGACCAAGCAGAAGATCGATCGGGACCTGCTGTGCCGCCAGAGCCCCAAGTGCGTGATCTCGCTGGAGGTAATGTCCAGCTCCATGGAGATCTGTGTGATCAAACTGGAGATCAAGGACCTGAATGACAATGCACCCAGCTTCCCCACAGACCAAATAGAGCTGGAGATCTCAGAGACGGCCAGTCCAGGCACACGAGTGCCACTGGAGAGTGCCTACGACCCTGACTCGGGCAGCTTTGGCGTGCAGAGCTACCAGATTACCCCCAATGACCTTTTCGGCCTGGAGACCAAGATACGTGGCGATGGGTCCCGCTTCGCTGAGCTGGTGGTGGAGAAGAGCCTGGACCGTGAGACCCAGTCCCACTACAGCTACCTGATCACAGCCCTGGATGGTGGTAATCCTCCCAACCTGGGCACCGTGGAGCTGAGCATCCGGGTTATTGACTCCAATGACAACAACCCGCTCTTCGAGGAACCGGCCTACACTGTGAGTGTGCCTGAGAATGCGCCTCCGGGCACCCCCCTTCTTCACCTCAATGCTTCTGACCCTGATGAGGGTACTAATGGGCAGGTCGTCTACTCCTTCCACAGCTATGTGTCTGAGCGTGCCCGTGACCTCTTTCAGATCGACCCCCAGAGTGGCCTCATCACAGTCAGTGGAGCCATTGACTATGAGGAGGGCCATGTTTATGAGCTGGACGTGCAGGCCAAGGACCTTGGGCCCAACTCCATCCCGGCCCACTGCAAGGTGACGGTCACTGTGCATGATGCCAACGACAACCCGCCCCTCATCAACCTGCTCTCAGTCAACAGTGAGCTGGTGGAGGTGAGTGAGAATGCTCCTCCAGGCTATGTCATCGCCTTGGTGCGGGTCTCCGACCGTGATTCAGGTGCCAATGGCAGGGTGCAGTGCAAGCTGCTGGGCAATGTGCCTTTCCGCCTGCAGGAGTATGAGAGCTTCTCTACCATCCTTGTGGATGGCCGGCTGGACCGGGAACAGAGGGACCAGTACAACCTCACTATCCAGGCGAAGGACAATGGTATCCCCTCCCTTCAGGCCACGAAGTCCTTCACTGTCAAGATCACTGATGAAAACGACAACCATCCCCACTTCTCCAAGCCCTACTACCAAGTCATTGTGCAGGAGAACAATACTCCTGGGGCTTACCTCCTCTCTGTGTCTGCCAGGGACCCTGACCTGGGCCTTAATGGCAGCATCTCCTATCAGATTGTGCCCTCTCAAGTCAGGGATATGCCCGTCTTCACCTACGTTTCCATCAACCCCAACTCTGGGGACATCTATGCTTTGCGGTCCTTCAATCATGAGCAGACCAAGGCATTTGAATTCAAAGTCTTGGCCAAAGATGGGGGCAACCCATCCCTGCAGAGCAATGCCACCGTCAGAGTGATTGTCCTGGATGTCAATGACAACACCCCCGTGATCACTACCCCTCCCTTGGTCAATGGGACAGCAGAAGTGTACATCCCTAGGAATGCGGGGGTTGGCTACCTAGTGACTGTAGTCAAGGCAGATGACTATGATGAGGGTGAAAATGGAAGACTATCCTATGAAATGGTAGAAGGGGATAGAGGATTTTTTGAAATAGATCAAATCAATGGAGAGATAAGGACCACCAGAGCATTTGGGGAGAATTCAAAGACCGCTTATGAGCTCATTGTAGTGGCCCATGACCATGGAAAAACTTCTCTCTCAGCATCTGCCTTGATTCTGATATACCTGTCTCCATCTCTGGATGCCCAGGAATCCATAGGATCTGTTAACTTGTCACTGATTTTCATTATTGCCCTGGGTTCTATTGCAGCTATTCTTTTTGTCACCATGATCTTTGTGGCAGTAAAGTGTAAAAGGGATAACAAGGAAATCAGGACCTACAACTGCAGGTAAAGTCAGCTTGTTTCTTTGTACCTAGCAGTATGTGTTTTGATGTATAAATCCAAGTTATTTTTTCCCGTTGTTATGATACACTTTGTGATTTATATCTGTTTTAGGAGCAACAATGAGGATGAACATTGTAAAACTGCTTTTAAAAAAAATTTTTTAGGCTCTTTTTTTTTCTTATTCTTTGCATGTTACTTTGGGAGAAGTGCTTTAGGAAGAAGAAAAAATCTATTCTGAGTAAGTGGATTTCATACCGTGGTTTGATAGTCTACTGTGATATAATTCAAATATTTCTTATATATTCTGTAGCAGAAATGAGGTGCTCTGCACAGCTGCTTCTGGGATCTTAGGAAAGAATACTTACTACAGTCACCTCCAAGTGCAGATAGTATTGTTTGAAAAAAAGATGGAAAATGGTTGGTTGGTTGGTTTGTTTGTTTTTTATGATTGCAGGAATAAGCCATGATTCTTACAGCTGCATTGCTGGTAGTAAAGCAGCACTAGATTTTTTTTGAAACCTTGAGTAGGTGGAAAGGAAATTCCTCCAAGAGGGAATTATAGTGGGTGCTCCTAGCATTGAGTCCACATATACAATAGCAGTTGGTGTTTGTGGGGGATTTGTTTGTGGTTCTTCTGCATTGTTGCCTGCATCCTGTCCCCACCAGAGGATGTCACTATGGGCCTTATGTGTTTTCTCTGGGAGTGGTGAATATAAAGGAAAGTGGGAGCTGGGAGAACATGCCATGAAAGAAATCAAGGTTCAGCTAGAATTCGTGAAGTGAAGCAATGTCCTTAAAGCCCTTTCTTTCTGTTCAAAAGAGCTATTGTGCCCATGTAGTTCACAATGCAGCTCTTGGTTACAAGTGACAATAGATTCAAATGAAACTTATTTCCTTGAATATACCTAATTTTACTGTGAGAATGTAATGGTTGGTTTAGATCTTATCAGTTGTTCCAATCAGCATATTTACAGCAATGCATTATTTTGTCATAGATGTATGTATGCTCCTATGTCCTTAATTGGAGACACTGGGTCATATCTGCATCTGAAGCATTAGCTGTTATGAAAGGCTAATATGTGAAACTGAGTCCCCTGAATATGTAACAGCCATGCGATTATTGTCTGTCTTTTACTATTCTCTGTGTTACACAAGTTAGTAGACAAATGCTAACCACACATGAATATCAATCAGACGCCATAAAAGAGCAGCTGCAATGCCTCATAAATGGTCTAATCCTGTTACTAGTGAAATAGCCATGACTTCTCCATTCCTTCAGCACTGAGTCATTTCAGATGGAAGGAATGGAAATTAATTTTGCTCTACCTTTGAAACGTATGATTGCCTATGGCAATTTTATAGTGCAGGAGAATGTGCAGTCTTTAAAGTTTTATTTACACAGATATAATGACTGAGAGTTCAGTTTTTATACCCCATTTTTACAACATAAAGCATGTTTATAAGCCCTTTTGCTTGATGGGGAAAATCTTCTGCAAATAAAGCACTGTATGCATTCTATTATGGGATGGCTAGGCTTAAGTGAAAACTAATATACTGGATTTCTTGCCAGCTTGGTCCATTAAACAAAAATAGGATCTGAATGTAGAAAATCAGATTGTGGTATCACCCCTAACAACTTAACATGTATGTATAGCTACTGGGTTTAGTGTGAAAGTTTAGGGATTAATGAAGTGCAGTTTAATTAAATAATCGGTCAATAGAGAAAGGACAGCAAAATGAATGCCTGTAGGAAGTGATTGGGATCTCACATTGCCAAACTTAAACATTTAGGTAAACAAAACAATTAAAGCTTCATCAAATATTGTTAGATCAGTCAGCATCCCTATAGATCATTTGCGCAACAATAATCCCATGAAGTCCTTAAATAATTTACAATCTCAAGGGGATGAACATTCTATTATCAGTGTGAATCTGATCAAGAGAAGTCAGCTGCAGCCACAGATAAGTAATGTATAGGCTTAGCTGTGTTTTTGATTATCAGTTTCCTCATACATACATTTCATGGACCTATGTAGACCTGTGCGCTCTCTCTCTCATCCTATCAACATCTGGTAGAAAATCTTCATAAAATGTGATAATTTATGAGTCGCATAATATTATATGAGAGAGCTGTTTGACTTGGTGGTTTTTTCATGCTCAGGCAATTAGATTTGTAAAGCAAGAATATTTATACAATATTACCTTTCTATATAAATCTGTGTTGTGTATTCCTCTCATTTATCTCTATTGTAATTGCTGAGTTTAAAACCCCTACCTTTTATCATACTAGGCAATAGAACTGACTACTTTTGACTCTGTGTATGTGTGTTTCAAGGTACAGTTTAATGTGTTTACTTTCAGAGGTATTGTGATTTCTGGCACAATCACTGAAATCTTTACTTTCAGAGATGATGCTAAGTTCAGTTGCATTGTTGTTCATCTTCCCAAGTTGTTTTATGATAACTTTGTTTCTTCAGTGAATAAGAGGTGCACATCCAGCATCAGTTCATACTTTTATCAGGTACAAAGAAGATGGGGAGAGAGAGAAGAGAAAAAGAAGATTGTATTAAAAAAGGACAACAAGATAACTTTTTTTTTTTTCTTTTCACAATGCAGTTTTTGTGTTCCAGGTTCTAGAAGGAAAAAAAAAAATCCCAGCAAGGGGTTTGTATAGGAAGGGAGACATGGGGAGAATGTAAAGGTTAGAGAGAAGATTTCAAGTTATTAAATGCTAAGATGAAAGAGTCAGAATAAAAGCAATCTTGATACACAAACTGCATTTAGAGTATGGTGGAAAAAGCTTGTCAGATGAGAATATTGGGGAGGAAGGGGCTGCTGTAACTAGCATTATAGGAGAAGATCTGGGGGTAAGGGGAAAATATATTTGTGCTGACTTCATTTACATGAGCAAAAATAAATTACTTATTACATATGAAAAATAATTCAGGTACCCTTTTCAGTCAGTGGATTTTAACATCTCCATTTTTTCTTTTCTGCAGGCTGAACTTTATTCCTGGTAACTAAATATCAACAATTATAAACAGCAAACAAAACAGAGGAATGTTTCTTTTTCTTTACTTTTCCTGTTTGACCTGAAAACATAATACATATGAAAACAAACTAAAGACCATATTCTGCCACAAGACCCAAAAGATGATGTAATGTGCATGAATAAGAAGCTTATGTGGAGATGGGGCTAACCCCCTGGGGGTTCTTAATATTTAATAATCAGGGCATGGTTCAGGATGCTGTTAGATATTCATTTTGCCACTTCTGTCCCACAGAATTGCCGAGTACTCCTATGGGCATCAAAAGAAATCAAGCAAGAAGAAAAAAATCAGCAAGAACGATATCCGGCTGGTACCACGGGATGTAGAGGAGACTGACAAAATGAATGTTGTGAGCTGCTCGTCCCTTACTTCCTCTCTCAACTACTTTGACTATCATCAGCAGACCTTGCCTCTGGGCTGTCGCAGATCTGAAAGTACCTTCCTCAATGTGGAGAATCAGAACACAAGGAACACAGGGTCCAACCACATCTATCATCACACCTTCACTGGGCAAAGTCCCCAGCAGCCAGATCTGATCATCAATGGGATGCCATTGCCAGAGGTGAGTCTGGTCAGAGCCTTTGGGAAAAGTCACAAGGCTGGATCTAGAGAGTTTACTTGTAACCTCCCTAGTAACAAACAAAGGTTTGCTTGTGGGATTTCCAGTATAAAGACAATGTGTCTTGTTGCTGATCAGACCTCTTGTCCTTATAGTATCTTGCTTAAGTGCAGAGTGTAATAAATGTACAGATAATGGGTCTTGGATTTTGCATAGTAATATGCTTTCTTTGCTCTTTGATGTTGCCATAGTTTGCTGGTCATTAAACATGGCAGCAGCAACTGGTTGAATGCAATGAGCAGCAGCATTTAATGGTGATGAGCGTGGTATAAATATATAGGTAGAAAAAGTTAAGTCAGAGGCTTGCTTCTAACTTGTGCTTTCAGGACTTTGATCCAAGTTAGTATACAAGAAGTCAACAGGACTGCTGATGTGAGCAAGGATGGCAGGATTGGGCCCTCTTTTATTCCTATTCTTGGCAAAGAAGCTTTGATCAATTTCACTTATTTAGATTAAAGGTGGTGACTCCTAAGGAAACAGCATGCTTTGACTTTGGTTATGATTAGAAGTAGGTTTGGGAAGGTTTTTTGTCTTTTTATGTTGTCACTGATATTATGGCAGCAATGCACAGTGGGAGTAGAGGGGCCACTTTTAAAATGCCCTAGGATTGTCACTTTAAGTGAGGCTGAACAACTTCTAGCCTACCCTGTTGTGTTGCCTCAGCATGTGGTATTAGTTAGTGCAGACCACTGATCCATATGGTGTTTCCGTAACTGCCAGGAAACAAACTGGAGCCTCTCTAATCCTGGCCATCCTTGTTAGTACCCTCCACTTTCATCCGGTTTTCTCTGCAAATTGCAGGTATCATTTACTTGTTTGTTTCTCTTTGAATTATTATTTGCTATTAAGCAAAACAATCAAACGAGTGTCATGTTTCCTACTTTAAACAGAATAACAAAGCTTGAAAAGCAGCTAAAATATTTATGGCCTACTCTGCTTTGCTCTTAGTACATTGGTGTAAATGCAAAACAAGTTCACTGAAGACTGTGTGGAACAGCTCCCAGTTTGAAACTTCTGTTACTGAGAATACAGTTTGGCTTTAATATCTGTCAGTTGGTAAGACCTGTTTAAAGCAGTTGATGTCAGTGGGCCTGATCAGAGAGATTTTTGCTAATACAAAAACTTCAGGAAGTCATTGATATTTTAGCATATAAGGACTACAAAATTAGGCTCTTTTAAAGCATAACTTGTTGGCTTCTGAATAGGGGTATAACACTTTTTGATGTGGAATGGTCAGAGTCCTTCAGCAAAATGCATTTGCAGAGTTTTAAAGGAGACCTGTAGTTTAAAATTGTAAGATGATCCTGGCTTGTTTTCTGGGTCTCCTTGATGGATCATATTTTCTTCCCTTCTCCCAGCCTGGTTGCATTCCACATCTGTCCTGTCATAGCAGCTCCAGACTTTCACTTGGCATCTTACTGCTTTGCTCTTTCAAGGTTACCCATTTCTCTGCTGTGCTGAGGCAACTTCTGCATCAGTGCACAAGCACACAGAGCCAGTACCAAATGTAACAGCCTGTAGCTGCTGGAAGTGAGAGAGAGTCTAAATGCAATTAGGAGGGTACAGCGAAAGTAATAGAGCACTGTTCCAGAGAATTAAAGCTCAATTTAACTTCTGGTGTTAGTATGAAAGCTATAATCAAGATCCTTAGCTATACCTAAATGGCATTGGCATTGACTTGTATATAATAGCTCACATCTTTTACTGTATATACAGATGAAGGACTGAATCAACTCTGGATCCAAATGTCTCTGAATTTTGGAGATACTGGATCTGAACTGGTTGACTAAAGTCTACCTCTGACCAAGAGAACTGATAACAAAGGTTCTTTGAACCCTGAACTTTGGGCAGGTTTGAGACAAAGTGAAATTCTCCATAGGAGGTGACTATGAGGGTTCCCATCGCTGTTGGGAAACATCTGACTACAGCTCAGAGTTCAAATTGGGGCTTCAGAGTACCCTAGAGTTCAAACTGCACTTTTCAAGGTTGCATGTAAGCAAAAGCTTTTAGTATTGTTGGGGCAATGTCCCATGAATAATTACTACCTGGAGAATTGTATTGTTTGGAGGAGGATCTCAGAAGTGGTATTGAGTACAGTCTTTCTAAGGCTATCAGAACCCCTGAGTATTGGAAAGGACTCTACCGCAGCTTCCATGTGCAGAGTAGGTGAGCCGTACTGTGAGCACACTGAGACTGTGTGTGATTCAGTATTTCAGAGTAAATTTAATTATAAAATCCATCATGTGGGTGGCATTAGCTAGAACTGTGGGTGGGCAGCTGGAGGTCTGCAGCACTGGGGAAGAGGAGGTCAGGGGAGACATCAGAGTTCAGCTGAAAAAGTTAATAGTCACAGCCAGAATCCATTTCTGCACAAATTGCTCCCTAGTGCAGCTGCATTGCCATTAAGCTTTGGGTCCGGCTAGGTGGAAATCTCCATAAAGATGCCCCAACTCTATAGATTCTGGGTTCTTCTCTTAGGAAACTTAGGTATTGGCAGAGGGAATTACATTTCCTTTCATGCCCAACTCCAGCCCCCCCCCCCTTCACTTACGGAGTTTAATGTACTAAAAGCTATTGGAACATGAAGTGATGAAACCCATAGAGATATTAAGAAATAAAATGTTTCTCTTCCTAACTTCAGCATCAGTTGGACATGTAGAAGTCTAGCAGTTAAAAGACCTTTCCACTTCTGTCCAGAGAACAAGTGGCTCTCTGGACATTGCATGAGCTCAGTGGGCTTCATCCAGAGCCTGTTGATGATGTGATGGTTTTGGATTTGGCCCTGCACAGGTAACTAGCTTGTGTTGAAGCCTTCTGGCTTAATGAATACAGACATCAACAGGAGCTCATTTTGCTATGCTTCTTGGAACCAGGTCAGTGTAAATGGTGATGGAAGTGAGTGGCAGAAAAAGTCTGGAAAGTCAGGCTGCCAGTTATTTCACTAGCCGGGATCGGGAAGCACAATTAAAAGGGAAACCATCTGTAGATTTAGTTCAGGAACCATGACTTTGGGCCAGGTTTTTCATGGGCTTCCTGGCTGGCCAGTCATTGTTGGGTATGCTCTTGGCCATTGTCATACTGCTACTGTTCATGTCATGTAGGAAAGGAGGATCCAGAAGTGAGAGATGGAAATGACCTTTGGCTACACCTGACCTGTAGAAATATTTGATTTATTTTTTCCCTTCTGCACTGTTTTTTTTTTCTGCAAGAAGGCAGGAGAGGTGCCTCATTAATAAGTAGGAAGGGGAGAAACTGAACCCAAGTGAAATCTTATTGGCAGTCTGGCCAAAGTGAGAAACTGGGTTTGAAAAAACAGTAACCTTTTTCTAAAGTCCCCGAGGGAAGCTGCTGTTGTGGGGCGGTGATTACGATGGTGTCTGTGACTCAGTTGGCAGAAGGGCATACTAGAACTCTGGAGGACCCAAGAAGTTCAGTCCATACTTTTCAGAAATAGTACAAAAGACCATTAAAAAGACTGCAGCATTTGTGGAAGGGCAGCCTGGTTCCCCGAGCCCACCTTTCTACTACATTTAATCTGTAGCTATGCTTTCTCTCCCCTCCATGAGATCTGTGTTCTCCTGTATATGGTATGTACTCCTTTTCGCTGTCCATTGCATCCTGTTTGCAACATTTGATCGCTAGGCTGAAGCTGTCACTGCAACAGTCTTGGTGGATCTGCTGTGAACACAATCATTCAACATCAGAACAGCAGTGATAGGCAAGCTTATTTTATTAATAGGAATTATTGTTCATTAACAGTTATCATTCAAAAGCATGTTATTACAACACCCGTGGGTGCAAACTGTTTAACAATTGCAGTTCCTGTCCAGTTACTTCAAATTTCAGACCAGAGAATCCTAGTTGGGGGAGGGGGGATCTATTATCTCATGCAGCCCATTTCTCATTCAGTGCAGGACTTTTCCTGCCAGTGTATTTACTAGGACTTTGTCCAGTTTAGTTTCAAATGTCTCAAGTGATGAGGCTTCCACCACTTCCCTTAGGACATTTTTCCACAGCCTAATAGATCTCAGTGTCAGGCAAATTTTACTAATGTTCAACCTAAATGTGACTTTCCCTTGTTGTAGTGATGGGAAGGCACAGCATTGTTTGATACAAGATACAGTACAGAGGTAAATAGTAAAGCTATTTGACATGAAACATTTGTGTCTGAGAAGTAAGCAGATGTCTCCTAAAAACAACCCTTTTCCTAGCAGAGAATAGTTTTGGATTAGCTTGTTGTGTAGCCAGTCTTTAATGTGAGGCTCATTTAATTTAACAGTTAAGAACCTTGAAATAAAAGTCCCTGAGGATGAGTTGTTTGTGGAGAGAAATGTTCTTCAGGAGACATTTCCACTTTTGCTGTAGCATAGTTACAAATGGTGGCAGGTATCTGGGCTGTGTATATAGTGTCATGCTGGTTAAATTGAATTTGTTTGTGCTCCCTACCTTTGTCCATTTAGTCTGGAAGGAGACAAACATCTGTGTCTGCAGAGATTTGAATTTTAATCTGATGGAAAAAAATGAGAGACTCTTATGTTTGTGCCAAACTGTTACTTCAGATTGTCTGTCAGAAAAATAATTGCCGAGAGAGATTTTGGGGGTGGGAATGGGTACCTGGAATTCTGCCATGATCGTAGTTCATTCCACATCATCCAACTCTGAGGCCCTCCCCAGTTCCAGCTGCAAAGGCCTATTCTGGGCTCGTGTTGGCAGGGTTGTGGATGTGGTCAGCTCATTTTGGCACGTAACTCAAATACTGCTTATGGCCAGTGAAGTGTTGATTTATACCTATTGTAAGAGTGAATGAAAAGAATGAGGGTCTGGCCTGGGAGATTATGTACATTTGCACTATAGCTGGGGAGCATGCCATGTTTTTTGGGAAGGAAGCTTCCCAGTCAAAGGGAGATTGCACCCAGCTTGCTCCTTAGTTTCTTGAAGCTCACTTGTGATCACTATTCTTCTCCTTGCTGAGCCTGGGGAGAAATGAAACTTTGAAACTAGAAGGGCCGTATGTCCAGCCAGAGTCTTCTATATGAATGTTACTGGAAACTGTGCTTAGAGATCAATGGCCAATTGAAATGGGCCTTCCTATATGTACTGCTGTGAAAGCTGTCTTGCTAAGGGGCCATGAGAACATTTGCATTCTAGCAATTGGAAGCCCAATTTAAGAATGAAACTGTTTTGGGATTGTGGTGGTTTATTAAGAGTTTGTAAAATCAGTTCCTGTCTTGCTTTGATACTAGTTTAATATCAGCCTGATAGAAAAGGCTATATTTGGAGCAGCCATTGATTCTAATAATCCTTCCAAATCTGATGCTCAAGAGTTAGGGTCTGATTTCTACCTGCACCCTCCCGCACTCCCCTGACTATGGCTGTGCTCACTTGCCCTAACTTGTATGAATGCTGCCACAAGAGTGAGTTTGAGTCAGATATTTGCAGCTTCAAATTTATTATTGCATTAATTTGACTTAATTTGCATGGGGCAATAGCGCACATCTCACTAGACAAACAGGACACTAGAATTACAGCATCGTTTTAGTCCTTACTAAGCAATCTGCCATCCTAAGCTGCTGTTACTGCAGAATGAGGCCACTTTTTACTAAGGTGGTGGCCACCAGCAATGGGCTCAGGCATTCTTAGTATTCATGAAGTATGAGTACTGGTAGCCTACTCCCTTAACCTTTAAATAATACCTGCTTGCTTAGACTTCATTAGGATTGTGCATGAGTGGTTTTAAAGGTTACCTTTGTGAGCAGAAGCTACAGCACTGGGCCCCACTGCTTCTAAATACATTTTTTGACAGTCTTCTGACCAAAATGAATGTTCTTTTCAGGTCACATGGAGAGTTTTGTTTTATTTTTTCCTTGTGAATATCTTCCTGTGTTTAACAAAGGTAAATTTCTCTGACTTGCAACTAATATGATTTTGTAGGAAATAAAATCAGCATTACTGTTTCTCTTTGTCATTCTCTACTTGACAATTCTTTCTTTCCCTCTAGCTTATCCTTCTTTTCTGTGCTAGCCTCAAAAAGCCCCCAAAGTGTCTCTTATAATCGCATTTTGTGTGTTACAACCAGAATGAATGTACTCACTTTAATATGCTTGGTTTGTGGAAATCAGTTACTGTCTGGTATAACAAACAATTTGTTACAAGCCATGCCATTTATAAGTGAAGGGCCCTGCTTTAGTATAACACTAGGGAAACCATGTTATATAATTGAAAAGATTTGGTTCACCTATGAATAACACTATATGTATAGAACTAAATAAAAAATTAAGCAGAATAAATTTCCAGCATTCAGATGTACCATGCTGTAGAAACAAAGCTTATTTTAAGAGACCATCATAATTAAAGCATCATTGGCAGTGATCTTCAGTATGTCAGAAGACTAACTTCATGCAAAATGATGGCGGCCTTGATAGCTCCTTGGGAGGTCACTGTAACTCAGCCCTGTTTTCAGATTTGCTCAGAGATCTGTATGCAAAAGCCACTGTTTTAATTAGTGTGTCTTCATTTTTGTGAATTTTTCTTTTTGTGTCATATAGTTAATGGCAATTATTCTTCTTTAAAAGCTTGGCAAAGCAAGTGATGTTTTTAATATTAGATAATGACACTTTCCTCCACCTCCCCACCCCCTCACCCTTTTGTGGGTTTAAAAATATCTAGTAGATGTTTTGCTTTTTAACTCTGATGCGATAAGAAAGCCTTGTCTGATAGAAAAACCTCACCAAGAGTACCTGATGGGGAATCAAACGTCCAGCTGATTTA
Source organism: Crocodylus siamensis (assembly GCF_052110815.1). NCBI lineage: Eukaryota > Metazoa > Chordata > Crocodylia > Crocodylidae > Crocodylus > Crocodylus siamensis. The sequence goes on along the minus strand of NC_143402.1, from coordinate 38,508,821 downwards.
TGGGATTGCTAATAGAATACATCCACTTATACCTCTAGGTCACCTCTTTGTCTCTGGCACAGGTTAGTAGTGACTGAATCATTACCACCTGACTTTTGTTTTGTGCATGCTGAGTCATGTGTTGGAAATCTCAATCTTGTTCCTGGAGAACAGGGAGTTGTTTCATAGTGCCTGTGGGTGCAGTGGATGCTATCATTGGCAGCCTCTGTAAGAGAGGCTGAGGACAGAGACAGCAAGAAAACAGACCTTGGAAGACAGTCCTGGTCAGAGCTGAAACACATAGGTAAAAGGTGGTGTGAATGTAGCTTGCGCTGCTGATGTACATTTTGTGCTTGTTCTGTGGATAATTGGAGGACTTTCAGGCTTTGTGTTAGAAATCCAGTACCTGTTGAGAACGTGTAATGTTCACTTAAAAATGATACATATGTAAATAGCCAAATAATTGCAAGTCACAGAGAATCCCTCTGCTTGACTATCCCTGAACTGTTTTGTATATCATAATACATTATATGACCTTTTATGGTGTTTGAGGGCAACATTATGGAAATAAGCAGCTTTTTATTCCATTCTAAGGTCAGGGTAACAAAATTATACATCATCTAATGCAATCCCTTCAAGCTTTCAGTTTTGAAAAATTCATGTCAATACTTTGCAACAGAGATAAACAGCATAGCTCACAGTCATGTTTAACAATGTATTGCACTGATCGGGGCTCTTGCTATCCTGTTCTTGGGAAAAGAGTCAAACTGAACATTGCTTTGTTTTCTTTTTATATTGATAATAAAGAGCTGTGATCCCACCCAAAATTATGTTTTTGTTCCACCTTGCAGAAGGTTTCAAGGCCCTGTATGCCTGCCCAAGAGATTTGCTGGAAGTAGGATTGAATCCAAATGATACCTGGGGTAGGTGGCAGTTGTGGTTTTCTGTGGAAGTAGGATATGATGTGGTCAGGTTTGTGTTTTTTGTTTTGTTGGTGGTTTGGAAATGTCTTGGTTCTCAGAATAAGTTTGAATCAGTAAAAAAGGATACTGCAGGGTCACTTCTGCACTGCCTTACCCATTTTGTAATCTGCATAAAGAGGCTGTGAAGTTGTGCCACTCTGATCTTATACCCAGTTCACATTCATTTACCCTGGGCATAAATGACCCTGAAAGGTGTTTAGCTGTGGAGGATCACACTGGAGGTGTGGAGATTTGGCATGCTTCAGTCCTGCAGTTGGATCCCAGTGCAGATAAAGACTGAAGACAGGATCTTCATCGACTCTAGGGAGTTTTACAAGGGCACAAGAACATCCTCTGGGGCAGTTCTAAGGACAGGATCTAGGCCTACATGTGTAAACAGCTTCTGCTAACATCAAAATCTTATTTAAAAACAAAAATCTTCTCTCTCATATGAATGTGTTGGAAAACAGGAACTGAGAATTGTAAATTTATTTCTCTTACCTCTTGAGGCCTTTATTTATGTGATATTACAGCACCTGAGAGTACAACTGGTTGTTAATTACATATTTCCCATTCAGTTTGATTGTCTGGTCTTGTGCCCGTGATCAGATTTAGTTTGCTTGAGCTGAGAGAAGATAGCACAGGTAACTATTAAAAAAAATAACGAATAAGGGCTTTCATTTAAATTTTAAGAAGAACAAACTCCTCTGAAGCTTTTCTTTGCTAAACAGCATCAGGATGATGGTCTTAAGTGAATAGTTATGGTCCTAAGTAAAATAATTTCCAATGTGGGTCTTAGTAGTACCTGCTTGTTTTCACTTTTGTGATTTGTAAACATAGTATTTTTTTTGCATAAAGGCCATCCTAGATGCAAAGGAATTACAAGACTGGGTTGTGATGACGGAATATAGATCTGCTTTGCATAACTTTACAAACACCTCCTCTGGGTTTTAGAAGAAGTTTGGCTATTGTTCAGAAGAACTCTGGCTACTCCTTAGTATACCCTGTCATACCAATTCAAATAAGGTTTCTCCCACTTCCAGAGTGCCTACCCCAATTCTAGTTAAACATGTAAAGCAAGAGATAAAGCCATTTTATTCTCTAGGGTTTAGGAGTTCCCTTTGACCTCAATTGTGATATAAATTGATGTACTGCAATCAATCTTTGTTCAAATATGTCAGCATCATACTGGGATGTATGTGCTCAGGCTGGATTGCAGTCCCCCAGCTACATACATAAGTACAGTGTATCCTGTTTTATTGTTAGATGACTTTTACATGTTCAGCCCAAAGAGTGCATTGCCCTTTTCCTTTTTGTGCAGCCAGACTCCTGTCAGATGTGCTGTCCACCAGCATGCCTGTTCTCTCCTTGCATGCAAATGCTTCCTCTAATCATTGGTAGCTGTGCTTGTTCTCTTCTTCCGAGCCAGGTTGCATATGGGTTTGTGCATGGCTTTGCTTTAATAAATGATTAGATATTGTTCCCAATAGAGGCTATAGTTGAGTACCAATAATTTTCTGTTAATTAAAATACAGGATGGTCTTATTTGTAGCATAAATAGTTGTAATCTATGCACTTATAAGAGTAATTATAATGTAAATTGCAGTGTGCTCTGAATTTACAATGAATTGGGGGCTCTAGTGAGGTGTCTTCCTTTGTACATTTGATGTTGGTAATAGGTGATACATAGGGCTTGATCCTGCATATCCTGGTTATTCCAAACTCTTACTGAATTCAGTGGGAGGTTTGGGTACGGTAGAAAATCAGGCCCATAATTGCCAATGTTGCTTTATGGGCTTGATTCTACATTTTTTTTTTTTTTCCGGGCAAAGATGCACACACATGTCTGTGGGGATGTTTGCTAGAGAAAAGACCACAGTATTCTTCCTGCAGCAACTAACAGAGCCCCAACTTAAGACAGTTATGCCTTATGTCAGCTGGACAAATACGTATTGCTTTAGTCTTATAGTTTCATAGTTTCATAGTAGCTAGAGTCGGAAGGGACCTAGGTAGATCATCTAGTCCGACCCCCTGCCTTAGCAGGAAAGAGCACCGGGGTCAGATGACCCCGGCAAGGTGCTCATCTAACTTCCTTTTAAAAATCCCCAGGCTAGGAGCCTGCACCACTTCCCCTGGAAGCTGGTTCCAGGCCCTAGCCGCCCTGACTGTGAAGTAGCGCCTCCTAATATCTAATCTAAACTTACCCTCCGCCAGTTTGTGACCGTTATTCCTGGTCACTCCTGGCAGCGCACGGGGGAACAGGGACTCCCCCAATACCTGCTGATCCCCCCTGACCAGTTTATAGCAGGCCACAAGGTCCCCCCTTAACCTTCTCTTGTGGAGGCTAAACAGGTTCAGGTCCCGTAGCCTATCCTCATAAGGCCTGCCCTGCTGACCCCTGATCATACGAGTGGCCCTCCTCTGAACTCTTTCCATATTGTCCACGTCCCTCTTGAAGTGTGGCGCCCAGAACTGGACGCAGTACTCCAGCTGCGGCCTGACCAGTGCCGCATAGAGGGGGAGGATCACCTCCCTGGACCTGCTCGAGTCTTCAAGTGATCCCCTTTGTTAAACAAAGAATTACAGTTAGTTCTTATTTCCTTGTTAAGTTATTTAAGGCTGCTGGTATAGTCAGTGCTAATGCTGCAGTAGAAAAGCGTACATCCTATTTATTGTACTACATGTTCTCAGTGGCATCTCGGATATCCTCCCATGACAGAGCTCAGTATACTGCAAGTTTAAAAAAAAACAACCCCTCATTAAATCAAATGAATACTACATGGAAATTGAAGTTGATTTCTGTATCTTTGAGTTGCACAGTAAGGGTCTCTGCCTCTGCATTTTATTGGCCACAAGAGATCTGGACATGAATCCTTTATCATTCTCGTGGGGATCTTGAGCTTGTAGGATTATATGATCTTTTGTAATGGCAGGTGTATGCCACAGGGCAGGTTTTAAAATTCCTATGTTGGTGGATTACATTAACCCATACTAAGTCAGGTATGTAAAATTCCATTAAGCTAAAACCCTCTGGCATTTTCTCACTGATACTAGAAATCTGCAAGCAATGTTAATGCAGTAGGTTTGCTCATCTATTAGTAGGATGATGGGTTTAAAATAATAACATTTATCTTTGGCTATGGACCTACCATGGTGCATACTGAGTACAATTTTGTGAAAGGCTTTGCAGATGTTCCTTCAGTCAATCTGGGTCACAGAAAGATTGTTTAGAATCACAAAGGTTAGAAGGCGATCAAATAATTCTGCCTTTTTTATTGCTGAATAATGTACGTGGAAAATATCATTCACCATTATTAGGCTAAATGAGTTGGGACGATGTATGACTCAATATTTTATTTTTCTGTAGTGGCTGATTTGCCTGTTTTTATAATGCAGCTAAATTCTTTGTTGTTGATCTTATTGATTATTGGCTTGCATAACTAAAATGTATTGGTGTGCACTTGTAGGAGCTTAATATGTTGAATTACAAACAACATTAAAGTTAAGTTTTACACAAGTGTTTGACAATTGAAGCCAATGAATGTTGCATTTTTAAAGTTGTTTATGGGTCATGTGTATGTCTAGACAATGTGGAATGTGCCCAATTCTAATATATTGGGTAGCTTCATGGGAAATGATTGGATTGGTATTTTAACAAGTGGTCTGTTCTAAACAAGCTAAATGATTGCAAAATTCTTCTTTTAAGACATGGGTTCTTATAATAGACATTTATATAAACTCAGTTACCTGTTGTAGCTAAAGCTATACATTGATGCTATATATGGCATCCCTACTTATACTGAATAGTACTTTACTTCATTATTAAGATGCAGCTGGACTGCTCAGAGTAGGGTAGTGCTGTTTGCAATGCAGGAGAAGTCATGCCTCAAGTCACCAAGTTCTGTTTTTAGCAGATCAGTAGTACAGGTCAGAATTCAGCTGCTGTGTATATTTGAGATGGATGTCCCCACTGATCATCCCTGAAACTTGGGAAGGTTCTGACCCTGACCTAGACTTGGTTCCCTGTCCTTGTCTCTAGAATTTCCTGGTTGCTCCTGGGCAAATTTGGATTCAGATATGAATGTCTTAACTTGGGTCCAACTTCAGTGACATTTAATAATGTATTCAAGAATAGTTTTTCCATTTGCAGCATTCTATTATTGCAGACTTTTATTATTTTGGAAAATACTCCATTGCAAGTTTTGAACTCATTTCTCCCTCCTTGCTGATATTGTCCATTTTGTTTGGAAAATGCTATGTTCTGGCTAAGGTCTTGATCATTTACCTCTGTGTGAGCTGACAGCAGTAGTGATGTCACTGAAGCAGTTGAAAGCTGTCTTACATGCTCCTCTCCTCCATGACCCCCTGTGGAGGATTATCTACAGCTTCTGGCTGCAGAGATTGTCAGATTTAAGTATTGCTGCAGAACCAGCAGAGGGAGTACAGAAGCACAAAACATCATTGTGTCAGTTCTCTGGCAACAGTAGCTAGGGACTTTTTGTTTGGTGTTTTCTCAGTGACAAGATGACTTTCTTTTTTTCATGGAAATGTGTCTAGGAGTAGGTTCTTCCTTTTTGATTCCCACACTTGGTTGTCATTAGCATAGGTGGGCGTATACAGATGCACATTAAGGGGAGAATGATTATACCCTGTAGAATTTGGGGAAAATTCTTCATTAGACTCGTAACATTGTTCCAAGCTGCTGATTTCACACGGGAAAACTCTAGACAACATTATTTTCCCTCTTCTGCAGTTCACTGTCTTTTGTAATTTCTGTTCATCAATCTGAAAAAAAGCATCTTGATTTTTAAGTGTGGCCCTGGACAGAACAGTGTTTTGGAAAAGAATAGGTGCCAGGGTTCTTCTCGTCTCGATGGCAATTGTATTGACTTTGTTACAGAAGATGATTTTTATTTTTTTTAAACGCAAGCATTGCAGACAAAGTCTGGGATCCAAAAAGCAAGGTTTGTTTTGTTTGCTTCTTCCATCATTCCCAAGAACAGCGATTCTCCAGCTGTGATTTAGCTTGGTTTATAATACACAAAGAACAGACTACATTCCACTTCCCTGTTAGCTGCAGCAGTAGCAGGAGGAAATGCTTGTGTCGGTCTTTAATCGGCAGATGGAAGACTTGTATATTTGGAGAACAGTTTCTGCTGAGTAGGAAGGTGTTGCTTTTCAACTTCAGTGACACTAAGTGCTTATCTGCCCTTGTTGCCTCCAGTCTGAAGTCATAACCTGTCACGTGTGACATCGCAATTGCTTGCTGTGTTATGATTATAATGGAACACTGTTGTTCATTATATTGTATGGCAGTTTGAGCTGTGTGTTGGTGCCCTTTTAAAGTCAGTCAATAAAAATAATTGTGACCTTGGGTGGGGGAATTGGAGGAAAAAGTGTAGTAGCAAATGAATGTTTAAAAAATGAAGATGTTTACTTGCAGATGTTTTTGGTAATTGATCCAATTACATCAACGTCCTCAGAGATTTCTCTGAAGCTGGTAAGCTGTCCTTTAAATCTAAATGCTACTCCCATTTCTCTCCTCCTTTCCCATGTCCCAAGACCTTTCCTGGGGTCTTCTGAAGGGGGCCTGGATAGTAGTTTTGCCTGCTTCTTTCCTTCCTTCTTTTCTAGAACCATGGGTGGAAAAACAATCTGGAAGAATTGTGTGTTGACTTTGACTTTCACATACAGTTTTTGCTTTTCTGAATTTTGTAATGTGGTTTTGCTTTCATTTGCCTCACAACATTAAACCTAGGACTGTTGGATACAATTTCAGGAAGACACTAAGGGATACAACCTGTTCTTGTCATGCCTGTAACAACCCCAGAAATACTAATTCTTGGGTGAACAAAGCACATCTTCACCCCTCCCACCCAGTGGGGTCCCTCAAAGCTCTGTCCTGGGACCCATACTGTTCAACATCTTCATTAACGATGTGGACTTTGGAGTCAGGAGTGGACTGGCCAAGTTTGCCGATGACACCAAACTTTGGGGCAAAGCATCCACGCCAGAAGATAGGCGGGTGATCCAGGCTGACCTGGACAAGCTCAGCAAATGGGCAGACGAGAACCTCATGGTGTTTAACACCGAAAAATGCAAGGTTCTCCACCTTGGGAGGAAAAACCTGCAGCACCCTCATAGGCTCGGCAGTGCTACGTTGGTTAGCACTACAGAAGAAAAAGACTTGGGGGTCATCATTGACCACAAGATGAACATGAGCCTGCAATGCGATGCTGCGGCTAGTAAAGCGACCAAAATGCTGGCGTGCATCCATAGATGCTTCCCGAGCAAATCCCGGGACGTCATTCTCCCCTTGTACTCGGCCTTGGTGAGGCCGCAGCTGGAGTACTGCGTCCAGTTTTGGGCTCCACAATTCAAAAAGGATGTGGAGAAGCTTGAGAGAGTCCAGAGAAGAGCCACGCGCATGATCAGAGGTCAGGAAAACAGATCTTACGATGACAGGCTGAGAGCCATGGGACTCTTTAGCCTGGAAAAGCGCAGGCTCAGGGGTGATCTGATGGCCACCTATAAGTTTATCAGGGGTGACCACCAGGATCTGGGGGAACGTCTGTTTACCAGAGCGCCCCAAAGGATGACGAGGTCGAACGGTCACAAACTCAAGCAAGACTGTTTCAGGCTTGACATAAGGAGGAATTTCTTTACTGTCCGAGCCCCCAAGGTCTGGAACAGTCTGCCAGCGGAGGTGGTTCAAGCACCTACATTGAACACCTTCAAGAGTGAATTGGATGCTTATCTTGCTGGGATCCTATGACCCCAGCTGACTTCCTGCCCTTTGGGCAGGGGGCTGGACTCGATGATCTCCCGAGGTCCCTTCCAGCCCTAATGTCTATGAAATATGTCTTCGTAAGGTAGCCTGCAATGGAAGCAGTAACACTGGCACAAGTGAACAGCTCCTCTTATCCCCATCTCTTCTGTGTATCATTGTGGTTCATTTCACAGGCCTTGTTTACTTTGTGTTTGGATGTTGCGAATTGATGAGGTTGTGAAGTGTATGTTCAGCCATAGTCAATTCTGAACTTTCCTCTCACTAGTTCAGGCCTTTGTGAATCTCTGTGGGCCAAATCTAACATCCCTTAATCTTCTCAGGAACTCGGACACAATAGTGGCAAGCAGAGTAGAAACGCCTCGATTAAAGACTCAGTCCTAACTTGTATAACTTTCTCTTAGCAGGCAACAGACTCTTCCAGCTCCAATTTGATTAAAAAAACAAACAAAAACAAACAAATGAAAAACATTCCAGTGGCCAGCTTGCTTAATAATCATAGATGCATATTCTGCATACCCTCATCAAGTACAACACTGAGTTTCCTACCATCTGAGCACATTAGGTTCCCAATCACATCAGAACCTATTAGGCTCCATTCATAGCTGATTAAGTTCCCTTACACCTCACTGCTTGTCAGGATTTTCCAATCTACATTGTAAAATGTTATGTTTCCTGATGCAGTGGAGGCTTGCTGTTTTGTTTTTGTCCTGCAGAGCAGGGCTTCTCTCACTTTTCAGAACATTGTAATTCAGTGTTTGTCTTATAGACACCTCCGTAGCCCATTCAGATTGGTGCAGACTACATCTCCTTCTGGTCACATTCACATCATTTCCCCATAGCAACTGCATTAACTGTTTAGATGGAAAGGTTTTATATTGTAATTTAGCAGCTGGATATGATAGAAGTAGCCAGGGCTACGTATTTGGCTAGCTTTCCATGGGCCAAAACCCTCCGCAGCTGTGGATCATAGATTAAAGACTGCAATGTAGATTACCTGCCCAATAATGAAATGAATTTTCACACTTACTTGCAATCTTGTTAATGTGTACTTTGCATAATATACATTGCACCACAGTGTATTGTGTTGGCTACAAAGGCATGTTTAACATGAATGTTAATAAGAATTACATATGCATCTCCAAGAGAATACATCTCTTATGTTATCTTTTCAGACCCCAAATCCAGAAGAGTACTGAGCACCTATGCCTCCTATTAACTGAACTCATGTGAAAGTGGGAGGGTTTCATTTCATACTGCTTTTGGACTCTTGGGGTAGGATAAAATGATGGTTAAAATGCCTGACCTGCACTAGCAAATGTACAATGGTGCAGCTGCAGCATTGTTGGTTGTGGCTAGAATAAACATCCCAACATTTTCAGCGTAGATGAACCTGGCTGTGGAGAAAATAATATAAATCAGGTGTAAAATACTGTGGCATTGTCTTCCTAATTCTGCTTTTAATCAACCAAAACAGTGGGCCTGAATTTCAGAGGAGTTGATCACCTGCAGTTCCCATTGCTTTTATTTAGGAATTGGCATCTCTGAAATTTGTATTTGATTGCTCTGAGAGGTTTGAATTGGTTTTTTCATCTCAATAGGACTTTGGCCCTTAAGGCTAATGGTGGCCAAATAATCCTAAAGCAAATTGGATGGTAAATAAATTATGTTACTATTTTCATTTCTGCTTCACAGGTAGGGAAATGGATTTAGGTAAGTCAAGTGATTTGTCTAGTGTTGTAGAAGACTTCTGGACTTCTACTGCTAAGCTCAGCAGAAATAGATTATAGTTTTTTAGCCAAAGAATCCACTATTTGTTAATAATCTATAATTTTCATTTGATATGAACACTACTCTTACTTTTAAAAAAGTGACAAAAAGGTGCCTTTTAGGAAATGACATAGAAATGTGCTGGGAGATTTTAACTCTTTTGTACGTGTTTGTCTTTTAATAATTGATAGTCGTATTCTGCTACAATTAAAGCAAATTATCTCTAGTATCTCAGTTCCAAACAGTTGAACTAATGTTGTTCAGAATTACAGGCAATTGACATGGTTGATATTTGTGAAATTTACTTAGTTTTCATAGCTATGCTTATGATATAAGCAATGTAGGACTACCTTTAGGTGGTCAAGAATGACGTAGAACAGCTTAACACAGTTGTGTGGGGATTTGCAGACACAGAAAAATGAAGGAGGAGTTGTAAAACCTCCTTTTAAGGAAGCATTGGACTTGACACTGGTTGTCAAGTCAAGTAATAGATTATGTATGAGTAGAAATCATTCCTTTAAAATTACATGATTAGGTCACAGTTGGCCCAGAATTCAAGTATTGTGAAACAAGATTTGATTGGGTTTCATAAGACTAATTGTAGGCTGACATTGGGTTGGATCTGGACCTTCAGTGCTAATATCATGAGGCTTTACCATTTGGACTCTGGGAATCACTCTGCTACCTGGCAAGTGTAGTAGACTTGCATGTAACATGAACCAGTTAGTAGAAGTGGCTGCAGAAAAATGGGCTATGCCAGGACTATGCAACAGGTGGCTCCAGGGCTTCATGTAGCTTGTAAGGGCTTGATGTGCGGTCTCCTTCTCTGCCCCTCCCTCAGCTCTTATTTTCTGCTCCTGCCTCAGGAGGTGGGGCAGCACAGCCCATGCTACCAGAGGAGCCATGGCACGGTACAGTGAAGGAGACGAGGTGGGGACTGCTCATGCGCACAGTGTAGTATGTGTGTGGGGCTTCCTGCATGTGCAGTACAGTTCACTTGGGTCCAATCTCTCCATCTGTAGGAGCTGCTGTAGAACAGAGTAGTTTCTACAAGCAGAGGACTCAAAGTGAGCCGTTAGCTAGAAACTGATGTCAAACAAAGGAAAGATTGACAAGCTTTTTTCTTCCTTGCAAACTGAGAGACAGAGAATCCAAAGCATAAATATAGAAATAAAATTACCTTTATTTTTTCAGCTGTGAATAGTAAAATAGATTTCTCTCTCTCTGTCTCTCTCTCAAAGAAAATACAATTTTTTTTGTTTGTTTTTTAAACCTTATAGAAAACCCTTTCCTGATCTTATAGATTTGAATGGGACCCAGCTTTGTGGCTCTAAGGTAAGGTCCACAATATGTACCTCTGCTGCTGCAACAGTATTAGGGGTGTTACGAGGCGTGTCTTGTGACTGGTACAGCTAAGTTGGCAAAAGCCAGTAGTGTAAGCTGGCATACAACTTCTGTCAGTATGTCTTGTTTGGTTTGGGGGCCTGGAATAAGCTTCACCAGGAATATAAACTGGGCTCTGTTAGGAGCACTTTGCTAGTATACAGTGTGGGCATAGCTGTTCTGTTGAAGAACTACAATAAAGTTGGCCTAAGTTACAGTTTATAATCAAAGCTTTTCCCCTATTTTGTTCCTTTTTCTTTTAACCATCTTCACAGATGCTGAGCCTTCTTCATCCTTCTCGCACACCTAATGATTCCCTATAATGCTGTGGAGGAATCTCTTCTAAGCCATGCTGTGTAATTAAGTGATTCAGAGCTGTGGTCAGTTGTCATGCACCCAAGTTTTAATTGGCTCACTTTGTTTCTCAGTTAATATTAATGATTTTTTCTTTCAACCCTGCTGCTGCTTCTCAAACAAAGGTACTAAAAAGAATCTGTGGGCAGGCTAGAATCTGTCTCCTGCCACGTTAAAAATGTAATTGTGTACATTCTGTACATTTTGTGAGACTCACATAATCGCCATGCAAAATGCATCATTCATAAATTGTTTAGCATGACCTTTGTACAGTAGCACTAATTATTATTATCACAGAAGCCCAGTAAACTAGACTAGTAATTATCAGGGATTTATTTGAATGGACAGCTCAGCTATTCTTGGCAAGTTAGTCAAAGCAGTTGTCATGACAGCCACACAAATGTGTCTTATGAATTAGGTTAATTAGGGTAATTAATAACTGTTGTTTTGCCCTTTTTAACAAGATATTGCCTAGGTGTTATCAAAAGGAGGAATCATATGTAACAGATACTTTTTGTTGCCAACACAGTAACCTTCAAATCTAAAACCTAAAGTAGTAAATACCTCTGAGGCTATTTCATAAATAAAAGTAGAGTTCTATTTTCTTGTGAAAAAAACATTGAGGAACAGGGTATGTTTTAATCTTGCTAGTGAGCTTCTACTTCTGTATGGTGTTACCTACTTTGAAACTTGTCATCTTAATCTTTATTATGTATGATTGTTTATGTGGTTCATATGATGCTTAGGAGCCCTAGCACCAAAGGACCATCTGTGGACCCCAACTCCTTGTGCTAGGTACTGTACATGCATCATAATTTCACTGATATCTACTGGAATTTTGCAGTTGAGGTTAGTGGGTGAAGGATAAGGCTTTACAAGTATTAGAAGATTAAATGATGTGTATTAAAGTAGCTCATGGTAATCAGAATCTTACTGTGGTATGCACTGTGCAGATTGTTATCTGTTCTCAGTGGTGGCAGATGACAGAACAAGGAATAATGGTCTAGAGGTGCACCGATACCAATCCACTATCGGACCGATGTATTGATATCAAGGAAATGGTCTATATTGGATATTGGTCCAATGGAGCCGATAATTTGGCTGATAAATGCCTGTGCTGCACGCACCCGAAGCACAGCATGGAACAGAGCTAGCAGCGTGGAGAGCTGCCTCCAGCTGGTAAGTTGGAAGGGGAGGAGTGCTGGGGGCAGAAATTTGGGGTGGCTGCAGCCTTCTCCCAGTGCTGCCAGAGCCTGCTCTGAGCCCAGCCCCCAGCAAGAAAAGCCCTGTACAGTGCTGGCTCTGGCTCCACCCTGCAGCTGCAGCCCACCCAGCATCACACAGATCCAGGGGCACATGCCCCCTCCTCCCCCAGGTGCAAGCAGTGGTGGGAGCTGACCCCACCCCATGAACTGCAGCTCTGTCCCGTGCCCGCTCCCCAACCTCCCAAGGTCACCCAGAGAAGTTGTAGAATCTCCGTCTTTGGAGGCTTTTAGACCCATCTAGACAAAGCCTTGGCTGGGATGGTACAGTTGGGGATGTTCCTGCTTTGAACAGAGAGTTGGACTAGATCTCCTGAGATCCCTTCCCACCCTAATTTTCTATGATTCTGTGACACTTAACAGCAAAGCAGAGCCAAACCCATCTACTGTGCTTCCATATCATTATCATTCTTTATCTGAATGAGCATCATGAGCCCATACTTGAAGTCTTTATTTTGGCAAAGCACCTGCTGCTTTCAGTAGGAGTTTTGCCTATGTAAAATACCCTGGGGATTTATTAGTCATCACTTCTCCATTATTGCTATTATTACCACTAATTTAATATTGTGTACATCATGGAAGCATGTAGGAGCCCCAGGCGTGAAGTAGTATCCCAGTGTTCTAAGCACCGTAGGTGGCCCCAGTCTTGAAGAATTTGTATTAAAGTGGTTTGACCTTGAAATATCTCATAGTGCCTGTTTGCTTCCTATGGACACACTACCAATAGGTTTTGAGTCGAGCACTAGCATCATGTGCTTGGCATTTTGCAACACCTAAGATGGAGCCAGATCATCTCTGATACAAAGAACAATGTAATCTGATGCAGGTTTTGAGGACTGATTATTAAAAATAGACCATGATAAAAAGCATGACTCAGCAATGTTACATATTTTTTGTAGAAAAAATGACCTGAATGCTTGACTGGAAATTTTGACTGGCTGTTCAGCTGAAAAAGCCTCGTCTATTTTTATTACTTCGGGGTTTCGAAGACCTCTTTAAACCAAAGCTTGTTTGATAACATGCATCTTTTAAAAAGAAAAGAATGGGGGGAAAACAAAAAACCCTTTGCAGAAAGGCAAGAGTTTTAATGAAGAAATATTTTTCCACCATTCTCCTACAACCTTAGAGCTAATAGCCTGGAACTGGTACTTTGGCTCCCTAAAAAGCCCAACAAGACAAGCCAATTATGGAGTCTGAAACATTTTTATTTTTAGTTCCTTGTAATAGCAATTCATCCTCTGCTATGGTACATTAACTGGAAGGCACAAGTAGTAGTGAGGTTTTGGCACCTTTGTAATAACTAACTGGCTGTGTTTACCAGATTGTTAATAATGCAGAGGGAACTTTTTTTTTTTGTCCTATTCTGAACATGGGTGGAGTTGAAAGAGAATGCCATTCAGTTCATTTGTTAATAAAATGCCACTAAATTGGAAAAGAAGTTTATCTCACTGATTTACTTCCTTACAATTTATCCTTTGAGTTAACAACAGTTGGGGTGCTTCTGATGAACTTTTCTTTTTTCCCCTGCTGTAGCATTATCTGGCACATGGAAGGATCAGTTGATCACAAATGTAGCTAATCTAATATCAAGCACAGCTGTGGGAACTTTTCACATAGCATGCTCTAAATATATGAGTGATGCATTGTTTAAAAAAGAAGACAAGGCATATGCAGGTCAGTCTGCTGGCTTCCCCCAGTAGTGGTTGGGTTCAAAGCAGTAGTTTGTTGTTTGCCTTCTCTAAACAGGAGGGGACAGATCTGGGTGGGGTGACCTCTGAGGGTTGTATAACAATGCACCATTCACTAGCTTTATTATAATTTCATTTTTTTAAAACCCTTCCTCTGAAGTATTGTCCAGGGGCAGGATAATACACTCAATAGAGCAATGATCTAACCTGATGTTGAAATTCCTCTGACATTGGATAAAATGAATTTGGAAAAAATAAACTGTGTTAAATGCATCCAGCATCATGTGTCCTTGTATATGCGGGACTAAAACAATCCCTGCTCTAATTCTCCAGGATTAAGTGATGAGTTTGACCCATGGTTTCTTAATGTCCTTTGGTAGTTGTACTCTATGCAGGATATCCTGCTAAGGCTTCTGAGCACCATGCTCAGAAGAGCATGCTTAGCAGAGAATTTGGGCACTTCTCTTTAGTAAGGAAAAAGAAAACATAATGGAGTGCTAACAGCAAACCTCAAAGCATCTCTGCCTTCCCACAGTGAAATAGAAGCTTCACCCCTATTGTAGCACAGTTATCTCTGTTACTCCGTTGAGACCATTAACATGAACTATTTGTCCGCATTTTAAAGTCTATTGGCTCCCTGTACCATACGTCAGAGTTTCAGCAATGCAACTAGAACAGAAGCAGAACTCAGGGAGAGTTAAAGAGTGAGTGAGCAGCGGTAAGGCATTGTAAACATGTCAGGTGGAGGGGACAGCAAGACAATTCCCACCTTTTCATGAGAAGAATTAAAGCCAAAGTGCTCCTTTTAATGCTGGGCCTTGGGCCAGACCAGCAGATGTCTGGGTGTTTCATCAAAGTGAAGCTCTGAACTTCTTGAAGAAAAATGCTCTGAAGAGCTGCATCTTTGGGCTGTCATTGGGGAGCTATATGAAGCTAATGGGCTCAAGTCTGCAGTGAAGGCAGAAATTGATTGGTTTCAGTGTTCCATTTTCCATCTTTCCTTTCTTTTAGGGTTAAGCAGTAATCAGAGGTGTGACTGTGGGTTGTGTAGAGTAGACCCACTCTAATTAGTTGTATCTGGGTACTGACTGAAGTGCAGTTGTGGCAGTTTGGAAGTAGGGATGTGAAAGGTTTAGTAAGTATGTTTATACTGGTAATGCATTACCAGTTAATGTTTAGTGTGGGGTGCGGTCTGGCAGGGAAGGGAAGCAAGGTGGTACCTCGGGAACAGGAAGGTAGGAGGGGTGAGGGAGTGGGATTAGTACCCATAGCCTATGAGATTATGGAAGAAAACAGGTGGCAGTTTAGTGACATCAATTAAGTAATTGGCTGCTTGTTCACAAGTGCTTGTTCACTGCCTCCCAACCCTACAGTGGCTGGGAAAACCCCCTCCTGCTGCTGTTGCTTCACATGGGCTATGTTGTCCCCTGCTCCCCATCCTCCTCCCCAGGGAGCAGCTGCCAGTAGTAGCTATGTCTGAGCTGCTGTGTGATCAATTAACCATTTAATCGATAACTAGAGGAGTTAAATAGATAGTTTCAAAAACTATATTTACATGCCTACTCAGAACTTTGCATGGGCTAACTGCCCCAGTCTTTACTCAAAGTCCCAGGCAGTGGTTTATGCTGTGTGCAAAACCTGCAAGGGTTCACACTGCTTTCCAGTTCCTTCCTGGCCCCCCCACCACCTTTACCTTCAGTCACTCAGCTGTCACACCTTTGTTCCTTGTTGATGGGGGAGGGGTTCTTGAGGAGCAATAGATACTCACCTCATGGCGTAGGCTGTTCTGTCCAACCTGGTCAGCCATGCTTGGAGGCCTTTGCACCTTCTTGTGATACTTCCTCTTACAGGGGTACATCCAAAGGCTTCTAAGGCACTTTTCAGGGTCTTGGCTGTCACAGCCTCAGTCTCTCTTTCTTTCTTTTTTTGGTTTTCTTTTTCCTCTTCTCTGACTACATACTTTCCCTGGGCCTATGATTCAAGACCTTAGTCTCTAGGATTTAGCCTTGCTCTGATGGCATTTCCCCTTTTCTGGGAGGGTTGAGACTGTTGGTGCTTGCTGCAAGGGGAATGCACTAAAGCATACCTGTCTGTGACCCCTATAGCCACAATCCAGTCCTCCAGTATATAAAGCACATGATAAACACCAGCATAATGGCTGTGAAACAAAATCCTCCCAACTCAGGGTTAATGTTTCCCTGTAAGCTATGAATTCTACTCAGCTCTCTGGGACTGCTTGGGTATTTGCCTCCTGTAGCAGCCTTATGCAGGAGTGCTTTTCCCTGCAGGACCAGATTGCCCCTTTCAGCTCAAGGATGGGGCCTATATTCCTAAACCCAGCCACTTGATTGGTCCTTTTTGGCCCCCCTCTTTCCCCAGGGCCAAGGTGTAATTAATTGCCTCAGGTGCCTGATCCCTGGTCCTTTACCTACACAAGTTCTCCTGATAATGGGCAGGGATTCTCTGTTATACTGAGCAGAGTAAGTGTTTTGCTGTTATCAGTCACCCAGCTAGCTGGATATGTCTACACGAGCTGCAGTGCACCTTACTATCAATGTAGATTGATTCTTACTTTTGGACTCGAAGGTTTCCTTAGTTTCCCTTTCTAATGTGCATTTTATCCTCTGAAGTACATTGCTCTGCAGGTTGAGGCCCTTACTCCTGTCAAAGGGAGGAAAGAGAATCTGCCACATGGTGGATAATGCTGCCTGTCCACTTGCCATCCCCTCTTACACAGTCTGCAGGTAGATCACAGCCAGAATCTCTGTGCTGCTTTACACTCAGCTGTGAAACTTGGGGTGGGTGACCAGGGCATCAACCCCAGGTGCCCATTTAGAGGGGACACAAGAATGGCATCAACTGGTCCAGCTGGCTGTCACTTAGAATGCAAACCTGGTTGTTACACTTGTGTTTACATTGACCAGCATGCTTGGGCTTCATTCCAGCTTGCAATACCATTCCTATCTTTCAGCCTGGATCTTCCACAGTTTAACAGTATTTCCATTCACCTTTTCATTTTAGCATCACTGTGTCAACCTCCACACATTGGCATAACAGGGAGAAAGTTACAGCACCTTTCAGTCTTCATGTGCTGTTTTTTTTTTTATGACTGCAAGGGTTTTGTGTTTTGGAGGGCTGCATGAACAATTTTATTCATGCAGCAAAAATGGAGGAAGCTGGGTTTTTTGATAAATAATGTTATTGTGAGCAAAATACCCTTGAGACTTAAGAGTGGTAGCTGGCAGAGGATAGTTTGATTGCTAGGAAAGAACTGCAATTATAGATAAACAATTTAAATGATAACAAGACAAGTACACAGGGCACTGTTTCACGGGGTTTTATTATCTTTCACTGTTGTGGAATTTTAATGGAAGACAGTTTGAGTCCACTGAAGCTAGTGCCAATGTGTACACATGTACAACTCTCTCAATTGCATGTGTAGAAGATGGGTTATGAACCCTGCTGGCTATTTGTGGGAATAAATATGCAGGTGGCCCATGTTAGATTCATAGAAGTAGGGTCGGAAGGGACCTTGTAGATCTTCTAGTCCAACCCCCTGTCCTGGTCAGAAGAGAAAACCAGGCTCAAATGACCCCAGCCTGACAGACATCTAGCCTCTTCTTAAAGACCCCCAGGGTAGGAGCCAGCACCACTTCCCTTGGAAGTTGGTTCCAGATCCTAGTCACCCTGACTGTGAAGTAGCGCCTTCAGATGTCTAGTCTAAACCTACTCTCTAACAACTTGTGGTCGTTATTCCTTGTTACCCCAGGGAGTGCTTGGGGGAATAAGGTCACTCCCAAACCCTGCTGATCCCCCCTAGTGAGTTTATAGATGGCCACCAGGTCCCCCCCCTCAGCCTTCTCTTGCAAAGACTGAATAGGTTAAAGAGTCGTAGCCTCTCTTTGTAGGGTCTGCCCTGCTGTCCCTAGATCATGCAAGTGGCCCTCCTTTGGACCCTCTCAATGCTGTCCACATCCCTCCTGAAGTGCAGGGCCCAGAACTGGACACAGTACTCCATTTGCTGCCTGACGAGTGTTGCATAGAGGGGGAGGATCACCTCCTTGGCCCTGCCTGAGATGCATCTGTGGATGCACGACAAGGTATGGTTAGCCCTGCCAACCGTGACCTCGTATTGTTGGCCCATGTTCACCTTGGAGTCAATAATTACTCCAAGATCTCTTTCTGCCATTGTGCTCTCAAGAAGGGAGTTTTTGAGCTTATAAGTGTTCTGCTGGTTCCTACTGTCCAAGTGCAGCACCCTCACTTGTCTGTATTGATACCCATCTTGTTTTTGTTAGCCCACCCCATAACCTGTCCAGTTCCTGCTGTAATCTGTCCTTCCCTACTAGTGTGCCCACCTCATCCCAAATCTTGGTGTCATCAGTGAATTTGAACAGGCTGCTTTTGACCCTGTTGTTCAAGTCACTAATAAAGAAACTGAACAGTGTGGGCACAAGGACTGGGCCCTGGAGGACTCCGCTGCCCACTTCCCTCCAGGTCGAAAATGACCCATCCACCACCACCCTCTGAGTACAACCCTTCAGCCAATTTGCAATCCATCTGACTGCGTACGCATCAATGCCACAGTCATCTAGTTTTTTAATGAGGATGGGGTGGGAGACTGTGTCAAAGGCCTTGCTGAAGTCCAGAAAGACTACATCCACCGTGACACCTGCATACAGTGATTTTGTGACCTTATCGTAGAAGGCAATTAGGTTGGCCTGACAGAACCTGTCCCTAGTGAAACTGTGCTGGTTGCCCTTGAGCATCATCCCTGATGCTGGCCCATCACAGATGTGCTCCTTGATAATCTTCTCAAAGAGTTTCCCCAGGATTGAAGTTAGACTAACAGGCCTATAGTTGCCCTTGTCCCTTTTTTAAAGATGGGGACCATGTTGGCTTTCTTCCAGTCATCTGGCACCTGACCAGAGCACCATGAGTGCTCGTAAAAGCCGTGCCAGGGCCCCACAATAACCCCTGCCAATTCCCTCAACACCCTGGGGTGGAGAGCATCTGGACCTGCTGATTTGAACACATCCAGCCCCTCCAGAAGCTCTCTAACCCAGTCCTCCCTGACCTTAGGCCTGGCGGCGTTTCTCCTGGGTCTGTCTTGAATCTCGGTAGGGGAGTCTCGGTCCCTGTACAAGAAAATGGAGGTGAAGAATTTGTTAAAGAGGTCTGCTTTCTGCTCTGATGCAACCACCAGATTGCCAAGCATATCCTGCAGGGGCCCCACGTTACCTGGGGCCCATGACAACTACATTCCTTGCCTTAAGTGCCTCCACAAGCTGACCCACGAATTCACGGCCAGCTCTTCCCCTTGGTTGGGAGGTCTGTAGTAGAACCCCACTGTTAAGTCCCTTTCCCCATAACTCCCTGTATCCTGACCCAGATCACTTCAGCCTGCCCCTCCTCTGACCCCATCCTGCTGGTAGAGGATGTGTATTGATCTTTGAGGTACAGCGCCACACTCCTGCCTTTCCTTCCTGTTCTATCTCACCTGTAAAGTCTATAGCCCCTAATCTAAACTTCCCAGTCATGGGATGAATCCCACCAGGTTTCTGTGAGTCCTACTATGTCTAGGTTTGAACAGGTTATTTGGAAGGCAAGTTCCTCCTGCCTATTCCCCATACTATGAGCATTGGTATAGAGGCATTTAAAGCCTTGAATTGCTGCATGTGCCACCCCCCGATTTTCTAGACTGTCTGGACCTCTGTTACTTACCTGGGTACTCCTTGCGTATGTCACCTGTCTTGGTTGGGAAGTGTCCTTAAGTCTTCCTGTAGCTCCGTGCCCCAGTGAAGCTAGTTTAAAGCTCGCTGCATGAGATCAGCCAATCTGAAAGAGAAGACATTGCAAAACTTTTGCCTCTTATGTAGATACTGTCCTATAGCCTGGGAACTGTTTCTCCAGGCCTGTTCCAGAATGCTCTCCTTTTCATACTTACTCCCTATGCCAGGAGTGGGCAAAATATGGCCTGTGGGATGGTTTTGGCCCACGAGGCCATTCTATCCAGCTCACAGGGCCCCTAAAAAATTTAGGAAATTAATATTTATCTGCCCTTGGTTTCTGTCAAAAATGACAGGAACCAAGGGCAGTAGGACCCAGGGGAAGCCCAGTGGGCTCCCACAACAGCAGGGTCTGCCCAGCCCTGCCCCCCCAGCTGGAAGCCCCAGCTGGGGCTTCTGGCCTGGGACTATGCGGCTGCCCTGTGTCAGAGCCATAGGTAAGGGGGAAGGTGGGGAAAGGCAGGGAAGGAGCCCAGGGAAAATTGGCCCAGGGAAAAGCTGAGCACAGT
The DNA here is from genome assembly GCF_052110815.1 of Crocodylus siamensis. Taxonomy (NCBI): domain Eukaryota; kingdom Metazoa; phylum Chordata; order Crocodylia; family Crocodylidae; genus Crocodylus; species Crocodylus siamensis. The sequence continues at coordinate 38,488,338 of NC_143402.1, read as the reverse complement.
GGGAGGGAAAAATGGCCCCTCACTCGCTCTGCGGCTGGTGCCCCATGCTGTAGCCGCTCACAGCCCACATAGGGCTGCTTGTTCCTGCTCTTGACAGCCCCGTGGGCTGTGAGTGGCTGCAGCAGGGAGCACCAGCCACAGGGCGAAGGAGGGGCTGCTTTTTGTCATGCTCAGCTTTTTCCCAGGCTCCTTCCTGGCACAGAGGAAAGCAGCCCCGCCAGCGCCCCGTGGCTGGTGCCCCATGGCTAGCGCCCCTCACTGCAGCTGCTCGCAGCCCACACCAGGCTGTCTGGAGCAGGAACAGGTAGCCCCATGTGGGCTGCAAGTAGCTGCAGTACAGGGTGCTGGCCACGGGGCAGGGGAGGGGCTTCTTCCCTTTGCACCAGGAAGAAATCCAGGGAAAACCTGAGCTTGGGGGAAAAGCAGCCCTTCACCCGCCCTGTGCCCAGCACCCTGCTTGCAGCTCATGCGGGGCTGTCTGGAGCAGGCAAAGGCTGCCCCATACGGGCTGCGAGTGGCTGCAGTATGGGGCACTGGGCACAGGGCTGGCGAAGGACCGCTTTCCCCTGCCCCGCGCTCAGCACCACCTTGTAACCCAGCCCCGCTGCCAGCCTGGGCCTCTTGTGTAGATTTTGTTTTCCCATGTTTTCTTATTGACAAATACTCAGGACTAATGCTCCTTCTGTGTATTGAGAAAATACTCTTAATCAGAGCAGGTTTAAAAAGGCAGCTAGACATCATGATCTCCATTGTACAGTTGAGGCACAGAGAGGTTAAGTGATTTCTAATGGTGAAAGCAAGTCAGCTGCATGAGTAATTATAGAACCTATGCCTCTTCAGTGTTGGTGTTTGCTCACTTTTCTGCTGCTTAATAAAGCCTGTTTCCCTCCCCCCATCCTCTCCCTTTGCCCCCACACTGACTTCCTGTCACAGAAGGAAGCGATGCTCTATATGCAGACAGCTTGAGGTGAGGTGCCTTATATAATTTCCCTTTGATTTAATAGAAAGGTGGTATCATGTCTTTACAACCTTATTTCCAATACAATTGCAATACTTTTGGCATTTTTTGCCATGAGAAATCAGAGATTCCCTCTTCCCCTCCCAAAAATGTATCATGTCTGACCCGGAGCTCTAGGGAATGAATGACAATGAGTTTTGTTTAACTCCTGAGAGAGGACCGTTTAGAGAAAAGAGAATCTATTACATTAGTTTTCATTCATAATGGAAGGAGACAGGGAAAGGGCAGTTCTTAAAGGTTTTTAAAAGGTCTCTGAGTCATGCCCCATTACTCTAAACTGTCTGATTTTAAATCCAGATTGTTTCAGGGCCAACAACCCTGTAGTACTTAGAAGGGTGTAAAAGGGCATGCTGGAGGCTACACTGCTGTACTTAGTGCAGTTCAGAAATTCCTAGGCATTTGTGATGGAAAAGGCCTGTTATTAGGTTGTATTGGCTGTTAGCCCCAGAGGCCAAATCAAGACTTCCTTGAAATGTATTCTCACTTGGGTTAAATTTGCTCCATGTGTCATGTTTTCCACAACACAAGCCCCACAGGAGGGTATGTGCAGGAGGAATGACCATACAACAGGGCCTGCACACATCACTGTGCACAGAGAGGCAGATTCTACCTCAGCTCTGAATGGGCCAGGAACACTGGATATTGGTGGAGAAGGAACTACTAGATTTAAATGTAGGTAGTTCCAGTGTCTGTAGACCCATGCACATGGTGGAAAAGGGCAGTGACAGCTACTACAGCCCAAAGCCTGGGATAGTGGCTATGCTTCAGACCGAGGAGAGCTGCCCCAGGGTTGGACAATGTGGGTTTCTTTTTCCACCTTCCCTGCATGAAGCTTAGTTACTTCAGCTTTGTGGGAGCCTCCTGAACTTTATCCATTTTCATTTGAGTTCTGTTAAAATGATCCTGAGTATCATGGGATGCTTGCAAGCATTTTGGGACAGGGATCAGGGCATCCATCCAGGGTTATCTTGGTTAGAATCTGAACTGTCTGCCAGGTACTGTAAGCAGACAAACCATAGCACTAGTCCTTAAGGCAGCAGATGGGAGCTGAAAGAGAGAAGGGAAGTCAAAGGATTTGATAGACAGCAGCAGTGGCATCACTAGCAAGTTCAGAGAGAGGTTTCTGTGGCTTTAATGTAAGCATAGTGTTTAAGCAGGGTGTGTATTGGGAAGAAGAGAACAGAGAGACGCAGGAGTGGGAGAGAGAGAGTGCGGGGAGATGGAGTCAGAAAGATGGGACAGAAAAAATGCAGGGAACTGACATCTTTCAAATGCAGTCTGAGAGATTTATGGCACTCAAGCTTTGAGGCTTCTCTGCCCCAGCTGCTGGGAGGCAAGTGTCTTTGCTCATTCTTCGTGAACCTGTTCCTGGAAGGAAATTGCCTGGGTTGTGCTCACCAGCTGGGTACTTCTATTTTCAGAAAGACTTTGGTTGCCCCCTCTCTGCCCTGTGTCCTCCTGTTCCACCAGCTCTAGCTCCATCCTTCCCACTGTGCAGGGGAGAGCAGTAACTTCCATCTCATTAGTGATGTGTTGAAATACACTCCCTTTTGGGTGAGACCATGAATCTGATGTCCTGACAATTGCAATTGTTAAAGCTCCCCTATCCCTCTGGATGGGCATTGATTGGCCTCACTTCCCTGAACTCCCTTGAACCAACAGGATCTGCTTAACTCTCTCTGATCAAGGTATGTAACCTCAGCTTCATGTAATTTAGCACATGCCATGCCTTTTGCATGGGCATTGAATATCAGGGTCCTGTCTGTTCTGAAGGGGTATTAAGGGATTTAAGGTACAATCTGTAGACTAAAGAATTTAACTTTAGATATAGTTTCTTCTTACCCAGCTGCTTTGTGCTAGTGGTTGATCCCACACCCCCTAGGTGACACTACTTCTCAGCTGTAATATACAAACAGGACCAAGCTTGAGGTCACTGCCAAGGAGAACCAGACCCTACAGGTGCAGTGTGATTCTACCATGAATGGCCAGGGATTTGGTAGCCTCTGTTCCAGTATGCAGGGTGTTAGAGGATAGGGCTGATGGTCCGTGGAGGTATAGATAATATGTTCATTCTCCCCAGGAAGAGGAATACATTGACTGTATTATAATAGCTCTTCTTTTGTTAAGTGGCTTATGGGGAGACATGGGGAAAGGGATACTTCAGTCCTCACAAAATATCTTCAGAACACAGCCCTGCTGCTCTAGCTGCATGTTGGAGTCAAACCTGCTGTTTGTAAAACTTGGTGGGAAGAAAGATGTTGCAGGTTTAAGCTACTGTACATATAAAGCCTTGTCCCTCCCCCCTACAATGCTTTTGGCTTTGGCTATGGTGAATAGGATAGCCCTGCTGCCCTAGTTAAAATTCCAGCACATGTCGTCAGGCTTCCTCTCTCAACAAAATGCCCTCTCTTTAGGTTTGGTGTTTTTTGCTTCCCTTTCTGTTTTGTAGTGTTGGTGCAGAATGTATGCCTCATTTCCAGCCTGAGTGTCTGCATTGAAAATGCTTGCTGAAGTGATCCTTGTGTACAACAGCTTGTAAAGAGCTTTTGGATTATAGGTACCTTATGAATGTAAGGTAGTTTTCTTATTATTACATTTGTGCACTTCATAATGACACTGCAGATTTCTGATATGCCACGAATTCAAACTGGTGATATTATTAGCCACTTTCAGGCATGTAATTATGGCTTCATTGTGCAATGCTGCTCTTAGGACTGAATCTAGGTTTCTAATCCAATCCCTCTTAAAAACAAGTCACAATAGCTGCTTTTCTTCTGTTCTCATCTATTTTCAGATACAAAATGAGGAAGCTCCTATATTTTTTTGGGGAAGGAACAGGAATTCAGGATAGATTAGTTAGCATGCCAGTGCCTTAATATATTGTTTTGATACATTTTTCCTTCTAGAGAACTGAGTAATGCTAAGAGATATACTCCATCAGTGGTTTTGCTGCATTGATTTTTATTTTATCAAGAGAAAATGGAGGCTGGAGTCCGTTCCTTTAGTGTTTAATGATTTTCAACAGAACCAAATGCCCTTTATTTAAGCTGCAGTAATAATTAGAGGGTTGCCAGTGTTAAGCAACCATGGAGTCTGGCTCTGAGAAATGTTCATTGTGCTTCATTAAATTTGGAATTAGTACTTAAAAGGTCAGAAATAAATATTCTGTTTATATTTCTGGGACAGTAAATCTGAGTGGATGCTGTGTTTGCACATCCTTGTCTCTGCTTGTTTCTACTGAACTGAGGCACCATTCCATTTGGTTTAGCAGCAATCAGAATGTCTGCAGGAAAAAAAAGCATGGTTTCATTGATCAAGAGCAGGAAAATGATGTGTTGCATTACGTCTAATTATAAATGATCAATATCAGGAGCTAAATGCACTTACTGTTTCAGAGACACTGTATTGCTAGTTTACAGTTTGCAGTCTCATGTATGATAGGTTTTAGCAATAAGCTGGAATATAGGAAAATGGCTTCAAAGGGAGATACCAGAGGTCAGATCCTTTTAACCTTTATTGAATTTATTCAAGTGACTGGCTTTTAAATGCTATTTAATAACAGTTAGTTGGCTTTCATTTTTCTTTAGTCTTGTTTGGGGATGTTGACTCAAGCTGGGTGCAGACCCAGCTGAGTTTGACACTGATGAAGAGTTGTCTCCATCTGATTATACTTGCAGGAGGCTATATGAAATCTCTTAGTAGTCTCCATCTGGTTCCTGGCACATAGGAGCATGCATCACAGAACCTACCATGACTGGCACTAATTGGCTTCCTTGGTGGCAGCCTCAGCAGACGGGCCAAGGACTGAATGGGTCACTCCTACTGAACTCCCCCCTCATCCCTCTGGTCAGAGTAGAGGCACTTTGGGAGGCTTGCATTGCTGCTGCCTGTTCTGTGGATAATTAGAGGTTTTCATTGTCCAGGGCTGTGAAACTAGCACTTTTCACAACAAAACACTCCCCTCTGCTTTCCTTCTCCCCCACACAACACATACAAAATGAGCACTAGGAAAGGTTTGGGAAGTTTGCTGATTTAAGGCAGTGTCCAGCTGCCAAAAAGGCTTGTTCTTTAGTGTGGCTCTCTTTAGATACATGCCTGACTCTCCAGCAGTTTCTGAGCCAAACTACAATTCATTTATAATGAAGATTTACTGGGCTCTTGAATTGTGGTGTGGGCTTTGTTCATTGTACCATCTCTTATCATCATATGGTGACTCCTCAAACAAGGTGACAATCAGTTTTCCTGAATGGAAGTTGTATCTAACTCATATTCCTAATCTCTCTGTTGATGTTTTCAGGGATTTGCTCATCTGATACCCCTCAGAATTTGGAGGTGCTCTGTAAATCAGAGTGCAAAGTGCTGTAGACCTTGTGATTATGGATAGTGGGTATATATGAGCAGGACTTATTGCCAGGGCTGAATATGGATTCTAAGAAAGAAATGCACAATATTTGTCAAACTGCATTAAATGATTATTCATTTATGTCTGGTCCCCTGCCTCTGGTTGTGTTCTTCATCTGGCCACAAGGCAAAGCAGCTCCCTTCGCTGACCTGTTTTATACTTGTCCAATTACATAATGTTATACCTGAGTGGGAAAAGCTCTTTTCTGACCTCTTTGGTGATCAGTTTACAGCCTAGAGCATGAGATTTGATTGCCCTTATCTTAGCCTGGAGAGCAACCAGTCATGTTGCTGGTCATAAAATCATTCATGTCTGTCGTTGACTGACTGCGGATATGTGCCTGTTCAGTCATCAGTGTAATAATGAAAGACACTAATGGAGGGCCAACATCAATCTAGGGGGTGGGGAGGGACTTCTATTTAGAGTAGAATGTTATCTTTTCCCTGATTTCTGCTTGGACCCAGTCAGCTTGAAGTCACTCTGGTCTTACAGCAATAATAGACACTTCATCAGTTTATAAGAAAAATAATGTGTAACTATGTCCCATTGAATAATTTTATCTACAAAGTATTTTGGAGTAAAGACCTAATATTATAAAATGGATTTGCTCTTTAAGATCCCTTCCTTAAATACCTTGCGGCCAGATTGTGAATCCCTTCCTTAGAGTGGGAAGTGGTTACTCACACCAGTAGTTCCCTTGAAGTTAATTAATCAGTGAGGGGATAACTGTTCATTGGTGTTTGCAGTCCTGCTCTTATTTTTTAAATTAGTTTTTGTGAACGTTGGGATTTCTTTGCAGTCTGAGGGGAATTGCCTGCTGTGCTTTGTAGTCACTTCTGCTGCCCAAACACCCTGTGTAAAACGTGTGAGAATATAATCTCCAAAGCCAGCACATGTACTTGTGCAGGAAACTGTATGATATACAGGGATATATTCTTATTCCCTCAAAGTACTAAGTTCCTAGTGTAGTATTTCTGCATAATGCAAACTTGAAGCAAATCAAAGATTAGTTCAAAGACAAATACTTTCAGTGAGGTAAGGACAAGACCTGTGATCCAAACCTCTTGGGAGTCTAACCATGTAAATGGCCCTGGAGAAACTGTAGGGCTGCCTTCAAAACAGTTCACAAAGGGAGAGGTCTTCAAAATGGTATGCTGGGTTTCAGCTAGGGGACTGCCATTTATTCTCAGAGAACTGAAAATGACCAGAGTCATGTTTTAGAAGGAAGGCCTGAAGATAAATAAGTCATCTCCAACTCTTTCCATCTTCTCTACTAGTAGCCTTTTCTCTCCCTCTGTCTCTTTCTTGAGACATCCCTGACCTTATCCCACCTCCCCCTCTCTCTGCCAGACCAGGTCAGCATTTCCCCTTGTGGATGGGCCCCTGCAGACAAGGTCATGATATGTATATCAAGTTGACCAGGCCTTTAAAGATCCGTGGTAGGACCAAATGGGTGTATGTGTATTGTGTCTTATTGCATTTTCCTTGTACTGTCCCTTTAAGGCCAAAGCCCTCATTTTTGAGCACTGCAGGGTTTTGTTTGCTCTGTGGCATTTTTGTAGCACAGGGGACTCCTTGTTTGCTGCCATGGTGAGCCAAGGGGCATTTGTTGGTTCCTCTCACTCACCAGGACTGGGCTGGGCCAAGGTCAGAGACGGAGCAAGTATAAATTTTGCATACATATACAGGGCAATTGTTTAAGATTCGCCCTGGGCATGATTCCAGAGAGTTATAATAATAAATAACTTGCAACATATCAATGTGGGTGTTTTCTCCTTTGGAAGGTGGGATGAAATGCCAAGAGTGGGTAAATCTCTACTAGAATATGCCCTTCCCTCGCTGTAAGCCATGACAGCATTTCTTCAGGCTCAGCCTGGCCTGCAGACGTTATTCACCTCGCCATGTTGATATTTGGCCTGAGGAAGGGACGGGGATTCAACAGCAGGGAGTGGAGGTGTCACACTGGGTACTGAGGCCTACAACAGGAAGAGGTTTCCTTGCAATGGGAAGTTAGTAGAATCAAATCTGATTCTTCCAAAGTGTTCCAAGGATGTTACATGTTCTTTCCAGGAACAGTATATGTTAGAATGTGTGTCTGATACCTAAAGACGGTATCCAGACAACCAGTGCTGAACACCAGGACTAACTAGTGCTTATCTCAGTAGCATAACTGAAGGGGAGTGACTGAGGTGACCCAAAAGAACAGACCCTTGGGTGCTGCCTTTGTGGAAGGGCACAAAAACAGCTGCTGCTGCAGCAGTGGCTAAGCATGCCATTGCCATTAGCACTGCACAGCTGATGGTTTGGGGCTGCCCTGGTGTGCTTCTGGCTTGTCTTGGGTTGAAGTCACTGGGAGCTAAAACTTGCCTTTGAAAATCTGTCTCAGATATGTGAGCCAGGTAGCTGGGCATAAGAATTCTTTCCTCCTTCGGTGTTCATATCTTACTAGCTAAGAACATTTCACCTGGTCACAGTGAGCTAGACTTCGCTGCTTTTAAACTTCTCTTTCCTCATGCCCCCCATAAGAAAAAGAGGATGATATAATTGGAGAAAAAACATGTTCAGAATTTTTTTTCCCCTAACAATTTTTAAAATGAACTCGGTGCTGGTTAAAGATGCTGGCCTGGCAGCTCTGGAGAGGGAGGTTGCTTCCCTAATTGGCTATAGAACAGCATACAGCATGGACAGGGACAATTGCAGGGTTCCATATTCTGTATTAGCCTTACTTTGAACTCTGAAGTACAGGGACCACCTCAAGAGGGAGTTAAGTCTCCATGGTCTACTTGCTTATTGGCTGCTTTGCTGATGTTGCCAGACTAGATATTAGTTACCATGTTGTTTATTTTGCTGTTGCTGTTGCCTACTGGGGATTGTCTTAAACCCACAATTTATTTCCCATGAGACAACAAATATCTCATTAAATGGTAATGATTTTAGCCATTGCTGGCTTAGCCTTGATTTACCCTAAATCATGTTCTGAAATTATCCATGTTTTACAAATATACCCCAGGTGCTTGATTTAACTTGTGTGTATTTCCTATTGCATGTAATATAGCTCAAATCATAATAATTAAGTGTTGGCACGATTATCCTAATAGGTGGATGCCTTTCAGAATCTGCAGTTTCTTGATTGATTGTCCCATGGAGAACAAGGCTGAGGAGTAAATGAGAGTGAGAAAAGTGATATTACAAGCTTTGCTTTTCCCACCAGGGCCATGTGGTTTTTTTTTTTTTTAATGAATGATTTGACATTTTTGTGGTCTCTGAATGTGCCTACAGTACTGATGTAAGGTCGGAACACCTGTTCTCATGATGAATACATGCATCTCAATGTGAACTCTGAGTTGGGATTGAGGAACAGTTGCATAATTTGGGGGGATATTTTTAAAACTAAAACAAGAGATTTATGCCTCAGCCCTGACTAAAGATCTAAGCTCTTTTCTTATAATAAAGAGTGACATGCGAGTTTTATTAACAAGGCATGTAAAAAAGGCTCAGGGGTAATTCTCAAAAAGTGGTGCTAAACATGTCATTTTTATGTAGCTCATTTTGTGAAGGGTTTCTATATGCTTTGGCAGGAGGTTTCAGCAGGTTGCAATTATTTGTAGAAAGACAGAAATGTTTCCACCCGGGGGTGAGAAGAAGAACAAAAAGGGTGGATGGTGTATATTTCTTGTTCTTATTTTGAGCAGTTTTAAATAAGGATGGACACATGTCAATAAAATCAGGGTAAAGATGGCCCCAGATCTGAACATCTTCCGTCTTTGAACTTCAAATCTTATGCTGTTGTTCCTTATCTTAATAATGAGACACACCCTGGATCCACATTCTCGCAAGCTCTGGGGGTGTTCACAGTCCACATCCAATCACTGTGGCTTTACCCCATCTCTACTTTAGAGTTTCTGTTTGGGGGAAACATCCAGACCATCTTTTATTCAAAATCTCTAAAAAAAACAAACAAACAAAAAAAACAAACAAAAAAACTGGATGTCAGTTCTTGTAAACTTACTCTCACTTCCTGTTTCTACCTGGGCTATCTTTGCAATGTTACTGCCCAGTCTCATATATTTTGGCACTTAAATGATGAAAAATGCAAGAGACAGTAGAAGCAAGAAAAGAAAAGAGGGGAGAAGTGAAAATTTTGAATCTCAAATCAGTTGGAACAAGTTTTGGGTTAAGATTCACAGAGGAACTTTTGTTGTCTTAGAGCTTTTCTATCCACAGTTATTCGGGTTATTTTGCCTTTAGTTTATACTTGACCTTCCAGATTAATTTGTATGTGGAGGTAAACCCTTATTTTGTCCTGTCCATTTTCCTCCATTCCTAAATTATTGTATGGACAAATCCCGACACCTGTACAAGGCCTGAGCATGCTGACTTGGCGTGTAGGTTGAATGACAAATTTCTCCCTCAGAGTGTGTTGATTACTGACACGGATAGATAGCTACGTGACCCATGGGGTTTAGTAGCAACTGTTTCCTCCATCAGTTGGGCATTATGACAGGGTGGTCTTCCTTGCTGTGGCCCCCTGGTTGTATTTCCAGCTCATTTTTTCAGTTGCTCCCTGAGGTGTTCCAAAGATGTGTTCTCCATGGAGGAGCAGGAAATTCCAATGTACGGGTTGTTCCCAACTAGATTCGCATATAAGGACCCGTGTATCTATATGGATGTTGTTGCTGGGCCAGGGCCAACTTAAAATTAACAGGAGATGCACTGAAGAGGCTTTAGAGAGTGTGGCTAAGGGCATGGACAAAGGTACAAATTACAGCAAGTTAAGAAGAATTCTCTGTTGCCTTGCTCCTCATGTAGCCATTCTTATCTGTGACAAGGAGTGTGAACATGCTGACAAATCAGAAAAGTGATATTTTACACCTCCCTTGCACTCCTATCCATTCCATTGGTGTAAATAACTAGAATTTGCTGGGCAGTGGAGAATGAGTCTGTGGAAATATGAGGGGCCAAGGAACGCTTCTGAAGGGTGACGTGAGTTCTAGAAAAGGATTTGATTTCTTTTTCTTTTGTTTTGTTTTCATTTTAGTTTTCTTAGAAATTGTAGGTTCTGGGAAGAGACTTTGAGCTTGATCCAAAGCCCTTTGAAATCAGTGGAAGTCTGTCACTGACTTTGCTGGTTTTGGAACAGAGTCTTGGAGATGTTGAAGGTGGAAGGGCCAGGGAGGCAGTTCCAGGCATTGGACATTTGCTAGGATGTTGTATGCTTTCTGGGGCACTTATGCTGGGTCAGGTTTTGAGTGCACTTGACAGACTAACCTTATATGAAGAGAAAAAATAACCCTGAACTGATGTATTTGTTTATAATATTGTATTGCAGACACAAAACCAGCAATGGCAGGCTCTGGAATGAAATACAGCAACTTAAGTTTTACAAACACTTGGTCAGAATGCCTTAAAGGGTGAGCTTAGCCATGACTGTAAACTGTTTGGGGCAGGGACTGCATTCTGCTCTGTGTGGAGTCTGGTGTAAGTGGGCCATGATACCTGTCATAGGAATAGCACTGTAACAATCTTGGATTACTGACTTTTTCACAACCTCCTCTGTGCTTTCATTGTATTTTTACAATAAGCTACCTTTGTATTCTTTTGTTTTCAAGAGTGGGTGAGGACCTGTAAGTACTTTTTAGGTCAGTATCTTGTGGCTAATAGGTCATGTGGTAATAGAAAACTCACCCCTCCAATGTCTAACTCAAGAAAATCTTTATTGATGTTTATGCTTTTTTATTTAATGAAAGTGATTGTTCTGAACAGAAAGCAACAACAAGTTGCTTGGGAAAAATAATATGTTTGGAACTTCCCTGCTGATTGCTGGATCCTGAGCATTTCTGTTGTTGTATTTATGTTTTTGTTGCTAAGATGGCAGTTCAAAGCATTTTTTAAATTAAACGTTGGTAAGCTGCATGCGGGGCTGGGGCTTTCTCTTTGATGGAATTGACATTACACTGTCACACAGACTCTGGGATTTGGTTTCAACATACATACATTTAAATATTTGCAATCTCCTTGAAAAGAAGTATATGAAGTCTTTTGGAATTTTACTATGTGAATTTATGCCAGAAGAAATATTCAGTGTGTCCTGAAAACCTGACTTCATTGTTTATTCTTAGGAGACCAAGTCAAAATCTCATGGTGAAGTGCTGAGCATCCTTCATGCTTGTTGAAATCAATTGGAGATGAGAGTTCTCTGCACCACTCGGCAGATTCCCAGTGAGATCTGAGATTCTGAAAGCTGGTGAGAGAGAATGGGCAGGAAGGTTGTGTGAGAAGGGCTTGAGCCTGTTCTCATTGATTTCAGTGGGAGTAGTTCTGATCACAAAGAATAACTGGTATTTCTTTTAGGCACAAGAGAGAGAGGACACTTTTTTGCCCTCTCACACATTCTTACAAAATGGAACTACAGTATTGATCAGAAAAAGGGCTACTTGCCTTTTTCTTTTGTTGACTTATTTCTTGCATTTCTGCTTTGTACTTGGTGGCTCATTAGTGAAGAATGTATTAGTGTTGACATTTAGGGAAGATACCCCTTCTCAGTCATTTTGCTTCCATTTGGACATGCTTGTTTTCTTGCAGGCTGAACCAGAAGTAAGTTGAGTGGATGCTGACTAAATAATGCCAGCCATAAACTATGGAAAAAAAACCTCATTTCTTTTTTATTTTTCTGTTTTGATCCTATAGCCTGCACTGAGATAATTTGACAGCCGAGGAGCAGTTTCACAAACTGCTAGGCTGCCTCAGAAACCTGATAGCGTGTACCAGTTTGGATTCTGATGCCAGCCCTTGCTGAAATGTGCAAATCATCAGTGAGTGGAGTCAGATTTCCTTTTTCCTAGGACAGTCCCAGCACTTTGTCTCTCCTTGCTTTTTCTGAGATCTGCAAGGCATTGCATTAACAATGCTACTTTCTGTGACAACATTTTGCTAAGAAACATTGCGCTGGCAGAAACATTGGCGTTTTGGGAGAGGTTGGTGATCCCCAGGAAAGGATTGGCATTTGGGAACCAAAAGGAATTTACTTGTTCTGGGTATGTCTAACAGCATCAAGAAAGACTTGCATTCAGTAACATTAGGCTTGTTTTCCATAATAACAGAAGACCAATATCCTAGCAAACAGTGCTGCCAAACTAAGGACAGATATTACATATAAACTAGTTTAAGTGATCAGAAATGGGTTTAAACCTGTAACAGAACAGATGTTCAGTGCACATAAACCAGCTTGAAAATGGCTAAAACCAGTTTGAGATGATAAACCTGGTTGAATGTAGTATCAGACTTGACTGATTTCGGTCAAACTGGTTTATGCCATGTCTTCCCTGACCTCTTTCTGGTTTAAGTTAAATCAGAGTCCCCCAGCATCCAGCATGCTCTCTGGGCTGGATGGGGCTCTCTGCTCTGCAGAGCTCAGGACAGAAATGGCGAGGTTGACTCTCTGCTCTTGGCTGGAGCTTGGCACAGAATTGCAGGCACAGCAGGGTCTGTTGGCTTTCCCATGCCCCCCTTTTCTCCCTCTCACCACTTGCTGCTTAAGCAGAGATCCCCTCCTCTCTGCCGCAGCACGGACCATAGCCAGCATGTGGTATGCTAGCTAATGCTGAGAGGTGTCTCTGTGTGTGTGTCTCTTTCCAATTTCACTGGGATAGGCAGACAGAACAGTGACTGCTTAGGGCTTTTGGAGCTAATGAACAGGTCAGCTGGTAAGCTGTTTAAGAAGTTTGAAGTAATGTGGAGAGAGGCTGTTGTTTTGATAAAGACTGTTATCAGCCCTCCCCCCTTACTCCCTGGCTTGCTCACCTGTCAGTTTGCTGCAGGCAGTATGAGGAAGCAGGGAGGGAGATTTAAAAATCTCTGTATCATCAACAGATGCATGCATTGCACACACACCTTCGCCTCAGAGTGCTAACTGGGTCTGGCAACACTCCTGCCCCTTGAGCAGCTAGTGAGGAAAAGCCTGAGGCTGAGCAGGCAGGCATCCCTAATGAGAGAGTCCTGCTGGGGCCTGGCCATGTCCCCCTCAGGGAAGGGAGGGCTGCTCTAGCACGCCCCCCCCCCCCCCCCCCCCCCCCCCCCCCCCCCCCCGGGCTTCTAGCTTGAGCCACTGCAAACATGTGCCTGAATTTCTTCAGCCCAGAGAGAATGTCTGTCCACAGTTCAGCCTAGTCAGGTTAGATTAACCTGCAAAGATTGAATCAATTCAGACTTAGGCTTCTTGAATGTCTGTCCTTAGCCACAGTCACGGGGGTTGTTGGCTTGCAGTGTTTCAGTCCCATTAGCTGGGTTGAGTTGCTAACATGCTAATACTGTTTATGCCATGCTAATGCATGGGAGGGGGCGGGGGGATAAGTGTTCTCATGGCTCTCAGAGTTCTTCTATCTCCTTGTTTATCACTGCTCTGCCTGGGGTACATCACAACTTCTCTCCTCCTGCTTAGGAGAAAACCTCCATCTGCTGTTCCCTTAGCTATCTGGACAAACAAACAGCAGCTCTGGACACAATCCCTGTTCCACCCACTCTTCCTCTTTCTCCCTGTAAAAGTAGTTTAGGGAGGTGAGAGCTCAAAGTTGTAAATTGGGCATTATAGCTGAGTGGAAGAGGTGGGAGCAGGCCAGGTGAAGAGCTCCAGACTTGTTTGAGCCATCCTGCATCAGACAGTGTAGGATGATTGAATGCAGTCCCATCATAACAGTGATTGCTTTAAAGCAGCCTCTGATTTTTTTCCTGTCCTCCATCGCTCAGCTGCTGTCAGAGCCTTTTTACAAACCACATCTTTCCTTATGCTATGCACATCCCTGATTCCATTCCCATCTCAAGTGGGTTTGTGGAGGCAAACACAACAGCAATCTCTGTGGATGTGGTCTCCTCCCTCCTCCTGAGGGGGAAGCTTCAGGATTGATAGTGTCGGAGATCTAATGTGGGTTGAGGGGTAAACATGGTGTCAGAAATATTATGCAATGTAAAACTTTGGCTCAGTGCATTTTAAACATAAACATGTGTGTTTCTTTTAGAGAGACAGAGCACTTTTAACAATCAAAATCATATTGCAGGAACAAGGATGCAATAACTGCAGGGACTGGCAGTTTGTGCGGTAAATCTCCTGCGTGACTGTACAGCAGTAATTACAATGTGAAAGTAATAACTGAGCTGTGCTGAGCGTAAGGCCAACTCCCCCAGCTTTCATAGGATAGCATGTTTCTCACTGGGAGGCTCCTGTTTGTTAAATTAGATATTGCGCTGTATTTCAGAAAAGGTCACATTTAACCAACGCTGCTTCTGCTTTATTATTTTGGTATGACAGTGTAACCTCCACTGGTTCCCTATTGGATTTCACATTCAGATGTGCTTTGGCTGCCTGATTCTGTGCTTCTTGCCTCTATGATTATGTTAATGACAGATTGTGCTCTTTTAATTTATTGAGACATTAAAAGATGTGCAGGTATATTTTACCATGTTCATAATTGCAATAAAAATAGGACAACGTGAAGGAGAGAAAACACTGGAAGGGGATGGAGCTGCAGCTGAATAGGCTGAACTTCAGGAAAGTTGAAATCTTGTTCTTATGAGACAGTAATTTTTGTCTTTTAGGTTGCTTTATTAAGATTGTATTATGTTGGTCCCTTCAGGTGTCAGGCAAGATATGGGATTGTGTGAAGGATGGGGCATGGCCCAGGGAAAGGGAGGAATAGCACTGCCATGTTAGAAGTCTCCTTCAGAAAACCTGCATAGCATAGTATGGTGATCCAGCTCCTGTGCTGGGATATGCCTGTGTGACTCCCATAAGGATTGCACTGAGTGCAAATTTTGATCCTTAAGCGATCAGGGTATCCCACCTGTCTGCTAGTTTTTGGTGCCCATGTTTTCATGTGCTGATTGGGGGACTGGCAGAGCTCTCTTGGTAATGCCTAATGCTGTCTGGCGGTTTCCCCATATCATGGCTGCTAGTGGGGGTATGAAGCTTCAGTCACTGATTCGATTTGGAGGAGATTCGGCCCAACTCAGTGGCCAAATCTCCGAATCTGAATTGAATCAGGAGGCTCATTAATCTCTTTGAATCGCATTGTAAGCCTCCATATCAATTCGGAGAGATTTGACGATTCAGCCGTAGATACAGTTTTATATGGTTTTTTTCTATGTACCTTCAAAGTACTTCCGGCCCACTTCTGAGTCTGCCGCCGAGCATGTGGAGGACCCCCCATGCTCCTGTGGGATACTCCATCCGCCCCACCATCTCAGCTTTCATGAGCCGTACCTGGTACCTTGAGGTACGTAAAAAAAATATATTAAGCTGTGTCTATGGCTGAATCTCTGATTCTCTGAATCGGAATTGATTCTTGAGATTCAGATTTGGCTGAATCAAATTGGGACAGTGATCTGCGAATCGAATCACTATTCCCTGAATTGGGCCAAATCCAATTTGAATACTGCCTAATTCGCACACCCCTAATGGCTGCTCCCCATTACTTTCTCTGCCATGGGGGTGGTGTGGCAGGAAGCCACCTTTGTTTCTCCCCAAAATCTCTGCTCTGTGACCAATTTGATTAGGATGGGTCCAGCAGAGGGGAGACACCTTTACCCTATCTCATTAGGTAACCTGAGATGGACACATTCTTGAGGGAGGGGGGAAACCTGCTCCCTCTGCCTGTGTGACTGGTATCAGCTACCTGGGTGAGGGGCTTCTACCTGGTAGGCTAGAGTCTTCCCGGCAACTAGTGATGTATTTCACATTGTTTGGCTGGCAGCCAACAGGTGCTGGCCTCCATTGAACCAGATGAATGAGGTCACAAGGGCTATATAAGTTAAGACTGCCCAGGAGGTGGGGGTGGCAGCAGCCATGCAGGGGACTCAGACTTAGAGAGGAGCTTTACCATCTGAAACTGGCTCTCTCCCGCATATCTCATGAGCGAGGAATGGCCTGCCTCCAGAGGGAATCTCCAACAGCCTCTGGATGATGCTTGTGAGTAAGCTACTCGAGATCTGGGATATCTAGCTGGCAGTAACTCAGATGCATGATAAAAAAGCTACCTCAGCCAGACTGTGTTGCTCTATGGGATTTCTATGAGATTGCTCTATCCTGTACCCTATTTTCACCCTACCTCTGTAATCAATAAAGTTCTTCTTTGTGACCGGTGTAGGAGACTTATTGAAGGGTGGGTCTAAATTATGCCTAAGAGGCCCCTTAGGTCTGCGGACTAAGGGAGACTTTTCTTTTTGGCCCCCGACTTGGGGAAGTGCCCCAAGTGCCTGTACTGGGTCGAGTACCCGTAGGACTGTTAGGCCTGTGTTTCCCCGAGGACACGGGGCCGAGAGAGTCCCTTCTTGGGGTGGTGGCAGCTACGTTACCCCCAGGCTAGTGAGTGTGCTTCAGGAAGGGGGTCAGCCAGACGCAAGGCACCCCTAGGGAGGCACTCGGAGCCTGGAAGGTGGTTGGGCGCAGTGAGGTGGGTGGTTCAATGCAGGAGTGCCCCCTACTGGCTCACCACAGGTGGCATGTAGTGTACTGCTAGGTGGAGAGTATGGGGTGAAGCCAAAAGCTGGTCAAGGGGCACCTGTAGAATATTGCTGTCATGAGGGTGGCACAAGGATTTTGCATGACACCAGATCCTAGGTGCCACTTATAGTTTGTGACTTTCCTGATTAATGGAGGGAGAAGGACAGAGAAGGGAAAAGATACATGTATGGAAGAAGGAGACTCAAGTCTTTTCAATGTCTCAAGTGCAGGCAGAAGGCAAGGTAGATTTCCCTTTACAGCATCTCATGAAGTAAACCCTCTGCTAGTGAAAACTTATGCTATTCATTTGATTTATTCAATTTGTACAGGTGCAAATCTATCCTGCCTTCTGTCTGATTCCAGACTAACACAACTACCCTTCTCTCTTAAGTGAAGGACAGACCCTAGGATCAGCTGATGCCTTGTGATTAACAGAAGCATTCACACGGGTGGAGATGCTAGCTAGAAGAGCCTCTTGTCTGTTCCCCTGCTCTTCATGACAAACTGTTTCCCATTATGAATCTTTTGTCCAGCTCAAGTTTTAAACAGCTTGAGCAATTCAGGTTCCTTCACTTTCCTTGGGAGGTGATTCCTCTTCCCGATAAGCTGTGAGAATAAGCCTTCTCCTCTACTTCCCCTTTTTTGTGGTTATTCTGTACCTGCTGTTATAAAACCTGGAAAGAGTGGGATTTTTAATGCAAAGGGAAATGATGTTTTAAATATGGACCTTGTTAGTCGGTTTGGTTGCAAGCACTGTGTTTTATACCCAATGATTTTCTCCCCTTCTTTTGCTTCCATTCCAGTACCAGTCATTGCTTGCTTTTGTATTAGAAATAAAGCCAGATATCTCTGCTAACTGGTGTTTGATTAAATGATTTAAAACAAAGCAGAGTGCCCACTTTAAATTCTCCAGGAGGGGATTACCTTGCTGACATTTACATATCTATGCAATAAATATTTTAACATGTTAATTATACACTAATAAGAAAAATAACTTTTGAACTTTCAGTCAAACTGACACACACAGAACTGGGTCCATCAGGGAATTAAAAGCAATTAGTTTTTGTAACAGATTGTGGTCACATTGTTTCTTCTCTGCAAATTATTCTGTGGTCACCAGCAAGCCTTATCCTGTCAAGTGTTTAGACATGCATCAGATGTATTTCTCACCTTCAAATGTGGTAAATCCAACCTTGTGTGTGCAAGTCCCAGGGAAGTTGATGGGAATATAGTTGGAGTAAGGCTACAGGGCTTCATCTGGGTAATTGGACAAGAATGGAAAACCCATTCTCCTTACCTTGCACATTTCTAATAATGGTTATAGTGTTATATAAACTCCTTACCTAGGGACAGACATTACACAAACCAGTATAAGTGATCAGAAACTGGTTCAAATCTGTAACACAACAGAAATTCAGTGCACATAAACCACTGTCAGAATGGCTGAAACTGGTTTAAGATAAGCCTGGATGGATGTAGGCTCAAAAATATCTGATTTAGATTAAATTGGTTTATTGAACTTCTGTCCCAGATCCACTCCAGATTCAACTCAGTCCCTCAGCATCCCAGGATGCACTGCCCCTCCCTTGCAACACCCCCCTCACAGGGTGGTCAGGCTAGCCTTGGCCCAATCTGTCTGCTCCAGCTGAGCAAGGAGGCATGCTCTAGAGTCTCCAGAGTTCTGACTTGGGCCACTGCAGGCATGTAGCTGCATTTCCAGAATCAAAAGTGATTCTGCCATCTGTTCATTTGCTTATCGGTTGAATCTATGTAGCATAGACTAACTTGCAAAGATTGAACTGATTCACCCTTGGGCTTTTTGACTGTCTATACCTGGCCTCACGGACCTTCTCATGGTCCGTCCGTACACCGCCCCCCCCCTGTGTTCCTGTTTCATGGGTAAGAGAACTGAGGCATGGAAAGGACGATGTCAAAATCTTCAGGAGTTCTGTGCACCTCTGGTGTAGAGTGCCCAGGTTGGTTTTGTGAGGGCAGGGTGCCGAGCAGGTCCACCTTCAGATGACTGCCATGGTAGTTGTATGCTCAGCATTTCTGAAAATTAGGGGCCTTGATCTGGCCACTTCAAAACTGAGGGATTTGACATTAGTTGCTGGTTTCTGAAAACTGAGCAATTAGTGATTTGCCCAAGGCTACATGACACCGGAATATGTAGTTACTGTTGAAGACTAGGAAACCCTCACATAGGCTAAGGCTTTGAGTAAGGACAAGGCTTGGTGGGCAGTGCCCATTTGGATCTGCTACCAGGAATTGTTCACTAGAAGAGCCTCAGCCTGTATATGTGCTTTAAACCCCCATTAGCTGCAGTGGGAGACTTACCTGAGTAAGGATTGCAGGGCTGGGTGCAGACTGCCTTTGTTTTAGGTGCAGAATTTACTGTTCTCTTTGTCCTGAATACAATGCACCCTGCAAATGTGCCTGTTCCAGTTTTTAGATGAATCACACTTGTAACTATCTCCCTTTTCTTTTCCTCCTTTCAGACTGAAAACTACTCTTTTGATTCCAACTACGTTAACAGCAGAGCCCATTTAATAAAAAGGTACGTAGGTTTGCTGGACAGTGCTTCATAACAAAATCCAAATGTAGTGTTCTTCCCCTCCTCCTTATATGCACCTTTTTTTAAATGCAAAATATTGCAGGAATAATCATTTGATTTTTTTTTTTTTTTAAACAGTATTTACATCCTATTAAATCCTATTACTCTTGCCTTTTCTTTTTAATAAAGGAAAGTCTTTTCTGTTCTGTTTGCCTCATTCACACTGGGAACTAGCAGTGATGTAAGCCAAAATGCTGTTACTCTGACAACTTTAAAATTCATAAAATTTATTTTATTTGAATGAACAGGAATGAAATGATAGATCTGGATGGGGGAGTGCTTCCTGCCATGTGAGGCAGGGGGAAAAACAAATGTGTTTGGGGCAGGTCATTTGGTTTGATACTTGTTTCCTTTTTCAGTTTGAATATTAAAGGAAAACCAATGTTTTGCAGGTTTTTTGGTTTTTTGTTTTTGTTTTTTTTAATCTTCCCATTGGTAAAACCAAATCATCAGCCTAGTTCAGGGGTAGGCAATGTTTTTTGGCTGGAGTGATGAAAAAAACACAGTGTCTACCTTGGAAGGTGCCAGAGTGCCGACATGCCAGAGCCTGGAACAGCTGTTTGCAGCCTCCTGGCTGCAGCCGGTCCCAGGAGCCTGGTCTGCTTGCAGCCTCCCAGCCACCTGCTGGGAGCAGCCTGGGCTCTGTGGCTGGGAGCAGCTGCTTAGAGCTCAGGCTGGCAGTGGTGTGCAGAGCAAAATGGCCTTGCATGCCATGCTTGACATGAATGCCAGGGGTTGCTGACCCCTGACCTAGTTTAATTCTAGCAATGGTGCATTTCAACCATTGGTAAATTCTGCCCTCACTGGTATACTTAGAATTTGTTATTAAGAAAAGAAATGAGCCCAGTAAAGGAACATCTCTGTTATGCCAGCTTAACCCCTGTTGACTTTGACTGGGTTGCATTGAAGTAATTGAGTGGTGAATTTAGTTTACTGGAGAAAAACTAAAAGCATTCATCCCTCCCATTCTGCTTTCAAAGCTATAAAATAGGGGTGGGCAAAATACAGCCCATGGGCTGGATCTGGCCTGCCAAGGGATTTTTATCTGGCCTGTGACAAGTCCCTCAGCCCTGCCCAGTCCAGGTATGGGGGCAGTTTGAGCCATAGCACATGTAGCTGATCCAGTAGTCCCCAGGCATGTGATGGGGCAGTGCAGCAACCACAGGCTATGCCCAGCGGCCACACTCTGTGCTCAGCTGCCACTGCTGGTCCGCCCCGCATACACTGCTGGGGATGCTGAATGGAATGGTGGGTGGGCAGGATATCCATGGAGATTGGCCGGGGACACCTGTGGTCAAGGTGTGCTCAGCTGGGTGGTTGGGATGGGGCCATGGCTGGGTGAGTGGGGAATGGTGTCCAGGAGAGGGATGGATAGGTGGGGGCTGGGCCAGAGCTGGGATTGTGGGATGGTAACAGCATGGGACTGATGCGTGGGGCACAGCCAGGATCCATTCCCTTCACATTCCTGCAACAGATGCTGGTTCTGTGGGCAGGGACGTGTGGGGAGTGGATTGCAGCTCTGCCCTGGGCCCTGGCCCTGTGCTGTCACCACTCTGGGATTTGGGCCCAGCCCTGCCCCTGCCTGGCTGTCCCACTCCTGGATGCTGCTCTGTACCTGCTCACCCATGGCCCATCTCATCTGCCTGGCTGAGTGTACCTTGCTGGTAGAGATCCTGGGTTGGTCTCCAAGGAGACGCTGCCCACTGGCTCTGTATGGCACCCCCACCTGTGGGTGCAAGGCAGGCAGCCGGATCAGTGGTGTGTGCCGCCGCCCCCGCCCCACCACATTGGGTCAGCACCACCCCTGCTATAAAGGCTGCAGAGACAGCAGAAATAGCAGTGTGTGGCCACAATGCAAGGCAGGAAGGCTGCTTTCCCTGCACATTGTGGAGCTGTGTTTTATAGAGGTATACTTACTACATCCCAATTTGCAAAATATGTTTAGATGTGTCATGACAGATGGAGCAATAGGGTTGTGCTTCCATCATCCGTGCCTTCACTCTCCCACACAGTCTAAGAAGTAATTTCTTTCTCTGGATCTTGGTGTTTAAGTAGGAAGAATTTAAAGATCAGTGTTCAAATTCTTCTGAGTTTTATGCTTACAATCCTTTGAAGTCAATGGGGCAGCAAAGGTGTAATGGAGAACAAAACTGGGCTGTGAACTGTTTAGATGCGATTCTAGTACTAGAGGAAATCCAATTATCTCACTGGCTAAAATCCCTTATATTTATGTCTTAAAAATATAGGGACTAAGGATGTTGTTACAAGTCATTGTCTTGGTTCAGCCAGTGAAAGGGAGGTCTATTGTTTGTTTTGTTTGTGATATTTAAAAGTGGTAATGTGATTGCTGGAGAGAGGCAAGTTGCCTACACCATGTCATGCCTCACAATATAGTCTGCAGGCATCCTTCTGAAAAACAGATCTATTAATCTTTTCTTCATACCTCACATAAAGGCAAGCAGCGTTCCCAGTTCCCACAACACTATTTACTCCAATGCTGTATTGTTTGGGAAATGCTGTTACTGATGATTCTCAGGTACCTGCCCATCCTTTAGAAGTGGCAGCCGTGGGAACATGTTGTGTGGTTGTTGCATTATGGTCTGTTTCACTGCAGGAAAGATAAATGCATTGTAACATAGATTGCCTGCATGATGGGAGCAGCAACACGCTGTAAAACAATATTCCTCTTGCCCTTTCACCTTTACTTGTCTTGTATTTGAAGCACAATGAATGTCATAAATGCTGCACAGATATCGGAGAATAGGCATATCATCTTTTAAACACAGTGGCATAATTCTAATCCAAAAAACCCTTTGCTTTTGTGGAGATGTTATAACTTCTTTGACTTTGCTATATGAACCTCCCAATATCTGTGATGTTAATTACTGCATTTATACCTTTACTTTTTTGTCTTTCTCTCCTCTTTCATGCTTCTCTCATGCTTGTGTGCACCCGTGCATATGCGTGTGCGCACACACATGCACACACTCATTAATCCGCTGTTAATTTAAAATCCTATGATGTTGTCTGGAATCAAAGTCAGTGGCTTCAACAGGGGCATCTTTATTTAAAAGGTAACGTTTGAAGGTTTACCAATTTATATGTATTTTTACAGCTTCCCCCTTTTGTGCTTCTGCAAAGCATTGGATGGGAGGTAGTCTATTTGGTTTCCGTGGAGACACAAAAGGCCTTTGCAAAGTAATGAAAATGTGTAATTCTTTAGTGCTTTGGAGCACAGGCCATTCCCAGTAATAAATGATTTCAGACAAAACCAAGCTAGCTATAAAATCAGGGCCAGATAATCAACTGGTGTAAATCAGTGTAGCGCCAAAAAAAGTCAGTGTTGATGTTCACCAGCTGAATATATGATTCTCTTTTTTCTTAGCTTTTTGGAAAAGCAACCCTGAAGGACATCATGAAAAGACCTCCTAGGGAGTTAGCCCTGACAGAGATCCAAATGGCTTATGGTGATAGACTGTAAGCTTTATGGACCAGGGTCCCTCTCTCCCACTCTGTACAGTGCCAAGCACAGTGGGGCCCCAATCCTGGTTGGTTTTTAGGCAATATTGTAATTCAAATGGAAAACAATCATATGGAGGGGATAATGTCCTTTTCTCCTTGGTCAAAATTTGGTTGGCCCCAGGGGGCTGGAGAGTCTGTAAATGAGTCCTCTCATCCTTGTCATGTACTAGCTTGCTTAGATTTTTATTCTCCCCTTTCTTCTGCTCAGGCATGCACTCCTTTTCCAGGTTGCCACTTTCTCTGTAGTGGCTGCACATTTCATTTTGATCTATATCACCTTTTTCTAGCAGTAACCAATTCACTTTCCATGTCACTGAAGCAGCTGCACGTTTTCTTGTTGCTTGTGGTGTTCTCCACATGTGAAGATGCATGTCAAGATGTTCTGTGTATGACTTTAATCTGGTGTTTTAAGGTTCCATGTTTTACATCATTTCACTGCTCTTCCAAGTTTCTGGATTTGAGGGACTATAGAAGACCTTTTGTTGCAACCAACCTCAAGCTGTAAAAGAAAATCTCTAATCCCTCAGCTCCCTGGGATGCTTGTCACTTGTCACAGGAATTTCACCCTCACAGCTACTCTTGGGAAATCTTTCTGAAGCTGGTCCACCCCTCTAGCACTTCTTGCAGTAAGTTGTGTGTTCCCTTCCAATACATGTTGAAGGCAGTGAAGTCCCAGCTGTAAGAAGCCCTGTGGGAACAGACCCCACAGGAAGACAAAACTGAACCTAGGAGCAGGTGGTGTTGCTCACCTGCTTCACACAAAGTCTGTAAGCATTGCAAAGTGCAGGCAGCCTTCTCCTTTAACTGGTAGGTGAGATCTCATTAGTCCTGGCAGCAGTCACCCTTATTAATCCATAGCCTCCATAAATCCATGGTTAGAAATTCTGGAGGCACCCCAAATTATTAGTTGTGATCCATGTACAGTCGATCTTGGGCCCCTACCTGGCTGAGGAGACACAGAAATAGAACCTTGGTTTTCTGGCAGTTTTTAAGGGCTCCCAGGAGCTCTCTGTCTTTGCTCTTGGTTCCCTCAGAGTTGTGCCTGCTTTTCATATGTCTTGGTAGATTTAATCAGCAGCAATGTTCACAGTGAGTCAGCAGAATTTGATTCCCTGATTTATGCAGCGTTTTTTCTACTTCTAATATGGTGTGTTAATAGAAGAGTCCTGCTCCCCTGAGGAGAGGGAGATCCTATCCTACTTGGGGCCTGATCCTGTGAAGAGTGAGCCTAGGAAAACTGTCTTGTTCTAGAAATGGGGGCTGTGGTAACAGAAGCCCTCTTACCACTCTCACTATGGTGCACTGGAAGACTTAATCTCCTCAGGGCTGTTGGTTTGTTCTGTATTTGTATAGCACCTGGCCCACAATGAGAATCTGTTCTGGAACTGATGCCTCTATGTGCCACAGCAATACAAATAAATTATAGTCATAATAATAAAAGAAACAAACACCCATTTTTCTCCAAGGAGACTTACTGAAGAGATATGGGCAATGAGAGCTTTGGGTGCATGCTCTGCTTTCCCTGATTATCTTGGCTCTCCCTAGTCTGTTTACCATGGTCACTCTCCTTCAGTTACCAGTGCAGTAGACACCAGCCTCCTGAACCTGCCTTTCCACTTTGGGTGGGTACAGATGTTTGGGGAGGTTGGGGAAAGTTAGCTTGAGCTAAAAATGGGCACTTGATCTAATTTAGTTGGCCCATGTGTGGACCTTACACTTAGATCCCTGGTTAGGCTGATCTAAATGCGAATTGTACAGAAATTCCAGGTAGGTCAGCCTGGCTTAAGTTAACTATATTTCGGAGCTGCACTACATTAGTTTGGGTATGGTGAGACCAATCTAACTGAACTTCTTTGCACGTTCTGAGCCCAGCTGCAGGGCTGGGAAAGCTGAGCTGCTGGCCCCAGCTCAGGGGTTACACTTTTCCAACCCCTGTTGGCACCAGACTTTTAGCTCCTGGCCCTTTCCCCTACCCCCAGACAAACCAACAAAATCAGCCAGCACCTTCAGGCCCCCCAACCCCACCAGCTGTTTCCAGTGCCAGTTTTACTGGCTTTTGCTGGTGCCAGAAACCAATCAAAGTAAGGCATGGGGAGGGATCACGGAGAGTTGGTTTGCTGGGAAGGGGAGTTTTTTAACTAGGGATGGGGAGGAGATAGGGAGCTAAAAATAACCCCTAGTCCCTCAGGGAGTGAGCCACGCCCCCATCCATCCAACCTTTTTCTTCCACAAAGCTGAAAGCCCTCCCAATTTACTTGTTCTTCCCCCTCACCCCAGCTTACTTCAGTTAGGCTCTTGCCACTGTGAAAGCTGGTAAAATTGGCCTTGGGACTGGTTTGTAGGATCAAAGGCAGTTTGGTGGCATCAGGGGGAGGAGGGGGTTGGGGGGGTCTGGGAGGATTTGGCGGGTTTGGAAAGCCTCTCTGATTTCCCTCCCCACCCCCAAACCCTCTATGAACCCTGCTAGCCCCTTTATCCCCCCCGAACCCCAGCTTACTTTAGATTGAGCTCCTGGCACCTATCTAATTACGGAGTTAGATTAGGGGGCTATTTTTAACCTGATCTAACTCCCTGAACTTCTAACTGTACAGGAGACCCTCGCCATTTGTGAGGGATACGTTCTAAAGATCCCACGAATGGCGAAATCCGCAAATACTGAGGGGGCTCCCTGTCAGATCCCCACAGCCACCTGCCGTGCTCCCCTCCCCACATTTGTTTAATGAAGAAGCTGGAAGTGCGGGGTTTCCTTGCAGTGCCTGGGGACCAACCCCTTCCTCCCACCACGCCACGCACACTCTGAGCGCTGCCACGCTTGCCTCCGAGGGAGAAGATGCCGCTGCCACCTCTCTCCCTGTCCCTGGCGCTCGCTCTCCACCCACCTCCCAGCTCTGCCCTCCCCCGCCTTGCGCAGTGCTCCATGCCTGACTTATGCAGAGGCAGGAGCTCAGTGCAGTGCCAGAAGGCGCCATGGCGGCACTCACCCCGACCCACCCTGAGCGCAGCTGTGCTGTAGGTGCGGTGCACCATGAATTTTTGAATCCGTGAATAGTGAATTCGTGAATAGCGAGGGGTTCCTGTAATGTCTGTATGAAACCTAAGTTTCCTAATGCTGATGCTGGTTTGGATGCTAGCCTCTAGGTACCTTGTTTGTGTTCAGAGCTACATGCTGTATACAGGCCCTGATAGTTTTCCATGTGTTTTAATGAAAGTGAGCCTAAAATAGTGTAATGTGCCTTGTATTGTCTTTCTTAAGTTGGCATGCTGCCACTTTAAGAATGAAAGAACTGCCATACCAGGTCAAACCAGGGCTCCATTTAGTCCAGTACTTTGTCTCTGTCCATGGTCAGTACCAGCAGCTTCAGTGAATAAAATGAGGGGTCACCTAATGGACAAGATTTAGAATAATAGCCTTGCTCTCAGAGGACTTTTCTTTTTACCATCAAGCTGTTAGAGGTTGGCTTATGCTTCAAAGAATGAGAGTTTAGATCCTGTTTAAGTTTTATGCTAGCAAATGTAATTTTGTATGTTTTTATTTTCATAGATGTCTACTTTTTAATCCTGCTAATTCTTGATCTCATTCATATCTTGCAGCATTGAGTTCCAGAGAGTCATTTTATACCATATACTCTGAAGGGCTAAATAAACTGGATTTTCTGTTTTATGGGATGAAGGGATACAGTGAGGCAGTACAATTCCTATCAAGCTCCTTTTTTTAGTGTTACCTTAGTCTATCTCTGCTTGTCCAAAATGCCATTTCCCTTGTACCTTATATATTCAGCAAGACAGTAGGGGAGTTCTCCCTAGCCATACCTAGCACATTCAGCAGTAGGTACCTATATTCACAGGAGACCTCCATTTCTTTTCTGTTAGAGTGGATCAGAGCTGTATGTGACACGCTGAGTTGAATGGGTTGAACTGTTGTCTCTTCCTATTATCCTTCTCAAGTAAAAGGCAATCCTCTGTTCCCTGATCTTGCCTCTAGTCTGCTTCAGCTGTGTGCTGCTTCAACTTTTCATCTCTGTGGCTTGTTCCACAATGAGCAGCAGCACTTTACTTCCATGAGAAATGAGCAAGATCTCTGTGTAATTCTCACATCCTTTTGGGTTGTTACCATTTCAGACCTTGTTGCCCAGTATAACATGTATTATTATAAAGTATCTCATAAGGGAGACATCCTTTTGTGGTACTGCATTGTAACTACCTATTAAAGAGATTCATTTTCCTGGACATGCAGCCAGAGAAGGTCTTGCTTTGGGGCTATGACATCACCTTGGCAGAGAGATTTTATCTGATCACACTCGACTGACAGTAAATCATTTGTTCTTTCTTCAACCCAGCAGTTCAACATTCAAGGACTTAGAGGGGAATAGTCTCAAGGATAGCGGGCATGAGGAGAGTGACCAGACTGACAGTGAACATGATGTCCAACGGGGCCTATATTGTGACACCGCCGTCAATGATGTGCTGAATACCAGCGTTACTTCTATGGGGTCTCAGATGCCTGAACAAGGTAGGCTGCGTCAATACAAGATGTTGCATTTAAAGGGAGAACCCTGGAGCTCCCAGTCTGCAGTAACAATAAATAGCTGGCTGCAGACAGCTCTAATATTCCCTTGCTTAGGTGTGCAATCAGAATATTAGCACTTGCTGTATAAAATGCTTTATATCATCAGAGTGCTATGCAGCTATAAATTAACCTTTGAAACCTTTGCACTCAGGTAAGTAAGTAGCCAGAATTATCCTCCCTTTCAGTGCCTGAGTCTCTGAGCATTTGTATACCAGGAGGTTAGTGGCAGAGTTTGGATTGGAGCAGAAGTTATTTGCTTCAAACTTGCTGCATGCTTCCTTTGATCTTGCTGTCCCAGTTAAAGATCCCATGCCTTATTTTTTTACACACTGTAGCAGCATTTCAAGAGATCATGAGCAGATGTCATCCAGACAACAGTTCAGAAAGGTCAGGTGACTGTTTATGCACATTATGCACACATTTCATTGGAGATTTAATCAGTCCAGTGGGCAGGATATTTGTTTCCCTACCCCTCCGTGCCTATATACTGCATCATTTCACCCACCCAAAGAGGAGACCACATGAATATTTGGAAAATCAAGCCATGGTACACGCTCAAATGAATATTAGCTTGGGGGAAAAAAAGTGAGAGGAGTTTAGCTGTGCTCAAGTCTTTGTATACTTGGAGGTTTGCATCAGCTTTTAATGTCTTTCTGATGCAAACCTCCTATGCAAACATCCTGTCTTTTTCAATTAAGAAGTATGAATGCTGTTTGGTGCTCAAGCTCTGGGAAGCCTCAGGGTGCTTGGCTCTATCTCGAGATAAGCTGTAGCTGAGACTCAACTGGAAGCCCCACTGCTAAAAGACTTAAAGACATGAAAACAAAATGTTGAGATTAGGAACTGGTCTTTGGCTGTTTAATTCTATTCATGGTAAACAGCAGTAAAAGCCTTTTATTGTGTTGTTAGAAAAGACTCAAACAGGGAATTTGCCCATTTTCATCACAAAATGTTTTCTCCAAAAAATGATCACTGTATTAATTCCTGATAGATACGATTAAATGGTTATAGTTAACCCTGTAAAACTCTGTAAGTAGAAGTACAAAGAGGTCACTTACAAATTCCAAACTGTCAGCCAAACTAATTGGAGAGTAGTGACATCTACAATGATAATGTATTTTCCAGACAACCATTCTATGGCTAAAGATGAAAAAATTAAACATTTATATACTATACAATGGCAATTTAATTCTCTGAGGACTAGCAGTGTGTCAGAGAATGCAAACTGATGGGTATCATTTATTATTCTTCTATTACAAAGAAATGATTTTCATTTCTTTTCTGGAAAAGGTTTCCAAAGATGC
The DNA here is from genome assembly GCF_052110815.1 of Crocodylus siamensis. NCBI lineage: Eukaryota > Metazoa > Chordata > Crocodylia > Crocodylidae > Crocodylus > Crocodylus siamensis. The sequence goes on along the minus strand of NC_143402.1, from coordinate 38,459,420 downwards.
TTCTTGCACTAAGAGATGGTTGCAGGAGCAAAAATATTCATAACTGATTCTTGGTCTGTTGAGTGGTCTGAACAATATCTGTTAATTTCTTGTCACATTTCTTTAGCAAAAAAACTATCTCAATGGACTGCAGATTGTTATCTCGTACACACCTCAGACAGCATATAACCTTATCAGAAATGTAATCTCTGTAGAAAACTATGAGAAAAGATTGAAAAGAATATAGACTGGAGTTATGCTTACTCCATGTAATTACTCATGCTGCTGTTTGACCCAAGACATTGTAACTGAATCTCTTTTTGGATGAAGATGATCAGGTGTTTGTTCTTGGGGGAGATTTTCAGAGGCATAATGAGTGATAGGTCCCCAATTCCTATTTGAAGTCAAGGGGTGCAGGGTACCTACTCCACCTTGTGCCTTTGAATATTTGAAGAGCATCCTGTCATAACCAGGGATCCGTGTTTTCCATTTCCCATGGAAAAACGGAGAAAACCATGGATTTCCCCTTTTTTATCAGAGAAAACATGGATTTCTCCTATTAGCAGAGAAACCTGTGGATTCCCTGCTTTTGCGAACAGCTCTGTAGGCTGGTTGAGCTCCAGCCTGCAAGAGCTGTTTGCAAACAGGGTGGGAAACCCCAGCCCTTCCTGAAGGGGATGGGAGGTGGGGGGGGTGCTGAGGCTCTCGCTCAGCCACAGCTCAGCTCTGCTCAGCTCAGCCTCACTGTTCTTCTGGAGCTGGAGGTGAGTGGGCCTTGCAGGGGGCTGGGGGCCCTCTGGCAGGGCTGGGGGGTTGCAGGTCATGGCTGGGGGGGGCACCATCAGGGCTGGGGGGAGCCAAGAGCTGGTCCCACCCCCACCCAAGCAGGCAGTAGCAGTGGGGGAGCCAGCTCCATGCTGCTTCTGCTGCAGCTGTCTGCTGTTGTGGGGCAGGGAGCTGCAGACTTGGAGCTCTGACCCCATAGCCCTGGCTGTAGGTGGGGGGCAAGAGGCATGATGAGTAGGGTGTGGGGGCAGTGAGGGGCACCAGCAGTATTGGGGGATTTGGGGGCAACAAGAGGCACCAGCAGGGCTGGGGGGTGCTGCAGGGGGCTTTTAATTTTAATAACTGATTTTGGGGTTTTTATCAGAGCATTTGTGATTTTTTTGGTCAGAGAATTTGTGATTCTTTTATCAGAGAAAACCAGGATCTCTGGTCATAGCTTTAAGTTTCTGTTCATTGGCATTTATCTTATATAGGAATGCTTGCCTTGCCAGGATTGTTCATTGTGGGCCTAGTACTGCATAGCAGTTAAAGAGATGCTTAAATACCACTGAAAATATTTTACTCTGTCACATAGTTGGGGTGAAGCACATGCCTAAGTGCTTTATTGGGCTGTGGTCTGTCTGCACTTCTAATGCACATGATTCTATATTGCCATGTAGCTGGGTCTGAGCAAGCATTCGTTTGGGCGGAGATTTTTAAATGGAAGAATGGAAACCCTCTATTTTGGACCCTGAACAGGAACAGTGATAGACCTGATCCTGCACTGTGCAAGCCATATCCATTTCAATAGAAAAAGTCTGTTTCAGGTTTTTTGATTTGATGCTATATGACAGATATCCTCACATAACCTGTTCCTTCTAAATACACTAGTTTTGGCACGTGAGTGGTAGATTCTTTAGTTCCTTTGCTGCTAGTGCCATTATACGTGTGCTTAGAGAACTGACACTGAGGGCCAGATTCAGACCTGATGTAGGATAGGTGTAGCTGCATTAGAATCCTCTGGGCTTGCCCCTGTATCTCTACTCACGTATCATAGGGCCTGTTTTTTGTTTTTAGAAGTTGGGTACTCTAGGTTATGCATGGAATACTATTAAAAACATGCATCCTGATATTACTTTTAACTTGAGTGACCCATTGTGAGACTGGATTCTTATGTTTAAAGTCAGCTGTGTTCTGCAATTACTGTATTCTGCATGAATTTTCTCCAACTGCCTGTCTTCCCTGGCCTTCACAAATTTCAAAATCTAGGCAACTGTGATGGGTTTACCACAGCCCCCAAAGAGAAAAAGGTGGGTGCATGCTATATACATATATATAACCAACGACTCCAAATCCTCTACAGCCAGCTGAACAGAGTTGTGTTGCAGATTCCCTGGTTTCTGCAGCATGCTCACTTACCATACTGGACATTCTGTGGCAACTTTCTTTGCAGGTTTGAATCAATTTAGCATGAAAATAAGTAGCAGAATCAGTTCTCAGGTTTTTTGGTGTTGAGCCTCACCTCCATTTATTTTATGATCTTTTCATTTCTTTTGGTGTGTCAACAAAATAACTGCTTCAGGGAGATCTAACAGTGAGAGGCTAAAGGCTTGGGTAACTGGGTATGGGACAGTTAGCCATTTGGTCCATGTGCCTGGGAGGAGTATCAGTGGTAGAATCTGACCTTCTGTCATGTTACTTCAGATGCAGACCTTGCTGCAGTTTGCAGTCTTCTGTGTTCTCAGTAATAGCTCTGCAAAATCAAGGATGATTCTGATGCACTAGTTTTACAGCACTGTGACTCCATTCACTAGTGGAATTACCTGTCAATCAGAATCAGGCCCAAGTGTCTGGAATATTAAGCCAGTCATCGGTAGAGTGGGAGCTTTTTTTGAGCCAAAGAACATTTCAGATGTGAAGGCCTAACAAAAAGAGCTAAGTGTTACATAAGCTGCATTTTGTCATGGGATCATCTATGATTGGTAGGTACAGATGTCACTTGGGGCCACTGTCACACAGGATAAGGCCCTGAGCACTTCTAGGGCTTCAGGAGCCTGATCCTGTGGAACAGTGGCTGTGCGTGCCTGGTCCCAACCCAGGGAACCTCATGGGGTCTATACTCCATGTTTGCAATATGAACCCCCAGGGGGTTCCCATGCTTGGCAGTGCAAAACGTGTACCCAAGAATTTCCTACCTAGGGCGGATGGAGATTGCAGGCATCTCTGCAATAAGATGTGACAAACCATTACCAGGAATTGTTCTGCAAACCTTTCGGGGCATTTGGGGCATGATAGAGAACAAGGACATTCTGTTCGCTCATGTTTTGTGCCACCATAAAAGAAATTCTGCTGCAACAAGGGCAATGTCTGTTTGCAGCCCTAGAGCCATAAGCATCTTGCTTTGCTCTTGATTTTGTGCAGCTGCATTAACCATATCTCTTAATCAGACAAGAAATATGACTCTAGAAGCTTACCTGAGCACAGAGGGGAGAAGCCAAATTCTAGGTGACTGAAGAAATCCCTTTTTCTGGTCAAAAGGGCTGTGAAGAATGTAGCATCAACTGGAACATGTTGTGCCCGAGGGCAGGCTGGGGCAGGAATAAAGGCAGACCAGCTTATCAGAAGTCTGTTTTATCTAGAGGAATGAAAGGGAACCTGCCAGGAAGGTTATCAGCATGTTTATAAAATAGTGGTACCAAGAGCACAAGCACAAACATAGCAATTATTGCAGCAGATGCTAAAGGAGAAGGCACAGGAGAAAAACATTTTCCTAAGGTGATTTATCCATCGTGGGCTGCAGAAAATGATGAAGAAAATCAAGGTAGTCAGGTTACAGTAATAACAGTTTCCCAACTGATTCTTGAGAGTCTGATTCATAGACCTTGGTTGGTACAGGCCCTTACAGTCTATGTAGCATCTTGATATAGAAGCTGCTCATGAAAACCAGGAGCTTCTGCCAAAATGCTGAAGATTGTGCTTAAACTAGAAGAATGTTAACATTTAGAATCTGCTGCTAGGTGCAGGGTAGTTTCTCTTCTTGGGTTTTTAGTTGCAGTGGGGGAATTAGTGTGATGTTGCTGAGGCATGCCTCGGCTATGGAAATGATTTATTTTATTTCCTATACAAAATAAGAGAGGGAATCGGATCTAATCTTCTCCCCTTTTAGTGCTCTTGGAGAGACAGGCTCCTGAATTCTGTTAACCAGGGTTCTTAGGCCCTGAGAATTCCCTTAGAGCCTTGTCATTAAAATCAGTAACAAAACTCTCATTGACTTCAGTAGAGACAGAGAAAATTATCTTTTTACAAATCTCTCCGGTTCTGACACATGTCCCTAAGCTGCAGCAATGCCCTGGTTGCTGTAGGTCTAGTCTTCTACTATGGACTCCTGTTGCTACCCTTTGCAATAGGAAAGTACAGGCTGAGTGGCCATTCTGGATGGGAAGAAGATCTGTACCTCTGTGTGACAAGATGCTGAGATCCAGCCTGGTTGCAAATATCCTAGCCTGAATGGGTGTGTTAGATAAAGATCCAGCTTTCATACTCAATGAATCCTTTGGTTTTGAACTTAAATGCAAGGAGTATTAGATCCCTACCACAAACTCTAGGCAAGACCAGTAACTATGGTGGCTAAAGGGCCCAGTAAGTTGTCTGCGACCTGAGGGTAGATTTCATTCCTCTGCAAGGTGGCTTCATAAAGACCTATAGACAAAACTCAGGAGGATAAGTGTATCTTAGGAGGCAGGTCTGATGCCTGATTTCCAGGCTTTCTACCTATGGAGACAGTTGAGGCTGGATGGATGAATACCTGCAGGTGCTTATGCAAAGTTTCCATCACTCCCCTCCATCCTGGAGGATTTCACAGGACAGAGCAACTTTAAGTACTGTTTGGGTTCCAGGGGGACTCCCAGGAAAGTAGAGGCTGCTGGGGGGGTGGTGCTGAATCAGAGCATCTTTGGGTCTGGCTGTTTCTTGCTGTTGCAGGGGATTCAGGTCACCAGCTGAGGATGTTAAACCCTTCTTGTTTGCTCTTGCTTGCTAAAATGAAATTTGTAAGCTGACATCTTTGACAGTCTCCCTTCAATTGTGCAGTTTTGGGCTCTGAAGTTGAGTGGTGCTGAATATGCAAAATTCCACCAGCAGGCAAGAGGGTTTCCCCTGTCTGCTTGTAGGATTTAGTCTTCCCCTTGGTGAAGTATGCCCTATATAGAATGGCAGATTTTAGGGTTGCATGTGTCTAGCTCACGTGAACAGCAGCACATGGTTGGAAGTATTGCCTGCAAATCTGCTACTTAGCTTATTTTAGAAGTCGGAATCTTGCCCAGTCCCATTTTACCTCATGATCCTAATTATTGATTAGAAATTCATCAGTTAAAAAGATTGCTTTAATTGCTCTCATTTGGAGTTCATTATCATGCTGAATTGTTTTTCTTCCCCGGCTAAATGATACCAAATGGAACGTATAGGAACACACACACTCGCATTTCTCTGCCCTTCACAACTGAATTTACCTACTGCATTTTAATAATTTGTTTATTTCTAGAGGTGTGGGGCATTACAGTGAGTTTTATTATTTAACATATTTGTTTACTAAATATTTCAGCAACTGAACTTTCACATAGCAGGTTTGTTTGTGAAAGGAAGGTTTGAAGCATCTGATTCCTGTTAACTCTAACTGCTGTTACAAGTTTACCATGAAAATTACTGTAGAATTCAAGCCATACACTACCTGTGCCTGATTCACTATTGCATCGATCCAGTTTTACCAGTGTTCTGATATTAACCTCTTATCAAAATCAAATATCACTGGAAATTGTGATCTCCACTGATATCATTCACATTTGAGTTAGCACACCAGTGCAGAAAAGTCTTCAATCAAACAATGCCAGATTACAACAGTAGTGTCAGAAAGTTCTTTTTTTGGCTTGAAACTTCCTAATGTACATTCCTACGGCTGGCCTGTCAGCATAGTGGGAAATACTTGGTGTGGAATATTTTCTGACATTGCAAAGCATTGTGGTGCTTTGCTCCATAAATGGTAGCAAGGACCAGATGTTCATAGAGTAATTGAAAATTCCGTTTTATCAGAATAGTATTTGCTGTCAAAAAGTTTTATCTTTACTTCAACAAAGAGGTTGATTAGATCCCTCAGGACCCGATTAGCATCTTTGAGGCTAGATATACTGTTTTGTAATTCATGTAGTTGGTTTTACTTGTACTGAGTCTCTCTCTCTCTTTTTTTTTTTTTTTTTTTTAAAGCTTTTGTCCTCTTGCAAACATATCAGGTACAAAACTTTAATTAGTTTTCTGTGTGTGTGTATGTATATAGATGTATAGAGAAATGTTTAGATCTCTTCTGTTACCCTTTCTCACCTTACCTTGAGCCAGCAGTATGCTTGTACTCTAAAAATGTAAGCCTCAGAAACACTTGCTAATTCAGAAACAAAAGTGTAAGTGACTGCTTCAAATATTTATTTAAAACGTTAGCAGTAATAAAGACTTCAAACTTATCTTAATTCCCAGTGGTGGTCAATATTTTTAGCATCTGCTGTAGGAGGTAATGCTTGGCCAAAAAGAAGCAATGATTCATTGTTTTAGATAAAAATAGAATCTGAGGGAAAAATATGAAAATAACAAACACATACATCATACAATGCTAGTGGAAGAAATAACTACCACAGCAATAATATAACAAAAAGCTTTACAGTCAGGGTTGAGAGGTTTTGATCAACACTTTATGTCAGTGATGTGTCTCTTTAGAGAACTGATTCTAAAAGCACCACTTTTACTTTATTGGAAGCGGATCATCAGCAAAGATTGGTATAAAATGTCATCTTTATAGATTTGATCCTTTAGGCGTTTACACACTTGAGTAACTTTGCTCATGTGGGGAGTTTATTTTATCCTGATTCTCATTTCTGGTGGCATTGTGAAGCGGCCTTTGGATATGAATTCAATTTTTTCCCCACTTTAATGTCCTTTTACGTTACTAGAGTGGTGTATAAAGGCAACTAGTACAAGTCTGAATTAAGTCCATTTTCTTCACTAAGACTGTTCATGAGAATAAAGTTACTCACTTGCATGAATGTTTGCTGGGTCGGGGTTATTGTATTCTATTCTGTGCACGTTCTTATGCCATCCGCATCTCCATAGTATCTGACTTACCTTCCAGTTGTACATTAAGCAGCATGACTAATGTTATATTAACTGGAGGAAAACATAGGTGTCATAATATGTTGATTCTGAGGGCACTGCTTCCACCCTTCAACTTTATACCAGGGACTCCTTTTTACAGTGCAAAAGTTCATGTGGTAATTTTTACTCTTGTACCCATGTAAATACTTGATGATATATTCCAGGACTTTGGAAGTGAAGATGCAGCTACATTACCATGAAAGTTTTTAATAATTCTGTGACCTGTTTTAAAACTATCTGCTATCTTATATTCATATATGCTGTATAAATAATAAAATCTAAGCCTGCCAGTTGAGTGGCAGCATATCCCTTAAGTCAGATAAAAGCTGTAACTGTTCTTTAGTATGTAGCATCAATTATTATAGAAGTTTTGATTTATGAATTACATAGACCATTTAGTGAAACATGTTAGATATAAGCTCAGTGGTAGAGCCATAAATGCAGTTCTTTGGCTAGCACTGAGGAGGGCTGTCCAGCTTTTGAATGAATTATGAAGCCTAGAAGAAAGATTTGGTAAAAAAGTGAGCAAGCTGAATTTTTAGATAAGAAGAGCAAGTGTTGGTTTTTCTTGTTTTTCCAGTACCTCTCAATGATTGCATGTTGAGCATTTAAACCAGGGTTAGTTAGCCTTTGATGCGTCTCATGGAAGCAGTACAGAGAGGGGCTGGAGTGTGTTGTGAATAGTTGGTATGATGATAAATGGTATTTTTGTATATACTGGAAAATTATCTGTGCCTCCCCTCACCCAGCGCCTGTTCTCCTTAGTACCCCACTCTCTAGAGTGGAAAGTGCTTAACTACTACTTTACTGCTTTATGCTGAGCAGACCAGGGAGTTGGTAATACAAGATGGCACTTACCTGACCTGCCAGGGTGTCAGGACCAGGTTGTTCAGTCCATATATGAAACTGAGAGGCAGCCCATCTAAGTGGTGAGGGGTTCTGTGGCCAGGTTGTACAGCAGAAATCTTGCTGTGGTTCTGGGGATGGAAGTTCACATCCTGCTCAGAGCTTATGCTAAAGATTGCCTCCAAATGACTCTGCTGTAAATGAGTACCTGATCATTTGGACTGTTGAGTCAGAGGTGGCCAGATGTGATATTAACCACATTGTTTCCTGGTGTGCTGCTGGTTAGAAAAACCAATGCATCTTAATTGCACTAGCCCAGTGTGCCATTAAGTTTGGGTGGGTTTTTAGCCATCTTAGTAGTAGTGAAAGGAATGAGCAGGCACTAGAGAATCTTAGAGATAACAGAGAAATTTTCAGGCAGTGGTGAATCTTTGGCCTTATTACTTTCTTAGGTTAGTAGGTTTCGTAGCATTTGGGAAAGCCTGGGCTGGAAGATGAAGTTAGGTGGAACAGTGGAAGTTTGGAAATAATAGCTACAGAAATAAATAAGAGTAAATCAGATTTTTAAGGCAAGACAGGTAATACTAAACAGTATTGTAACATTATTGTAACCTCCTTTTTCTGCATGACAGGTGTGTGTCCCTGACTTTTGGGGCATTTTTTCTTGGCTTTCAGACTCCTTGTAGGAAAGAAAACTCTTAGAATGTCTCTTACCTTGATGTAAATCAACTGCAGTCTGAGGTCATACATATCTTTCTAATAGAAGACCATGCCTGTTTCCCTGTAAGTGCAGAAAGTAGCTCCCAGGTATGAACCTTTTGGCAATGTTCTTCTTTTAAAGTCAACTGCCAAAGGAAAATTCAGCTTTACCTTTTCACTCTTTCGTGATGTGTGCATGACTACCCCCTGAAAGTTTGTGAGATCTCTTAATTAGCCTTTTTTTCTTTTGTTTTTCAAATGAGAAATTTAGGTCTGGTCTGCCCCATTTTTTTTTTTTTTCCCCCTGAATGACTCTCTGGAGAACTTGCAAATGATGAATGGGAGCTGTAAAGGAAATGGACCTTAATGGAGAGAGGAAATACATTTTTTTTCAGATGGTTTAAACTTTTTGGTTTGCTTTTGGTTTTGTTAATACATATTTACTGTTTAAAATTCAAATCCTGAGCAAACATTTTGAAGGCAAGATCTCTTTGTGAAAGTTCACATAGAAGCTGAGGAAGCCTCCGATCTATTTCTCTTGCTCTCTCATGCATCCTTTGAAGGCAAAAACAACAAAGACAATTGTTGGTACTTCTGAAATTTCCAAGATGACTAACTTAAAAATTTTTGTGACTTCTTTTTGCATCATAACTGAGCTACAAAGAACAGATGCCCGTTCACCACCCCCCTTTACCAGTCACTTCTAAGAACAGTATTAACTCCTTTGGTCCTTTAAAGTAATTGAACCTGCTAATGGTTAAAATAATCAATTTCATATTTAGCAGTAGGGTTGTGCAAAGCTTCAGCCCCTGATTCAATTTGGGATAGATTTGGCCTGATCCAGTGGCTGAATCTCCAAATATGAATCAAACGAGGAGACCTTTTAATTTCTCCAAATCAATTCGGAGAGATTCGGAAAGATTCGAAGATTTGGACATAGACACAGTTTTAAATGTTTTTTCTACAAACCTCAAGGTACCAGGCAGGTTGTGAATGCTGTGATGGTGGGGCGGATGGAGCATCCTACAGAAGTGTGGGGAGGTCCCAGTGCACTCTGCAGCAGATCTGGAAGTGGACCAGAAGTACTCCCAGTTCACTTCTGGGTCTGCTGGGGAGCATGCTGGGGGTTCCCCTGCACCCCCCTGACTCAGTGACTGGTACCTCCTGGGTCTGGGGGGGCACCCAGGGTTGCCAAGCTGGAGGAGTGCAGGGGGGCCCCCTGTGCGTTTGTCGGTGGACTCAGAAGTGGACTGGAAGTAGTTCTGGTCCACTTCTGGGTTTGCCACCGAGCACGTGGGGCCCCCTCCATGTTTGTGTGGGATGCTTCATTGCCCCACCATCACACTGTTCATGAGCTGCGCTCGGTACCTTGGAATATAGAAAAAACATTTAAAGCTGTGTCTATGTCCAAATCGTTGATTCTCTGAATCAGCATGGAATCTTCAGATTCAGATTTGGTTGATCAAATCAGGGACAGTGATCTGAATCAACTAATTGAAGCACCGTCCTTGATTCGGGCTGAATAAGAATCTGAATTGAATATGGCCCATTTCTCACACCCCTGTTTAGCAGTAGGGTAGGTGTGTGAATAAAAACTAACCTTCTGCTAACACAGCAAGTGAGCACTTCCTGATCTCAGACTGTAATCAATCTACATAGCTACTGAGTCTGAAAACAGACTGAACTGTTGGGGCTGGCACCAGGAAACTTGGATTACAAACTAGCCGTCTCTTATTAACCTTTTGGTGTTTCCTTCATGACACTAATTAGAGCCAAATAAAACTATCATTTGTGGATCTTTAAGTTGAAATACATTTTTCAAAGGAAATATGATAAACTGCAAAGCCCCTGTTTGCCTGGCCTTTCCCTTTAATTATGATCAAGGATGACTGTGCTGCTTTTTAACGGAGGCTCAGATGATTAATGCTGTAATGTTACTGTAATTAAAACAGCAAAAAAAGATGTCATTGGAGCCTGTATAATTTGCAGATATCTCCAGATTCTGGTGGTACAGCAGCTCTAAGTGTTTCATTGGAGAGATTGTAAAAATTCATTTTAATTAAAACTGCCAGATTGCCTAAAGAACAGGTGACTTAGTTATGTCAGTGACATGCTTTTCAGGTGAGAAGTCACTCTGATATCAATGAATTATACAAAGCTATCTATTATGTCACCAAATAAGAAAATGTGTACTTACCATGGCAACCCACATCAATTTTGTTGCTGCTGTAAAATACAGGGCCCTTTATTAAAGGAATAATGACGATGAACAGTGGCAGTGACCCTCTGCTTCTCCTGACTTTCAGTACATGACTTATATTAATGCTGCTACTTAAAGAACACAGGGTTCTATTTACAAGCCAGTCACTATCAAGTTAGAGAAATTTTGGGTTTACCGTAATATTGCACCAACAAGCTCTGTGTATAATTCTGATACAGAACAGGACAGGCTCGGTATAAGGATAGCAACAGTAACTCTTTAAAAAGTCACCTATTATAGTGTCATAACCACACAAGCTTACTTACGGCTACCTTGAAAAAATGTTGAATACCCGACAGCTAAGTGTTGTCTGACCACAGCAGCCGTCAGCAGCTGAAGTGACTCCATGGCCATAACAACTTCTCAGTCCATTAAACATTGCCACGGTCAGTTTGGTGTAAATTAGTTGCTTTTTCTTTTCACCTATGGCCAGATCAGTACAGTAAACCCTGTGGGTGTTGTAAAGACAAATCATAGACTGCTTGGTTCAGCTATCTTTAAAACTAAAACATTTATGCAATGAAAAATATTTTAGGGAAGACCGCAGTGTTGGATCAAAACTAATACAAGTTTATAGTTTTTCGAAATGTTACGTATGTCTAAAATATTGCAGTTTACCAGAAGCCAGCTGTTAAAGTCACTATAGCAATGAGCTTATACTTAAGCTGTTTTAGTAAAAGATTTATGTAATAATTCATAAGTCAGAACCTCAGAATAATTGACACTACAAAGAAAATGAAACTTAAAGTTTTTCTCTGTCTTAAGGAACATGCTGGCACTGAACTGGGAGTCTTAGATTTTATATCCTACACAGAGCATATATGATTATATGATAGATATTTTTAAACAGGTCACAGAATTACTAAATGCTTCTGCAATCTTTACTTGCTGTCAGTCATGAATATTTTCTGTTGCCCTCGCTACCTGTGTGAATACTGTGGGTATTTTGGTTATTGGTTCAGTGGACTGGAAATCAATAAATCTGTCACTGATTTCTTTGTCTTTGCAGCAAGGGAAGTTTAGGTTGGATATTAGGAAAAACCTTTTCATTAGGAGGGTGGTGAAGCACTGGAACGGGCTACCCAGAGAGGTTGTGGAGTCTCCATCCGTGGAGGCTTTTAAAGACCCGGCCAGACAAAGCCTTGGCTGGGATGATCTAGTTGAGGATGGTCCTGCTTTGAGCAGGTGGTTGGACTAGATGATCTCCTAAGGTCCCTTCCAACCTTATTTTTTTACGATTCTAAGTCACATCCCCTCCTGGTACACCTTCATTTTCTTTTTGTTTGTTTGGCATGTAGGTATCTCACACAGGTATTTGTATATTGTTTAGCATAATGGGGACCCAATTTTGGTGCAGGTTTGTAGATGTTGGGAGTGAGTGTTATGGGGTTACAGTCAAAATACCAAAGTGGATGACAGCGTAGGAGACCTTTGGCTTAATCCTGTGTTTCCAATTAATGGAAGTTGAGGGCCTTCAGCATCTTTGGAAGAAAAAGCCCTGTCTGTATGGAAGACTGTAAATTGGTGAAATGCTTACTAATCGGAAGAACTCCTTTGTGTTATTTAGATTTTGCAGCTGGAAATGTAAAGGGCACATTGGTTTATTTGCAGTTATGTGTAAAATAATAGCAATAAAGGTCATGGTTTGAAATTTTTCAGATAAGCCTAAGGGATTTAGGTTCTAAAATCCAATTCAGGTCCAAAAAAGAGCTGGGCAGTTGACTTCTCCTGACTCCTTTGAAAATTCAAGCCTAATTGCAGAAAGTAGAGATTTCATGAAGATTTCTGCAAAGATCCAGGCATCCTGCTTCAAATTGCATTTGTTGATAGCAGTGCATAACACTACTCTAATGTTTATATTAGGATGGGAAGTAACTTAAAAATCTGACCTTTTTTCTGCTTTGATTTGTGCTGGTGTCACTGCTTTTCACCTGTATGGATATAAAAGGCATGCCTGGAATGGAGGGTGCGACGTTGTCTGTTCACTCACTTCAACACTCCCTCCAGTTAACTGTTTCAATACTCAAATCAGTTCCAAACAAATGGAGGAGCACTGTGATTCATAATACAAAAGAAGTGTATTTCTCAATTCAAATCAGTTGCTTGTAGGTCAACAGATACAGATCTGTAAGGAGCTATAAAAGGGACTTCTCCAGTTTGGAAAAGGAGAATTTGGCTAGAAGACTAAAGCTGAAACCTAATATATCAGTAAATCAGAAAAGGTTAGGGAGTCAGAAGTATTACTTAAAGTGCTAGGTAAATTACTGGAGTGTATAAATAGCTTTAGGGAATGTTTGCTAGTACCCAGGTGTGTCTCTGGTATCAGGCATTTAATATATATTGGACTTTCATTTGTTTTCTACTTTTCATTCTTTGAGTTTACCTGCTGAGTTACTTGTGACACTAACAGTTACCCAGAACATCTTAAGTGAAGTAAGGTGTATCTCTTCTTGATGCTTCATGTGCATCTCCATGGCACAAACCATCTTACTGGTTTTCTTAAACTAAGCACCTCAGAAGACTTCTTATGAGGAGATGCACGGCTGTAAAAACTTATCTTGTAATACCCTTGTGTTCTGAATTTGTTCTGACATGCACTTTCTTTGAGCTGATTCTTTGATGGTTTTAGATACTTTAGACTCATTGATTTACAGATCCTCTTTATGATACAGCTTTTCTCTTTGAATCCCAAGGGATGCATGTTATCACACCTGTCTAAATTATTCAGAGAAATTGAGTTTATTTGTCTTGTTCCAAAGTTTTGTTGCCCTCCAAGGTTGCCATTAACACAGGTAACCAGGAAGCCAACATAAAACCCATTTACGAAAAGGTAAACAAAGAGGGCCCTGTACTAAAGCTTGTTCTACTTCATTTCTGACTTTTTTTCCATTTTGAGCTATATCATTTTATGGACACTCTTTCCTGTCTCACAAGAAATGTTTGGTCTGTGCCAGTAACTGTCCCCTTCAGTTGTCTGGCAAAACACTTTGTTGTGGTAGAAAGCTGCATCAAATGCTTTGAAATCAAGAAATTTTGTCCTTGTTTCATTTTCCATCTGCATCTCCTTAGGTATGAACATATTCATTTTATGTGGGTATTTATACACAGATTATTATATTTATCACTGTAGCATCTGGGACCTTCATGTTAATATACAATATTATATCAAATATGAAATTAAACTGAACAATTCCACATATGCACAGTAATCAAATGACCTCTGCTACTTCAGTCTAAGCTCTTTTTTCATGACCTGGTAGATCTTGTTACATTGATATTGGAACATATAGGCAACAGCCTCACTGAACAGAGGTACCTTCCACTGTGCCCTGAAGGCTTTCAGACTGGGAAATAATCGGAAGAAAAGTTCCGTAAGTGAGGAGGGATCTCATCTGAATGTGCCCTGTTTTCTGCAGAAGAAACGCATAACAGAAGTTTCTGGGTAAAATTAAAGACTTTGCTCTATGAAATAGTGTGTATTTGGTTCTTCACTGCTTTGGAGACATGGGATCCGATCCAAAGCCCACTAAAAAAATGGGAGTCTTCCCTCTGTCATTACTGGATTTGTATTAGATCTCTGGACATCACAGCTATAAGCCTTGAATCATACGTGGTATCAGCCAGAGTGCTCCTGTTGATGGTCCTAGATCTGAATTTAGGAAGGGTGGAAACAGAGTGTTCTCTGATACTCTGACTCTGAAGTTTGCTGTCCCCATTGGCACAGTATAGCCCAAGTCCATTTAATAGGGTTGTGCGAAGGGGCAGTATTTGATTTGGATTTGGCCCGATTCAGGGGACAGTGATTCTATTAGCTGATTTGGATCACTGTCCTGATTTGATTCGGCCAAATCTGAATCTGAAGATTTGATTCTGATTCAGAGAATCGGCAATTTGGCCATAGACACAGCTTTATATATTTTTTCTGCGTACCTTGAAGCTCATGAACGCTGAGATGGTGGGGCAGATGGAGCATCCCACGGGTACTTCCGGTCCACTTCTGGGGCCACTGCAGAGTGTGTGGGGGACCCCCCCTGCACTCCTGCTCTTAGCAGTTGGCCTCAGGGGACCCCAGGTGCCCCCCTGGACTCAGGAGGCATCAGTTGCTGAGTCGGGGGTTAGGGGGGTCCCCCGCATGCTCTGCGGCAGACCCAGAAGTGGACCGGAAGTACTTCTGGTCCACTTCTGGGTCCACTGCCGAGCACATAGGGGATCACCTGTGCTCCCATGGGGCAGTCCATCTGTCCCACCAAGCTGTGCATGGTACCACAAGGTACGCAAAACCCCCCATATAAAGCTGTCTGTGGCTGAATTGTTGAATCTCTCCGATCAAATCGAAGGCTTCCGATTCAATTTGGAGAGATTAATGGGTTTCCTGATTCAATTTGAATTCAGAGATTCAGCTGCTGAATCGGGCCAGATCTCCTCCGAATCGAATCAGTGACCAAAGCCTTGCGCAGTCCTATCATTTAAGTGTCCACAGAGAAAGAAGATAATTAGTGGACAAGGCATAACCAAGCTCTAGGTCAGGGGCCGGCAACCTATGGCATGCATGCCAAATGTGGCATGCGACATGGTTTTTATTGGCACGTGGGCTGCTTCCCACCCCAAAGGGCAGGAAGAGGCATGCCCAGATTGAGCAGGACATGGCTGCCTGCGAACAGCCCTGTGCTGCTGCTGACCCTTGCCACCGCTGGACCCCAGCCCTGGAACACTGGCAGCCCCAGCCAGGCAAGAGCCTCTAGCCCCAACCCCGCGCTGCTGGCCATGTGTCGCTGGCAGGCCTCAGCCAGTACCACTGCTGCTGCGGGCCCCAGGGCCAGCCACGTGCTGCCAGTGGGCCTGGCCCCAGCTGGCACCATTGCCGCTGCAGGCCCTGGCCCAGTGCCAACACCAGGGCTGGGACCAGGGCTGGGACCGTGGACCTGCACGGGCCCTGGCCCCATCCTGGCACTACAGATGGCCCCGGCCATATGCTGCCAGCGGGCCCGGTCGACACCACTGCCGCCAACAGGCCAGGGCCATAGGCAATTGGCCATCAGCAGTGCTGGGATGAGGTTGGGGCCCTGGCTCCATCCTGGCACTGCCGGAGGTGCTGGCCCTGGCCAGCACCTCCACTGCCACTGCTGGGCCAGCACCATTGGGATGAGGCCAAGGTCCCATTCTGGTGCTGCTGGTGGGCCCAGCCCCAGCCATGTGTTGCCACTAGGCCAGGTCCTGCCCATCACCTTCACCTCCACTGCCCAGCCCAGCCGAGTCCAGCCCAGCCCAGTGCTGCTGCTGGGCCTGGGCTGTCGGCAGCATCAGGATGAGGCAAGGGCCTGTGCAGGCCTCAGTGCTGCTGACAGCACTGGCAGCCAGCTTGGGCCTGCGCAGGCCCAGGCCCCAGCTGCGGCAGTTGTGTCAGCTGCCGGCAGGCCTGGCCCCAGCCCTCACCACCACCACGGGCCCCAGCACAGTGCCACTGCCAGGTTGGGGCTGTTGGCAGCGTCACAATGGGGCCAGGGCCAGGGCTGTGGACCTGCGTGGGACCTAGCCCCATCCCAGTGCTGCTGAAGGCCCCAGCCATGAGCTGCCAGTGGGTCCAGCGCCACCCGGCACCACCACCCCCATAGGCCCTAGCCCTGCACGGCCCCAGCCCTGGCCTCAGTCCAGTGCTGCCACCGGCCCTATCCCAGCGCTAGTGACAGCCTGGCTGCAGCCCCATGCTGCCAGCAGGCCCTGGCCCCAGCTCCAGCTGCAGCCCCATGCTGCCCACGGCCAGGCTCCAGCCCCAGCCCTCTGTTGCCCATGGGCCCCAGCTTCAGCCCCATGCTGCTGGGTGGCCCTGGCCCCACAGCCCCAAGCTGCAAGTGGGCTCTGGCCCCAGCCCCATGTTGCCCATGGCCCTGGCCCCAACGGGTGCAGTGCCGGCACCTGCTGGCTTCCTGGATCCCAGGGCCGGGAGACCGCCAGGGCCGGGGCGGGGAGGCAGCAGTTGTTTGCATCCTCCCAGCGGCAGCCGGCCCATGTTACTGGTAGCTGCTGATTAGTTACGGAGCCTGGGCTGCTCCTAACAGCCAGCTGGGAGGATGGAAGGCCTGCTGCAAGCAGCCTGGGCTCCGTGGCTATCAGCAGGTACCCAGATCCTGGGCCAGCCAGAGCCAGGAGGCTACAGACAGCGGCTGCCTCCCAGCCCTGGCCATAGCTCCAGATCCAGCCCTAGGCTCCAGGGAGACAGCAGATACCAGCAGTGCTCCCCACTGTGCTGCCCTTGCTGCTGCTTCTGCAGAGCAATGTGTGAAACCTGGCGTGACAGGCCACAGCAGGGGCTGCAGAAAGTGAGGGGCTCAATCCTGTGTACTGCCCACGGTGCTCCCATGCATACGGGGGAAGTGTGACCTGGGCAGTGTGGAGCTTGCAGCAGCAGGCAGCTTTCCTGTGCAGTCCTTCTGTGTGCTGCCACTCTGGGTTGCACACGCTGCGTTTGGGAGGGCAGCAAGGTCGGGAGTGCAGCATGTGTGAGGGCAGCACAGGGGGGAGTATCGCCGGTATCTGCTGCTTCCCCAGAGGCTGGGTCTGGGAGACAGCTAGAGCCACAGCTGTGGCAGGGAGGCAGCAGCTGTTTGCAGCCTCCTGGCTGTAGCTGGTCCAGGTTCTGGGTAGCTGCTGATAGCCATGGAGGCTGGGCTGGGGGCTAAGGGGCAGCAGGGGTATGAGCAGAGCTGAGGGGCAGGGAGGGGCTTTGGGTGGGGGGCAAAGGCACAAGCAGGGCATCCTGCCATGTACCCCCTGCCTTCATTTTGTTTTTCTGGTATGCCAGCACTCTGGCACCTTGCAAGGTAGGCATTGTGGGTTTTTCAGCACTCCAGCTAAAAAACGTTGCCTATCCCTGCTCTAGGTACTAGAAGTTGAACTCAGAAAAAAATCTAAATATAAATGAGGCACAAATTTTAAAATACTGATGATATTTAACCATTGGAACAGATTCTCAAGGGATGTGATAAATTCTCCAGCACTTTTAAATGAAGTTTGGTTGCTTTCCTGATGTGCCGCACTCCATCGTACAGTAATGAGGCTGTACACTAGAGTCATTACGTGAAGTTCTATGTCCTGTGTCATACAGTGGGTCAGATTACATGATCTTATGTGTTCTACCAGATTTAAATTCTACATATTTAAACAAATGATTGATTTTTTTTTTTTTTTTTTTTTTCCAGAATACTTTGTAAGGTAGAGTGGGTCAGTGGAGGAAAATTTTATCTCAGCCTCTGTTAACTGCCATGAAGGGTTGCTCAGAGATGAACAGTTTTTCAGGTAACCATGTTCTAGACCAGTGGTTCTCGATCTCTTTTGTACCAGGACCCATTTGTAAACATTGGCCAGTCCCAACCCAGTGTCCCTTACTTCTGACCCAGTGCCTTCTGTCCCTAGGCCCCAGCTCGCCAGTGTGTTGGGCAGTGACTAGGTGTGTGTGGGGCATGGAGGGGGGGAACCCCAAACAGCCCCTTGCAGTCTGAAACTGCCAACCTGCAAGGGAAAACCTGCGGTTTCCTGTATTTTTTCTCCTTTAGAGGAGTATCCATTTCTAAAGTTTGTTCACAATCCTTTCGTATATTCTTGTGACCCACTTTTGGGTCGTGACCCAAAAGTTAAGAAATGCTGTTCTTAGACCAGTTAGGAAGATTCCTCCCCAAACTAAAATTTCTCTTTCCATTCTGAACTCACAAGGCTTCCTTTCACTGAATCGTATGTATATTCCAAACGTTTAGCAATCCTGTCATTTAGTGTTTCCAGTATCTTCCTTCCCACAACCTGACAACTGATGAGAGCAGTTTTACAGGTCTCATTTCCTGGACCTTCTTTTTTATCTGACTTTCAAGATGGCAAGTAAATGAGCAACCCTGTAGTTTCTTATTGCTACCCCAGCACTTGGTGAGCTCTCAGAAATTGTTGCTAAAGGCTTTCTTATTTGCTGTGCTCCTGCCTTTATAATCTGGAGGTGTAATTAATCTGGGCTTGGTACTTTGTCAACTTTTAACAATTCTAATCACTTCAATTATCTGGTGGATGCAGTTGTTAAGCTGGTACTACCTTGCCTCTCTCTGAATGTGGTGAATATATACCTATTCCTGTGATACTGCTACTTTTGTGACTCCTGAGGACAAGGATGAGAAGGTGCTGTGTGAAATATTGTTAACCTCATTTGTCATTAACTTTTTGGTGCCTGTTGCAGAAGTCCTCTTGCCTTTGTGTACATTTGTATTTAAAGAGCTTGCTGGTTAAAGTCCTTCACTGCTTTATTTTCCCCTCTTGCCTTCATTATTATTTCCTATACTTTTAATTGCCTATGTTTCTTGTTATGACCCGGTTCCCTTGTATTTTAGGTGCCCAACTGGCTGGTGCCATTTTCTACAATTACTCAAAGCCTCATTTATCCACCCAGGTCTGTTTCTTAATAAATGGCACACAGAACATTAGTACATTACCATCCCATTTCCAAGAACAGTCTCCATCCTCTCTTCTTTCAGCCCCCCAGTGCCTCATCCAATTTAATTAATTATACTTAGTGTATTATGCATCCTGTCAAAGTTTCTCCTTTCCGAGGTTTAATGGTTTTTTAATTCTAATGCATGCTGCATGTGTAAGTGTTTTTGAAATTATGAGAGTACACAGAGGCAAAGAGTATTACATATCTGCACTACAGACAGGGAAGAAACAGGAGGGAAGTTCCCCACAGAGATTCTCAAGCAGAATTACTGCAGGACCATGTTTGCCTGCTTGGAAGTGGTGCTGAAAATGAGGCTTGCACAAAGGAGCTTATACAGTTTCAGAACATTCACCAGCAGTAACAGCAAATTGCTTCCCAAACTGTGTTCTAGTTCTGTAGCTCCTAGCATGCAGTAGTGCTGTATCTTCCCTTCAGGCAACAGTATTAACACTCGTGTTTATTTGCTGGGAGTCTCGACTAAGTGAGGATTGTAGGACAGGCCTAGGGTGAATTTGAATATAATGAAGCCAGCTGTCCCCCTTCAGCCAAGTGTACTTGAAAGTACACAATTAAATCAGTTCACATCAGTGTTGTTTCATTCCTTTACAGAAGTGCTGCACTGTGGATATGATGGTGGGCAGGCTACGTATTTAGGTGAACTTTATGGTGATATTTAAAGGGTTTAGTTAGCAATGTGATTCAGAAGAATAATCTTCTGGAGGTACCATATTTATTAGTGCTCTGTGAGAATAGGTCAGACGTGCTAAGTGAAAAAGATTTTCCTATCCAACACCCTTCCCAGTAGTCAGTGTTGCAGATTGCTTGGGATCTGAAAATTCTGTTTGGTTTTGGCCCACTTTCATATTATCACCTGGGACAGTGTTGCTGTACTGGAATTCAGCTGATGGTTTTGTGAATGCCACACAAAGTGGAATAAAATCCACCTTATCCACCCATAGCTGCACTGGATTTGATGATTAACAGGAGCAAGGACTTGAACTTTTGACTAACCAGTCAGAAGTCGTACAGGGAAAAAGATGTTGAGTAAGAAGGTCACCTTGATGACCACAGCCACATTTCAAGGCTGCATGTTATAGAATTGTTAGCATCTACTGCAAGGGTGCACCTGTGGACCCTGAACAGCTCAGTGGGGTAACATTAGTTGCTGAGTGAGTCAAAGACTGTTGTACGTTTACCTAGGTGGCTCTCCATTGGAAAATGTAACTTTTTTGAATGGCACTCAGTAGAGTTTGAGCTGTATATTTATGATCTACTGTATTTGAAATTTTAGTAAGGCATCTCATTAGGACCATTATGCTGGCCATTAAGAATATGTGTTCTAAAATCTGGAGTGCAAGAAGGTGGCAGCCAACCAGTAATCAAGCATGTGTTTTATGATGTTAGTGAAATTCTGTGCATGTGTGTGTGAGATGCAGATGGATCTGAAGCCATGAGAGGAAGAATCAGAAGTAGGGATAGGAGGAACCTACAGAAATTTCAGAATTCCAGAGAGTCTAATTTTTTTAAGGTAGTTGAACTCCTGTTTAGGAAACCAGGTTAGTTGGAATCCATTACAAATACATCCGTCTCTCAGGAGGTGACAAGAGACAGATTTGGTGACTGGCTAGTATTTGTTGTCTTCTATAGTAAAAGTCTGAGAGAGGAAAGAAAAAAGGGCCCAATCCAGATCCAGCATTGAATTGGTGTCATCCCACTTATTTCAGTAATTTTGTGCCAGTTGACACCATCAGAAGAAATAAGCAGAAGTTATTACAGTGTGGTAGACAGGATGGTGCAAACTTATAATGCCCCCTGCTTCCCTTTACATTAAAGGAAAATGCAAATTGTTCCCTGCTTCCCTTCAAATTAAATGCAGATTGTTTGCCTGTGCTTCACTGATTTAAGAAAGCAGCACCATTTGGGGTCTGACTTAAGTCCAGTGTATAGTGCACATCTCATGGGGACCCTTTGCCATCAGTGTGTTGTGTTAGACAACTACAAAGCTCACAGAATATTTACACAAATTATGAACATGGGACTGTTTCCCATTTCCTTTGCTCAGTTGCTTTGCCATGGCTCCGTGGTTTATAGTGTGACATGGATTAATTTAGCCTTTGTGAATGTTTGAGCGGTCAGACAGGCACTCCACCTAGACTACTAGGATTGAGCTTGAGATGTATCTCATGGGTAATGTAACTTCCCTTAAATTTGTAATGAGGTGTCAGAGTTGACCGCTGACCTCATACTGTTGCATGTATTTTTATATGAAACGATGCTATTAATTTATGAAGACATATATTCAGTTGTTAAAACTAATTGTCTACCTAACTTAATGGGCCAGTTTCCCAGCCCTGACAGTTTTCTTTGCCCTGGAGACAAAAGGGTATAAAGCTAGTTCAATCAGCCAGATGAGCATTACCCCTTGCATAGCAGGTTTATCTTGGTAGTACAGAGCTAGAACGCACCTTTCTCGTTCTCAGTGTTACCAGTGAAAGAGGGCAAGGTCAGAGCACACCTCTGCTGTCGCAATCAGCAGGACTGGAACAGTGTATAGCTGGCATAGTGTATAGCAGCATTCATAGAACTGAACTGAGGATCAAAGTCTTGTACAACTTCAGCTGCCTCTAGGACTTACTGGATGCCATTGAGGATGTGGGCTGGAGTGTTTACACTGAATAGTGTTATTCTCTACAGAAAGGGTCCTCTAGCATGAAAAACTGAGATTGTTTGTTTGTTTTTAGGGGAAAACAAGAGGTTAAAGCAAAAAAATAGGGAAGGAATGGCAGTCAGCTTGTCTGGAGAAATGTTGGTCCAGTGTTGTGGTAAGGGAAGGTGAGGGACCAGCTGAAACAGAGGATTCCCCAACTACTACTCAGTAATGGGAACACCCTATTCTGCTGGGAACTCTTCCAGATCTCTTTGCTGTTCAGAGCTACATATTTCTAAAAAGTACAAAGAGCTTCTCATAATGGTTTGCCTTGTGGGCATGCATATGATTAATTCCATGCAAACATTACTTGGGCAATAACAATACTGGAGGTCCTAAAACTGAAAAAGGAAACACATTTGACTCATACTTCATAAACAATCACTTACACTTAAGCTATTGATAGTTGACTAGGATCTGTAGACGGCTGGGCTGGTGCCACTGGGTTTCTAAGCGTATTCAGTGGCTGGAACAGACAGCAAGGCTGTAGGTTTTGGCAAGCTGTGGGTCTCATTAGTCAGGCT
This sequence comes from Crocodylus siamensis, assembly GCF_052110815.1. Lineage (NCBI taxonomy): Eukaryota > Metazoa > Chordata > Crocodylia > Crocodylidae > Crocodylus > Crocodylus siamensis. The sequence goes on along the minus strand of NC_143402.1, from coordinate 38,436,981 downwards.
GACTGTATCTGACACAAGAGATTCCCATCCACCAGGATGAAGCTCACTTCCCTAGGCTTTGGCTGGCTTCCCATCAATATTTACATGAAGGACAACAGAGGATCAGTGTTAGATTAAGGCTGTGAGTTTCCAGTAGAAAGGCAGTTGAATATTCCAGTGAATATTTTTTGATTATTTGGATAATAATGACGTTGACATGTGTCCTTGAGAAATCTGAGGAATGGCAGGTGTTTAGTGCTAAGCATATAATGTTGTTTTTAATCTCAGTAATAACAGTAAATTACATACCAATACTGTCATGACACTGAATCCCTTTTCTTTTTCACTTGTAATATGAAATTACAAAAAGGCCTGCCAGTATCAGAGCCCCTTGTGGAAGTGGTCACTGTCCTAAAGAATATTTAGGGGGTAACTGGAATGTAGCTTATAAATTCCATCGTTTTGCTTTGATATAGAAAGTCTTCCCAGTAGTACTCCCACTAACACAGGCAGATTCTTTTTCTTTTTCTGGGACTGGTTCCTTTTTTAGCAGATCACAAGAATTAGATCAGAACTCCATACACAACCTAAGATCTGCCCTTTTATTTTAGGTTTTTTAGGTACTTGGATTCATATAGTTTACAAGGGCCTCTGTCTCACCTTCCAAGGTTCAGCTTCAGTCTCTAGGCTGGAGGGGACTACTTGTGCCAGATGCCTGGGATGGGGGGATACCTCTTTTCCTTCATCCAAAGGTGTGGAGGCAGGTGCAGTATGTATATGCTTGAGGCTTCCAACCTTGCCCTTGAAGCTGTCATTTCTTGCTTTTTATATTGCCTTTGAAAATATGGTAGTTTGCAAATGTTTGTCCATAGTATTTCTAATAAGATCTTAGAAACTCTAACCTTATGTTGCTGTAGCAGCTTTCATCCTAAAGGAACTTGAAGCACCTGCAGCGCTTATACATACTGAACAGATCCACCGCCACTTAAATGCAGCCATCTCTGAACAGGACACAGCGGCTGTTTTAGAATGCATAGGACACATCAGTGCTTGCATGGAGTTACCATGAATAGCCCGTGGAAGCAAAACCCAAGTGGCAGTTAGGAAAGCAGGGTACGATGTCCAGGTGTTGTTACTTTGCAAAAGGACCTTGCGTCTTTAGGAATCGCACCCAAGCATAAAGACCTGTTTCATTTGAAATTATCCATTATTTTCCTTACAATAAGACTAAGAAACAGCAGCATCATCTGTGTCAGTTTCACACAAAGGGAGTCTGAGAATGAATGGTCTTTTCACCCTGGCTAAGGTAAGGCTAGTATGAAATCTTCTGAGGAACAACTGCCACTGGTTTAAATCAGCATAGCTATATCAAAGCCAGTAGAGCTGCTTTGATTTACATCAGCCTAGAATTTGGCCCTTTTGTTGTCAGGCGGATCAAGCTTGAAACCTCTTCTCATCTTCCACAACTATGTTTTTTGTTTTGTTGCATTTATATATCAATAGTTAAGTAGGTTTTTTTTTATTTCAGCAGGATATTGTAATAATTTTATTTGTTGTTGCAGTGCAAATTTGGATGCATGGTATGTATTGACTTGCCTTACCTCAAGACACAGAATATTTGAATTTGTCTGTTTAAGACGTGACAATAGGATAGAAGAGTAACCTTTGGATTAATTTGCATTACTACCAAATTCCCATTAAGCTGAAGGCAGCTCGTGTCAAAGGCATAAAAGGAGACAAAGTTTTGCTCCCAATTGTAGGAAATGTGTTTTAACAGACTAGAAATGTTTTCTCCTCTGCAGGGTATAATACACTCAAATGGTTGAATTAACATGAAAATATATAACAAGGATTGTATTTAGGACAATCCCTCTATACCCACTGTTAATGAATTTGAATTTCTGTAATGAAGTCAAGGGGTCGTATTCTTCTCTCAGTGAATGCAGAACAATGCCTTCCCATTAGCTTTAATAGGAACTGTGCATATGAATGACAGAACCATTATAGTTAGAGAGATGAGCTTGTTTATCCTTTCTTAGAGTCCAGTTATGCTCACTAGATGCTTGTAATGAGTTCTGTTGGCTCCTACCTCAGTGGTGGGTCCTATATAAAATACCCTGATCTGTATGTAGATAGCTGAATTTCAGAGATGAAATCTGTCCCACTCTGGGCCTGGTACAAACTCTTCGGAACTTTTAAAACCTCAAAAAAGGGTTTAATTGGATCTGAAATGTTGCACTGTGCTAGTCCTCTGCACAGGGGTGAAATGTTTCTTGTGAATAAGGTATGGTTTGACCTGATTTCCCAAATAATATTCTATGTTAAACCAATGCTACATTAAATTATTGCTTATACCTTATGGGGTTGACTCTGTTGTACTGCAGAGTGTTTCCAAAATCCAGCTTCCCCTTGGCTTATCTTCTTTCTTCTCACAATATCCTCCTTCTTCAAAAAGCCTAAAAGGTAGCTTTATTGAAGAAGCGGTTCCTTCCCCCTCAACCTCTCTGCACCAAATCTATTCTTAGCTGCCTAATGTATAGTTAGAATGGTACCTTAGATGTATCAGTGCATGTCAATCTTCATTCATTATACAAGTACAGTTAACAAGAAGAGAAGGACATTATTAATGGTAAAATAGACCAAGAAAAAAAGATACAGGGCCCGATCTCCAGGGTGGTGTAAACTGGTGTAGCTCCATTGCACTTCAGCAGAACAGTGTTGATTTACACTATCCAAGAATGTGGTCCTTTGTAACTAGTCTGTTGAACATTATAAGAATTATTTTCAGGAGCTGCATTTAGACGTTGGTTCCTATCAAGAGCTGCATAATAAATTAGCTTCATTCAGATCCCTTGTTTCATTAAAATTATTCCTCACGAGTGATTGCCTTGTCTAAACACTGTTGACCTCTGATATTGGAAAAGACAATGCGGGGTTAAAAGCATAAGATTTTTCAACGTGCATAAGCCCCAAGTGGTGGGAAAGGAAAAGGAACAAAAAGGTTCCTCATTGCAGTAAAAAGCATTTGTCACTGTCCTCATCTATTAGCATCCACTGAACATGTTACTATGGAAGCCAGGATTATATTTGTGCATAGGCTGGAGATTTATTAATACAGGCAGAGGTATCTGTAAAAGCCCATAGGTAAAAAAACAAAACAAAAACAAAATGTTATTCGACACCTCTTGTTCCTGACATGATGCTAGGTGGGTAGATAAAGGAGAGGTGCAGAATTTATAAGCAGATAATGCCCCATGGTGGGAGACTGGAGCTTATCATTTTGCTGGATCTTATTTGTACTTAAACCAGTAGATCACTGTTCACTAACCAATAACAGCAACTCCCTGATCTCCAGCACCTCTGCCAAAAAATAGACCAAGAGCCAGAGCTTCAGCTGGCATAGGTTGGTGTAGATTGGCTGAAGTCAATAGGACTGTGCTGATTTAAGGGAGGGGACTAGAGCTGCATAATACCCAGTGGGGATGGGGTATTGGTTTACTAATAATTGGTTATAAGAATCTATGGTTTTTGTAGTGCAGGAGCTGTCATGGCTATATCAGCTCTGCAGGGTTGGAATTGTGTGGTACTGGGTCCTAGACCATTCCTGAAGGCCGAGCATTGAAACTAACAAGAGAAAACGGATGAGTGAACACCAGTTTTAAAGTGAAGATTGCTACAGGGTTTGTTTCATCTTGTACCAAGAGGAACTGCTAAGTTATATTTAAAATATTTGCCTTCATCACAGTATTTATTTATTCTTTTATCTTTTAAAAAAACAAAACAGAAAAAACAAACACATTTGTGATTGTATTTGGTGCTGCAAAGGCCCAGCAGATCTGACTGAAGGAGATGATGGTACAGAGAACTGGTATAAGCCTCCTTTCAGTCTTTTTTGAGGAAAAGGAAGCACACAGGAACATTGCCCCAATAGCAGAACAGAATGCAACTCACAAGCAGGGATGGGCAGCCCGTCAACGAGGTATGTAGGTCAGCTCATGATGAAACCTTCATTTGAGGAAAGGCGCTCCCTCTATTATTTTTTTAGAAGCCAGGATGGGCAGAACCAGCTATAAGGGCTTGCTTGAAATGAGGATTTTTAGAAATGTCTTTATTGCTCAGAACATTGTATTTATACACACAGCATGGGCAAGGACACTTATTTCCATTCAGGATGTCTGCTCTGCCTGGTATTTACACTGTGTTTCAATGAAAATAAAGGTGTTGAATAGAAAAAATACCCCGAGTAATTATAAAGAAAAGTGTAAAATAATGCGGTTGTGCGCTGGCTGCAAAAGATGGCTAATCATGAGTAAGCATTGACAGTAATGTTTGATCCCTTCATGTTTACTATTTATTCATATTTATTATTCATAAATTCCAGTGCAAATGTTAGGCCTGCACCCCAGTGACACATTTTCATTTTATTTTAAGTTTGGTTTTTTCCTGGGTTTTGCAAACGGGGATTTAATGATTTGCCTTTCCATATAGAGCGCGCATGAGCGAGAAACGGTCCTCCTCTTGTTTTAGGAAAAGATTTCTAACATGGAAAAGTGATATTTGAATAGATGCCCCTAAGGCAATCAATTTACTTTTAATTTGTCTCGAACTAAGCTTTTCTTTGTTGCAATGAGAAAGGATTGAAACTGCTGTAAAATTTATTAGCTTCCAGGAAGATTTTGAAATGAATTTTTTAATGATCGTGCTGTTTGCTGTACCCAGAAGCAGTGTCATCATGATTACAGTATAACCATACAATTGCTGAAGAAACACTGAAACATCAAGATAGTGCCATACTTTTGTATGAGGGTACTCTTGTTAATAGGTAGTAAAAAGCAGGTACACTAATAAATGTTAACACATATATGGCTTCTTCACACAGACTTCTTCATAGATTGCCTCATGTGGCTCAAAAGCACAATTAATGGTGTGGAAAAAACAGCCAACACTTTATTTACATAATATTCTACATGAATATTCAAGGCTAAACACACAAATTAGCTGCATGTTTCCAGGATTGAAAAAATACAAAATGTTTGAAGAATTTGTAGAACTAGCTTCTCTATGGGTGGTGTCAGGTTCAATTTAGCACTTACTGAGTAGGTACAGACAGTCAAAAAGCCTGAAGCTGAATCGATTCAGTCTTTGCAAATTAATACAAGATGCACAGGTTAAATTGAAATGTAAATGCAGCCACATGCCTGAAATGGCTCAGGCCAGAAGCCAGGGGATGCTAGAGCACGGCTCTCTTGCTGTGTGTTCATGTCTTTTTCCTGCTGCCCCTGAGGTCTCTGGGATTTGCAGTCCAGAATTACAGCAGAATTCTGCAGGTTTGCTCATCACTTCATCCTGCTTTCAAGTCCCTCTGGGATTTGTAGTCCACAGTTGCAGCCAGCACTAAGTTTGAGTGGAGAAAGGGGTGTTTAACACCCCCCCCCCCCTTCCTGACCCCAGCCCCCAGCTGGGGTTTGCCTGTGGGGCAGTGTCCCCCTCCTCCCCCAGACTGGACTGTATCTCCGCCTGGGCTTGCCCCCCGCATGCCCTTATTAGCCAGCCCTCATTGCTCCAGCTAGGGAGCAGAGGGGTGGGGCCAGCACAGCTCAGGGCTGCAAAGCATACTGGGTTGCTGGGGGTCTGTGATTGAACTGGAACCAGGAAGGGGTCTGGGACAGAAGTTTCATAAACCGATTTGACCCAAATCAGTTAAGTCTGATACTATATTCAGCCAGATTTATCTTAAACAGGTTTTGGCGATTTTGAAACTGGTTTATGTGCACTAAATTTCTGTTCTGTTACAGATTTCAAATCAGTTTCTGATCACTTAAACTGGTTTATGTGTAACTTCTGTCCTTAGCCACTAAGTGCACTCAAGCAGCCACATGTTGAAACAATTTAGCATGTTAAGTGCCCTTTGTTGCTCCTTTGTACTTCCCTCCACAAACCCGCCAGACAAAACATGAAGTCTGAGGCTCAGTTAGTCCCTGATTACCCTAGTGAACCTCTCCTTATTTTTTGTTTTTAAGTGACTTCCCTGCTCCTTTCCCCTGCTCCCCATGTAATAACACAAATGAGCTCTACTTATTCACCTTTGCAAACCTTCTCTGACATGGATTGGAGTGAACTGAGCTTCTGTTTGAAAATGGAAACTCCGGGGACTATTGTGATTGCCCAAATTACACCTTTGATCGTATAATAGCTCATGTCATCTTCCCATTTATCAGAAATATTGAATCCCCTACCACTTGTACCTCAGTATGTTTTAACTTCACCACTTTGGCCAGCACTGAAGATTCTACTGACATTAATGCAATTGTTCTGAGAGCTGAATGGCCCAGCTTTTAATACCTTTTTCATGTTGCACTTTGCTAGGGTGAATTCAGGTGCATAGCATATGAATAGGAGAACAGAAGGAATTGGCAGCACCCAAGCATCAGCTAACACATTTCTACCACAAGCAGTATAAATCTAATCTGGGCATCCTGCCCTCTTCCCACCTGTATCTTCCAGTTTGTGAGATTTTAAAGGCATTTGGTGCTTGTTATTTCAGAGCTCCTTCTGTGTTAACCGTATTTGTGGAAGCAACACCTAGTGCCAGACACTTTGGTCCTATGTAAAGCCTCCAGTGGCAGTTCTCCTCTGCACAGATGTAGCTGTGAAGTTGGGAGATGTACAAACTGGAACTTCAGCCCAGCTAGTGTTCTTGTGCAACAGGCTAATGGATAGTATTTTCAGTATGGAACGATTTTTGGCTTGTGTAGAGCCATCCTAATATCTCCTATACCACCCCCTCTCAGTATCCTGCTCGGGCAGAAGAAGGAAAGAGGTCCTGACTGTAGTGTCTGAGTGCGTGACTAATTACCCACATGCTAGAATGGTCTTTAGACCTATTTTACACCCAGGAATCAGCCCTGGGATCAGGGAACATAAAGCCTGTATAAAAACATGTTCCTTAACTTCTCCCATGCCCACCTTGTGGGCTGCATTGTGGCTGTCTGGTATCCCAGGATCAGGGCTGCAGTAGTGTTTCTTTTCTCCCCCCTGAAATAGAGAAAAGGAGAGGGGAAGAAACAGAAAAGAAGGGAAAGGAAAGGACTAGCAAACATAAATGAGGCGAGAGCTGGGTGGGGGGCATGTTTACCAGTATTTGGTATTGATTGCAGACTGTTTGAATCCTGTCATACTGTGGAGGCTGCAGTGTATCACTCATGTCATTAATTCATGAGGCTGTAAAATGCCTGAGCATAATAAGAAGCCCTGATATTTCCCTGCATGTGCTATAGATGCAGCAGCACCCTCTTCTCCAGGCCTTGGTAGGTATTAAGTTCTGCTAGGTCTGTAAACATGGGGGGGGGGTGGAGTCTAGCATGTTAGGCAGCAGGAATTCTGCAGGGTTTTGTGTCTCTCCAGTGCCTATCTGCTTTTCTGTTTCCGCTGTTTTAGCCCTTGGGCAGAGCCTACTTTTTCCAGCCTCCTTTCTTCCACTGATGCCCATGATCCCAAATGCCATCACCGTCCCCTTCCTCCTCCCCTTCCTTTCCCTTGTTCATTTCACTCCCTCTCCCTGGCTGCTCTCTCTGCTTGCTTGCTGTTTTATAGTCCATCAGTCAAGATCCCTCCTGTCCCTACTGAATCTTGCTCCCATCTGCCAAATACATCTCTGCTCCATATCCTCTGTACTTGTAGCTCCCTTCACTGCCTTCCTCCACGTTTGCCCTCACTCTGTCCTTCCTGTGTGTCACAGGCCAGCTGGGCACCGTGAGTGTATCAATTCTATCACAGGCCAACTGGGCACTTGAGGGTATCAGCCACTGGGCTGTTTGGTTGAGTTTCGGATCGAGGAGGCAAAGTTGGGAATGAAGTAAAGGCAAATTTATTATAGCTTACACGCACACAACAGTTAACAGAAAGATAAATGCAATAAGCAGATAATGCAGTATTAAAGAGCTAATAGTAAATAATAACAACAGATAGATGGATCAGTTCTGTCGCAGGCCAACTGGGCACTGAAAGGGTATCAGCCACTGGGCTGTTCAAAACAACAGATAGACAGACATGAGTTGGCAACTTATCCCTCGATGCCTAGGTATGTGTCAAGTGATTCCAGCAAAGTCAGGTGTCCCCGATCGACTCTGTCAGAGGGATTACCGGGGAAGGTCCCTTGATCAGGAACCGATCCTCACTCACACCGGGAGTTCGGGGTCCAGGCATGGAACAGCAATGATGTTCTCTTCCTTCCTTTGTGCTGGTCACCTGATGCACGCGCTTTTTATACCTAGTCTTATGCTAATCTGTTGGCTTTAGAGCCACTCACAATCTTGCCCTATAGTTGTTACTCTGTGGGATTAAAAGGTGTTAAAAATTATCATAAAAGGTTACTACTTAGACTTGGGTTTATCCAATAAGCAAATTACAATGCAGCACCTTTAGGTTTGAAATTGACATTGCTCTGCCTAAGCCCGACCCCTTTTAGGTCTCTCTGAATATGCTTTCTTGGGATGTGCTTTCCTGGAATGTGTTGGGTGTGCCAGGCGGTTAGATCCAGTTTTATCGTCAAAGCTGACCCCTGAGCAAAAAACCATTAGGTCAGCTGATCTTGCAGCTACAGCTTTGCCTATGGGGCCCAGTCAGTTCCATGAACAGTTAATTTATCATTTTGGTTAAACTTATGACAGACAAGTTACGTTTGCGGGTTATGAATTTACAAGCTTTATATTAGCTAATATTACCTGTTTAGGCAAAATACCATATGTCTCCAAGAAGCACATATTTATTGCTTATTAATCCCTCTGGTTCTGACCATCACACTGTGTCATCTTACATTTGGAACATTTGTTTCTGTCCTGAACTCCAGGCCTTTACTGCCTCCAGGAATTCTCCCTCCCTGTATCTCACAGCTATCTCCTTACCCTTCTTAACCTCTACTGTCTTTTTTTGGTCCTGTCTTTCTCAGGTTGTCTAAGGAGCTGATTCAGAGCTCCTTGAAATCACTGGATTCTTATTGACTTCAGTGAGTTTTTGGACTGACCCTAAGGCTGTCAGTACTTCCAAAGCAGGGAACTTTGTGTTTATATAAATGGTGGTATTTCAGTCTGTCCTGAGACCAAATCTCAGTGTGGCTTGCTTTCTTTTTTGAGTAACAGATTTTTTTTCCTTTCCATCCATGAGGCTGGTAAAATATTTTTTAATAGGCTTTTGTAAGTGCTGAGAAGCTAAGCAAGTTGTGATTGTGAGACAGTTGTATATGCTGTGGGCCTAACAGGCACTGTTCTGACACAATTTCACTTCTGCAGTGCCAGTTTCTTGCTTTAGATCAATGTTTTTCCAGTCTTCCTTGTGAATTATGGAGTTCCCCAGGGCTCTGCATTGGGTTTCCTGCTTTGCAGTATTTTTACGCTTCTTCTGGCTCCTGTTCCCAACTGTTTACAACATGGGTTCTATCATTTTTATGCAGATGAAACACAGGTTTGTTTCTCTCTTCCACTAGACCTATCTGTAGCTATTTCATTCCTCGCCTGCTAATCTATCTGAAGATTGCCTGGCTCAGACCTCTAAAATCAATACAGACACAACATGCGTGTGGTTGGGGCTCATTGTTAGTCCCTTGAGGTAGGAACAGAGATGGTTTGAAATCTGGAGCTTAATATGGGCTTTGCTTTGCACTTTGAGAACCATATTTAATCCAGAAGTGGCTGTTTGTTTAATAATTGCTTGTGTTTAGTTGTGGCTACTTTTCCATAGTCTGTCTTAAAAGTGGTAGCCCACTGCCTTTGTGGTTAGCCTTCACCAGGGATCTGGGTTTTCTGTTTGCCACATTAAAACATGGTAAAATGTGGATTTTCTCACTTAAAGCAGGAAAACACAGATTTTCTTTTTTAAAAGAGGACGATGCAGATTTTTCTGGGTGGTAGCTGGGGCTCGGGAGCTGCTAAGGAGAGCAGGAGGCTGCGGACCCAGGTCCCTGGCCTTGTAGCTCTGGCACCTGGGACCCCCTCTGGCAGGGCCCAGGGGGCTGTGGGTTCTGAGTGAGGGCCACCAGCAGGGCTGGGGGGCTGCGGGTGGAGAGTGTTGGTTGAGGAGGTTGTGGGTGTGGAGTGAGGGGCACCAGCAGAGCCGAGGTGCTGTGGGTTGGGAGTGAGGGACAATGCCATGGGTAGGTACCGGCCTATTAGGGCTGCTCAGCATCATAAAGCAGTGTGTTGGGGAGGGAGACAGCTGTAGCTAGACCAGTGTCCTGGTGAATGAAGGGGGCAGAGGGAGCTCTGATTTTCCAAGATAATTGAAAATCAAATGCCAAAATGCATAGGTATTTAGAATTTAGTTTATTATAATGATTGAGGCACTGGTAGGCTTCCAAATGGGTTTAAAAAGTCAGGGAATTTGACATTTTTAAATAGAGAAAACCAGGATTCCTGGTCTTCACCAATGCTGTGGTGCTTCAGATCACTGGGGCCATTATATTAACTTTGTAAGGTTTGCTATTGAAGTGCAACACTGACAGCATTGTTGAAAAACATCTCTCTGGGCTGAAAGTATAGTTGGAACTGACCAGACGTTCCTCCTTATCCTGCTCTGTAGGCAGCTGGTCCTGCATAAAACTTGGGATGGATTCCTCAGGGGCTGACTCTGTGGCAGGAAGCCACCTTTGTTTCTCCTCAAAATCTCTGTGCTGTGACCATTTGATTAGGATGGGCCCAGCAGAGGAGACACACCTTTACCTTGTCTCTTTAGGTGACGTGAGCTGGCTACATTCCTGAGGGAGGGGGGACACCTGCTCCCTCTGCCTACGTGACTGATATCAGCTACTTGGGTGAGGGGCTTCTACCTGGTGGGCTGGAATCTGCCCGGCAACTAGTGATGTATTTCAAATTGGTGGGCTGAAAGCCAACCGGAGCTGGCCTCCACTGGACCAGGTGTATGAGGTCACAGGGGCTATATAAGTTAAGACTGTCCAGGGGGAGGGGGCAGCAGCCATGTGGGGGACTCAGACTTGGAGAGAAGCTTTACCATCTGAAAATGGCTCTCTCCCATAACTCATGAGTGAGGAATGGTCTGCCTCCAGAGGGAATCTCCAATAGCCTCTGGATGATGCTTGTGAGTAAGCTACTTGAGATCTGATTAGATATATAGCTGGCAGTAACTCAGATGCGCGGTCAAAAGGCTACCTCATCCAGACTGTTTTGCTCTATGGGATTTCTATGAGATTGCTCTATCTTGTACCCTATTTTCACCCTACCCCTGTAATCAATAAAGTTCTCCTTTGTGACTGGTATAGGAGAATTATTGAGGGTGGGTCTAAATTATACCTAAGAGGCCCCTTAGGTCTGCGGACTAAGGGAGACTTTTCTTTTTGGCCCCCGACTTGGGGAAGTGCCCCAAGTGCCTGTTCTGGGTCGAGTGCCCGTAGGACTATTAGGCCTGTGTTTTCCTGAGGATACAGGGCTGAGAGAGACCCTTCTCGGGGTGGTGGCAGCTTACGTTACCCCCAGGCTAGCGAGTGTGCTCCAGGAAGGGGGTCAGCCGGATGCGAGACATCCCTAGGGAGGCAATTGTAGCCTGGAAGGTGGTTGGGCCTAGTGAGGTGGGTGGCTCAATGCAGGAGCGCCCCCTACTGGCCCACCACATACTCCACTTTGGTTGTTCCAAAATTGTGATCAGGAACATGCACAGAAATTTTTGCAGGCAATTGCATGCTGTGCTTTTACACCTCCCTGATAAGGTAGGGTAATGGGTCCAGCAGTACTTTCTGTCCCAGGAAGTAATATACACCAGATAAAAGACTATAGGTCTATTTTTGGGAGAGAGAGCGAGAGAGAAAGCATGAATGGTGCATGCCCCTGCTGGGTGGGAGGGCTACGGCTGTGCCAGTGGTGGCGTGAGCCCGACGATGGTGAGTGGGGAGCTCCCGCAGATGCTGCCAACTCTGTTGGCAGCGGGGGTGGGGGGAGGGTGGCAAGCACCGACCAGGGGTTGGCGACCACCTGCAGGCGCCACCGGCAGCATTGGCGGCAGCCAAGGGCAATTGTGGACTGCCCATAGATGCTGCTGTCAGTGCTGGCGGTGGGGTGGCAAGTGGCAACTGACCATGGTGGCGCCTTTTTGCAGGGGTTGCACTGCCACGTGCAGGGGGTGCACATGCACCCCTTATGCATCACCCCTGAGAGAGGGGGATTTGAAGCCATGTCTGAAAGAATCTTGGTATAGGCTTTAGGGGCTAAGACATAATGCTGAATTGTTTTAAGTACAATCTTGTTCCAAGATATTTTGTTCTCAGTTAAGTTTGTACATAAGATCCAGGAAGGGGGGAAACTTAGAGAAGCCACTGTGTAGAGTCCTAGCTTCATGTGATGCCCTTTCATACTTATTGCATGCAAGACTGCGTGATCATAGCCCTTTATACAATAGCCTTATGAGCTGATCCTTCCTACACACTAAGAATGTATATTTTCTTGTGCTCAGTATGTTAGGGCCAGGTTTTCCAAGGAACTCATCCTTATTTACACACAACAGGCTGAGCTCTTTAGAAAATCTAAATCTAGCCATTATTTTATGTTTTAAAAGCAAATAGTTGCAGTGATCACTTCCCACCCATGTTCCATTTTGGTAGAGACTTAACCTGGTTCATTCCACTCAGTATTTGCTAGACCAGTGCATTTGACGTCTACAACAGCCCAAGCAAATGTGGCAGGATTTGTATTCAGGTTTGGGCACTGACTTCAACAGGGGCTCTCTTGTAGTGGGACCAGAAGGGAAATGGGGCAACAGAGCTACATTGTTTGTCCTGCTGCTGCACTAAGCCCTGTGGCCCGTTTGGCTAGGGACAGACATTACACATAAACCAGTTTAAGTGATCAGAAACTGGTTTAAACCTGTGACAGGACAGATGTTCTGTGCACATTAAACCAGTTTGAAAATGGCTGAAATCAGCTTGAGATAAGCCTGGTTGAATGTAGTATCAGACTTAACTGATTTGGGTCAAACAAGTTTATGCAATGTCTGTCCCAGACCCCTTGCTGGTTTAAGTTGAACCAAACTCTTCCAGCTTCCCAGCATGCTCTCTGGGCTGAGAGGGGCTCTCTGCAGCTCTGGCAGAGACTGCAGGTGTCTGACTGGCTTCCCCTCGTTCCTCCCCCGTCCCTTTCCCACTCCCTGCTAAGCAGGGATTCCTGAGTCCCCCTCTGCCTTACACAGACACATCTCAGCATTAGAGGGCACACAACATGCTGGCTATGGTCCATGGTATGGGAGATGGGAATGTGTCTGCTTAGGGCTTTTTGGAGCTAATCAACAGGTCAGCTGCTAATGTCCCTCCATTCCTTCTTTGGAACAAGTTGTTTAAGAAGAGCTTGAACTAATGAGAGAGGCTATTGTTTTCTGATGATAAATGCTGATAACACATCTGATTAAATGCTCTGTTATCAAAGGGGGGGAATCCCTCCCTAATCAGAGCATCCTGTGGGGGCTTGGCCACAGCCCCCCTCAACTCAGTACTGTGGAAGGGAAGGGAGGACTAATTTAGAGCCCTTGGGTTCTAGACTGAGCCACTGCAGGCATGTGCCTGCATTTCTGCCTGCATATTTGGGATATCAGTATGGTTACAAACTGATTAAGCCTAGCCAGGTTAGATTAACCGGCAAAGATTGAATCAATTCAGGCTCAGACTTTTTGAATGTTTGTCCCTAGCCTTTATGACTCTCATCTGCTCCCCTGCCTTCCCCTTCTCCTGCCTCTGCCTCCTTCAGTTAGTGGTGACCATCTTCCACACTCTGTCAGACTGGCCCCAAAGTTTTCATTCACTGATTCCAGGAAGGCCCCTGTTGGCTGCCTACCCTTTGTGTATGCCTTGTGTGCACTATGTGATTATTATTACCTTTGCTTTGCTTCTCACGTTAGGCACATTTTTTGTACAGGCAGTAACAATTGTATTGGCTTGGGTGGGTCTGGAGCTGTAAAGAATTTTGTCTCATTTTCAATTGTTAAAAAAATAATGCGATAAACAGACAGTATGTGAATGTGAATAAATACTCTGAATAAATACTGTGAGTGCTGTTACAACCGGGCAAGCTGGAGCTCTCTGGGAAAGGAGTAGAAAGAGTAGCACTGTCTGGGGCTTTGTGCTTCCACAGAGCAGGAGCACCCGGGATGCCTCAGGACAGGGGATGAGGGGGTTATGCTCATGGTTGTACACTTGTGAGTGGGAGTTGCAGCACTTGCTTTATCAAGTTAAGTACAGTCAGTCAAAAAGTTTGAGGCTGAATGGATTCAGTCTTTGCAGGTGAGTCTAAGCTGTGTAGGTTGATCCAATAAGGAAGTGAACAGACATTCACTTTTTATTCCGGAGATGCAGCCACATGCTTGCAGTGGCCCAGGCCAGAAACCAGGATGTGCTAGAGCACACCTCCCTGCTCAGCTGGAACAGATAGTTTGGGTCATGGCTATCCCACCTGCCCTGCAAGGAGAGGTTTGCAGGGGAGAGGCAAAGTATCCTGGGATGCTGGGGTACTGTGAGTTAATTTGAATCTAGAAGGGATCTGGGACAGAAGTTCAATAAATTGATTTAACCTAAATCAGTTAAGTCTGGTACTGCTGCCAACCAGGTTTATCTTAATCTGGTTTTGGCCATTTTGAAAGCGGTTTATGTGCACTGAACTTCTGTTGTGTTACAGATTTGAACCAGTTTGTTTGCAGTTTATGTCCCTGTGGTGCTCGGCCCCTGGTAGCGTTCTCCTGTGACTGCTGGCTGGTGCATAGGAGGGTTGGAGCTGCTGCCACACATCATACACAGTTCCTCTGGGACTGCCCTCCTAGTCACTCTCCCCTTTAGTGCAGCTGGAGTACACAAAGCTTAGTTGTGTTTGCCTTTTTCACACGAGTGCTGGAGGGGGAAAGGCAATCCCTGTTCCTGCTTCTGTTACATCTGACATTTATAACAGAGCTAAGATACGATATTAGCAGAGGAGAAGGTGTGCATATCTGCAGGTCACCATACTGGGACAAGGAGCTCTTCTCCTTTATCTTACTAAGCTAAACCTGTCTGGTCATCCCTACCATGATGATACAGGTGGTATCTGAGCAGTAGCATAACGAGGGGTGAGAGACTAGGGCTGCAGCCCTGGCCACCCCCTTAGAGGGGTGCAAGAATAGCAGCTGCTGGCCCCATTACTGCCACAGCTGGCCCAGCCACTACTGCTTAGGGCACAGACCCTGGTATTTACACCTCTGTATTTGAGGCTAGGAACAAATGTTGCATTTTTCCTGGTACAAGTTGTCTTTATTTGTCCCAGAACACAAGAATCCCAGTGTTGGTATGAACACACATCGTCCTTACAGTCAGGGTTTACTGAACAGCTGAATTCACTGTCACTTTTCTGCCATTGATTCAATGATGCAATCCTGGGACAGCCATTCAGAAGTTCTTTGTGATGTCTCAGGACAAACTGTTAGCACTGATCCTGTGAATCTTTTTAGGATTTGTCCTAGGACAACAGACACAAACATCTAAATGATCACACTTTGTCCTGGGATAAAATATTTTTTCTCAGAACAATGGAACATCTGCTTGTAGCTGGAGGGCCCAATTCAGCCCACATCTAAAGAGAGAAGTCACTGTTACCATCTAATGAAGCTTGGAGTAGCATTGCTGCCTGCTGGCTAACAGACTTAGCACAATGAATGAATGTGTTTCAGTCAGTTTTCTAGAGGTTGTGCATGCCCATTGTAACAATGGTACAAGAACTGGCACCTAGCTGGTAGTTATCCTAGCGAGTGAAATGCATGTAATGCAGAGTTTAAGCCATCTTTTTACTTTGGAAGAGCGTCTTTTCCAGAGCAAAGTTGATGCATGTTGTTGGAAACGAGATGCAGGGCAAAGTTGTTCTGTGACTAGATGGGGGATTTAGGCCTCAGTCTGTCAGTCCCATATCTTTCAGAAGGTTCTTTTTTATATATATATGAAGAGTATAAATCTGTGTAACACTCCCCAGGTATTCTTCTGTCAGTATTTCTGAGTTCTTATCAGTTATTCTGCTAGGTCAGGACGTGACATGAAAACAAATATGTGACTATTTTTTCCAGAACAAATAGCTAAACTTTCACCTCCTAACAGCCACAGGAAAATGTTTTGTAAATGCATAATAGAAAGAAGATGCGCTTAGCAGGCCAGAAGTCTTTATTAAAGCTGCAATCAAAATGAAGATTCTTTTGCTATTTCTGAGCCCTCTATCTCCACTTGACCCACAGTAATAAATGACAAAGTTTTATGTGTTTTAACAGTCAGATATATAGAGGGGCTGGAATGAATCGGTCAAAAGCAAAATGCTGTTGCATTTAGCTCTAAGGGGTGCAGCTGAGCTTTTTCTTTGGAAGTTGACACATTTCTGAAGGACACTGTAGATTTCATAAGTGTAAAATACTAGTGGGATCATCAGCTATGGACCAGCAAATTTGTTTTTCTCAGGAATTTACGTAGCAAGGTTTGGTTGAAGTAAAGCACCTGTTATTCCATGAGAGACTGCTTTTACATACTTTTTACAAGTATGGACTGAGGAGCATATGAGTTCTAGTGACATAGTGAAAGTCACACAGCACAATAAATCAACGTCTCATCAGAGGTTAGAACCCAAGGTACTTCTGAACCCCCTCCAGCCACCTCTGGCAGCTAGACTACACAACTTTGGATTTCTCTAGCACACTTCTGATATTAAGGTATGGATAAAAAGGTAGACGGCACTATGTTCTGAGCAACCCTTTATTTTGCTTTAGTCACTGAAAGTAACAAATTAAAGTATAAGAACATTGGCTTTTGCATCCGGATGCAGGTTGTTCTGCGTGTAAAGCTTAGAGCATCATTTTCTGAGAGTGTTAGCAAGAAGGCTGCTGAGGCCCAGACCTCCTACACATTCCCTGAGCATCACCTTTTGTACAACAGGGTAGCTGCTGGGATGTAAGGAGCAGTGAACATTTTTTTACATAGATTTTTAATGAATTGGTTTCTTTTTCTTTTATTTCTTTTATTTTTTTGTGATTTGCTTTTTCCTTGTAGATTCTTCAGAAGTGTTAAGCTGCTCATATTTTGGTGCATTGTGTTATGTGCTGAGAATTTTTATCAGCTGCCCTTGTGCTAGAATGTGGTGGAAATACAAATGTATCTGAAAAGCTGAGGTTATATACACAGATGTACAAAGCATCAAAATGAACTGCTTTTGTATGGACAGGAAACAAACCAAAGCTGAGTGTGCAATCTTCACGGGGTTCAATATATCAAACCAACAAGGACCAATGCATCATTATTAGCATTAACTCTTATGACACTGTTTTTTTAAAAAAACTTTGCTGATATACAGATTACAATATAAATGAGCTACATATTTTTTATCCTGAAAGGGGTTTGCTTTGAAGGGTTTGCTAAATTGTCTGCAGGTATAAGTTCTGATCAAATGGAAGAAATGCTAGGATCACTAGTAAATACTGAAAGAATTGGGGCATTGTTGGTATGAAATAATGCTTCATGCTCAGGCCAAGATAGTGGAAGTCAAAACCCATACTTCCAGTTGTTACTGAATTACACTGTGACCATAGATAAGTCACTTAACTGCTCTCTGCCTCAGTTTCCCCATCTGTAAAACAGAATATTTCCCAGGCCCACAGAGAATTGTGCAGCTAATTATCCCTTAATGCAAATTTAGAAATCCATAAATGATACAGAACCACTGCATGTCTGTTATACAACACGGCTGGCTGCATGATGGTTACTTGGGAAATCTACACCCTCTGTGCATCATAGAAGTGGCTGGTTTTGTAGGTTATGTAGCTCCATTTAGCACATATTCCAGCAGAGTAGGCTGTGGTTGTAACAGCTCAGTGGCTGTACCTGGTTCTGGGTTGGATGTAGACCCTCTATGTTAGTCCTGTCTTATCTGGGGTTTGCACAGAGGTTGCAGATGTGACTCAGAGCTGATAAAGAGCTTTGAGATCTGTAGAGAGAAGTCCTAGAGAAGCACAACATATTATCCCATATATATTAAAAATAGAAAATGTTGCTAGGGGCAGTTTTATGTTCAGGAGCAGATGGCAGGAAAAGGATCTTCATTATTCCTATCCGAAGAAAGATCAAGTGCTGGAAGTAACAAATTGAATCTTCAGTGGAGTTACTGGTGCTGGGTGTTTACAAAGTCTCCAAGATTGAGTGGGAGGCAAAAAGGAATTAAGCAATGTGTAAAAATAAACTGAACAAACAACTAAAAAAAGCCCCCACCCCAACCCCAGCTGTCATGTCGAACGGAGTGAAAAGCATGATGGCTTTTAGCATTGGTTACTGTGGACAAAAAATGCTGACTCCGAGCAGCTTGACACAGGACGGGACAAACCTGTTTTAATTTATTTCTTATCAAAACTTGTTTTCCTTTAGGTTTTAGTTCTGTCAGCAGCAGCAGCAGAAAAGCAAATGACACACAACTTGTTGGAAATTGAACTTCAGCCTGTTAAAATAATAATAAAAAAGTGGCAATAAAAATTCTCCTTAAAAATGTCTGCTGTTTGTTGTAAAAACATTCACATTTATGTAGAAATATTAGATAAAGGCCTGATCCTACAAAACCAGTCAGTATTGATTTTCTCCTGCATATGATGGTGACAACTGTGGTATGGATGCACAGGAAAAAAAACCCACTGTGGCCATCACCATGGTAGTTATTGACAGTGTTGGTGTCAATACAGTACCCTGTGAGTAAGAGCTATAGGGTCAACTTCCAGAAAGAACGTTATCAATTTTATAAGCCATTGTATTTTCTTCATGCAGATCAGAATGAAGGATTTCACTGTAGGGAAGAGTGCAGGATCCTTGGTCACTCAGACAGATGCTGGATGCCCCGGAACTCTGTCCCCAGTCGTGCAAAATCCCCTGAGCATGGAAGGAACATCATTGCACTCTCTATAGAAGCTACCACTGTGGATACAGAACCTTATGAAGACTGTAGTACAAAAAGAACTTTTGCAACATTTGGCAAAGAAGGGAGCGAACCCCTCACTGAGGAGCGGGTTGTCAACCTGAAAGGCAAAAGAACAGTGGATCTGCCTATCTGCAGCCCAAAGGTAAATGGCGCAGTCCGTGAGGCAGGGAATGGCTGCGAAGCCATGAGCCCCGTTACATCACCCCTCCATCTGAAGAGCCCCTTGTCTAGCAAACCTTCAGTGTCCTATAACATAATGCACTGCCCAGTAAACCACGACCTGGAGCAATTTGTAAACAATGGCCCTTCTCGGCCTATGGAGGCAGAGCCTAGGGGGGCAGACAGTGAAAATGTAATGCATGAAATTAACCCACTCCTGCAAGAATGTAGAGAAAAGGACTCTCCAGGAGTGAAGAGACTAAAAGACATAGTACTCTAAACAGCACCATATAGCAAGGAGAGATGACACCACTACAAACGCATATTGTTTTTAATTGCTGACCAATGGTTCACAACTTGCTGTATTTAAAAGCTTTCCCTAAATGTATTGTTTATAAATGAAGCTATTGTTAATGTGACAATCCCACTTGTTTCTACAGGCAGCAGGGGTGTTCAGTTTAAGCAAATTAGCTCATTTTTCTTTTTCATAGCTGGGGGTGGGGCAAAGATAAGATCAGTTCAGTTGTAAGAAGTGTTATGTATTAAGTATTTTGAATTTATATATTTTTATATCTCAAAACTCTAATATAAATTACCATTCTTTGTAAAGGATTGAATTGAAAACTTCTCCAGTCATCTTTAGTAATCACTCTGACATGGGCATTTCTTGTGTATAACTGTTAAAATAGCAATTCAGTGACTTTTAATATTCATCCAACAAAGTTGTTTGTACTTTTAAAATATTGCTACTTTGCTGTGGACACCCCTGCATTAAGAATCCTTTTGCTGTCACATGCTTATCTGTACTATTCTCGTATTTGATATTGCAAATTACTGTATGTCTAGTGATGGCAAAAGGCTTTTGAGTTAAAACAAAACTGAACAAAATACCACAAACGTTATACTTAAAACTTGGGGAAACTGCAAATTTCAGAGCCAATGTAGCAAGTGTTTGTTCCCCTTTCCCATCACCCCTTGCATCACTGTCATTTCCAGGGCTACAGAACATCATTGCAGAAAGTCATTTTGGAGATACTCTGCCTGGTTTTCCAGTTGTCAGATGCACTGTGCTGAACATTTTATGATAATCTATTTCTTTATTGTAATTTCAAGCCACCACAGGGAAAAGTTACTTCAGGAGTCCCTAAATTGAGATATTCCCTGTCTCTAATCATCTCAAAGTCAAAGGAATGGAATTATTTAAAGATCTAAATTAGCATCTCTGTTAGACACACACGTTGTGATTGAACATTTTCCAATCATGATTATGCTAAATGAGTGTGTGTGTGTGTGTGTGTGTGTGTATCTCATCATGGGATGGATTTTAGAGTTATTTCTTTTTCCCTGCATCATAAATAGGTATAGAGTAAGCAATAGCAGATATACTTTTAGGAACAGACAGGTGAAATATAACAACACTACTAATCAAATGAATGTGCCTTCCACCTGGAGAGAAAATTAAAGTGATTTCATAATTTTTTCTCATCACTAAGTATATATTTTGCGTGGTTATTAATTTGCATATATACAATTGATTTTGAAAAGACCAAGTCCATTCCATCTACTTGACTTTAACTTGATTTTATAGAATGGAAAGGCATGAGGATTTTCACAGAATTGTATATTCTCTACTTCCTTGTAATGGGTAATTCTTCAAATAGGTTTTGAGTGGGTGGGTTGGTAGGGGTTAGTGCAGTATTCTTAACTCTTCACATGACAGATTTTTCTACCCAAAATAATATTCTGTAGAGATTAAAAGTTAACTATGAGGAGGGAAACAATAAAGACACTGCCAATAAGCTGGAAATAATGGTTTCTAGAGAAACGATCTTTCTAGGTGTCGCATGTTTTGATAATATATTCGTTACTTTGATTTATTTAAATTAAAAACATCAACAGGAAAACAGGCTCCAATCTTTATTGTCCTAAAAAAACAAATAAGCTCAAGTCATTTCTTTTCTTTAGAGAAGATGAATCAAATAAATATGGTTAAATTTGAGTTTCTCTAAAATGGGTTCCCAAGTTGTTACATTACCAGTACATTTTGAAAATACCCTATAAAAGTAACTTCTAATGTAATTACTAGAGCTTTCTTTTCTGGTGTTAATTACTACCTCATGCAAGCTGAATCCTATGAGCTGATGTGACTGCATGTATCCCTCTAAAACAGAACCGTGTTTCCTTCCTTCTGTTTCCTTCACCGTGAAGTTTGATTCAGTTTCTTTTAAATAGTACATTCTTTTCATTCTAGTTTTGTTTCATATCTGAGTACTGTACCGCTGTCATTGAATATATCATTTTTTGGAAATAGATGTATATGATTATATGAGCAATAGAGGAAACAGGGTGGTGTGGGGTTTTATAGAGATTGCCTATAATTACTAGGCTGGGTGTTTTGTTTGTTTTGATGTTATCTTCTGATGGCTTTATCCATAGGCATTTAAAGTCTCTTTACTGAGCCACAGGAGGTTCCTATGTGTCCCTGATTAGTTAGCTGCAGAAGCTAATTCTGGTTGGCCTGGTATATAATTTTTGAAAGAAGCATTTTTGTGTGCATGTGTGGCAGCAGTAACCGAACCTCATTCTATGGTATCACCCCTCCAACACGCACTTTCCTTGTTCATATAGCTCTCAAAATGGCAATCCTGCAACTTTTGGCATGAGGATGTCTCCCAAACTGTTTTGATTTGGCCAGCTAATAAGATGAGTTGAAGTTTCCTTGAAATTCTTAATGACTCCTGAAGAGGAGAGGAGTTCTTCACAAACCCATGAGTTTCATGACTAGAATTTTGTTACAAAGCCCATGAAGCCTGTTGTTCCTGTAACAAATTAGTTAAGCTAACAGTTTCATTCAGCTTGTATTTTGAGTGTTTAATTTTTCAGGTGCCCAAATATAAATTAAGTGGGGGGGATCTGGTTTGTCAAATGGTACAAACTGAACATGTCCAAGCTCCTCCAGACTGAACAGGGTGTAGGTCTCATGGTACTTGTAAGTCTCCTGATAAGAACTAGACCAACAGTTGAGTGCTTTCCAAGAGGTGCTTCCCAGAAGTGAGTTGGTGGTAGAGAGCCAGCACTTGATGGATGTATAGCCTGTGTTCCTTTGCTTCTCCTACATCTCCAGGTATACAACAGGTAGAGATGTATGTGCTATGTATACTTGCCTGGCCTTGCTTCCACTTAATCTGGTTCCCTGGCATGAGAGAGCCTGGAGCAGAGTGCTGGCTGACATCCAACACTGACCAGTATCATTACTCTTGCTCTGGCTGACCAAGGCCTTGATCCAGCTTCACTGAACTCTCCCATTGGCTTCCATGAAGGCTACACTAGGACTTACAATCCCAAAGCCAGATAATTTTACAGCAGGGCTTTTACACTATCCTTTACAGACCTGGGAGAAACTATCAATCAGGGTGAGAGAGAGGGGAGGACAGCCAATTAGCACAGATTTTCCTGACCTTGAACACTGTGCTGCAGATCTGTGCAAATTGGACCATCCTATTCCCCCTCCTTCCCCCATCTAAAAACCTAATAGGTAGTGGCTGTACTGTCAACTTGATTGGTGGGTATAAAATGCATGGGAGAGGCCAGCTGTTAATTTCTGCTAAACATGGGGCTCTATTATGCTGCTACCACCAGTGTGGTGTTTGGGTGAAAATAGATGCTAACTGAAAAGAAAAAGAAAGCATTTCTCTAATTCACCCAGAGGAAATGTTCCTTGCCACTCTGAATAAAAGCTCAGCCCAGAAAACGTGAAATCATTCTGTATTAAAAGAGAGCATTAAAGAGGTCAGTAAGCCCTGATGCCTCCAAGACAATCATTTAAACAGCAGTCTTTTCCATCCTGGCCTGTGCTGCAGCTAGGGATGTAGAGTGAGCAGAAGGCAGCTCCAAGACGCATTGTTATCATGTGGAAAGAAAGAGAAACCAGGGAAGAACAAGTAAAGATTTATCATCCACACGAGTCGTACCTCTTTTCTTGGTATTTTATATTGTCCGTTTCTCTTCTTTGTTATTCCATATCAGTCCAGATTTTCTGGCTGAGCTCTGTTAAATTTTGTTAGTTAAGCTATAGCCACATTTAGATACGGCTGCCCCAGAATCACTTTTTTTTTTTTTTTTGGTGGAGAAGTTGTAACTAACGCATCCCTTGGTAACTTCAACTGTCATCCAATTTGACTTAGGAAAATAATTTTAATATAATTGTCCCCCTTACCCCCCAAATATTTATTTGTGGCAAACTTGCTCTGCCTATCTATTAGCACAGGCAGTAAGAAAGTTTTGGTATTTTATACCAAGTGTAAGGAAGGCCTGATTTTCAGCGGTACCAATGATCCCCAACTCCAAATGAAACCAATGTTGTATTGTGTACTCCGTACGTCTGGAGATCAGACCTCAAAGGCACTGTGTGTGAGTGAATATATGACATGCTTTGTTGGAAATGTAACATTTACCTACTCCATGAAATAAGTTTAGAAAATTATTTCAGAAGTGGAATTTTCCTCTGCCTTACATTGACACCCATTACAGCGGTGGTTTTGTTTTTATGCTAGAACATACAATGGGGGACTATGAGGGGCAGGGGAGGGAAGACTGTCAGTTGAAAAAAACCCCATAATCTATGAGTGCTTAGTGCATTGTCTTGATGAAGTTGTCTCTGTTTTCTTGCAAAGCTGGAGATGGCCTGTGGATCACACATTGTGCAGAAGTGAATTACTTTTTTTAAACAGGAAACAAGTTGCTTTTGTAAAGAACACACTGTTTGATTAATATGTTGAAATTACTCTAGGGGGAAAAAACTAATTACAAATGGAAACACATTTGTCTGTCATTGGGGAGAATTGATGATCTTGTTGCTACAGCTGCTTTTGCAGCTACAGGTAATCTTATCCAACTTGTGAGTTTCAGTTAACCTTAGCAGACAAAACCCAGCTAACTCCAGTCTAAGCACTGGTGAAATTTAATCTTTTACTGATATCAGCTGATGTTCAGCTGGTACGAGGTGGGATATAGTCTTTAATGACAAAGAGCTGACCTAGTGTGAGAGAATTTTCAGCAACAAATACCTCCTTGCTATTTAAATGCTAAGGTATTAGTTGCAGAATGTCTAAGTCTTACAGCTACGAGCTTCTGTAGCCAGGAGAACCATCCTGATGACACCATTACTGCTCATCTGCCCAAGGAGGGCAGGATTTCAGTGGGACTTTAGTACAGTACGTTTCATCATGGTGTCTCTGTTGCTGATTATACGAAGAATAAATTGTTGTATATGCTGATATGTATGTTATGTACATTTTCACAGTGATTGAATCATTGTAAACAAAAATGAAAAAAGAATCACCATTCTGTCTATTTTATGAAGATAAAGCAGCTTTATTAAATTATTACAATTCTGTTTCAAAATGGTGTACCTGCCACAATGTTTCTTTCATCTGATGAGAATTTTGTTTTCCACTTAAATGTGATTTTTTTCCCCCTCTGCTTTGAGAATCTAATGCATTTTAGTATTAAAGGCAATTATTGAATAAAATGGAAAATAAGTGTTTGGTTAACTATGGCTAAGTGGATTTGCTTGTGGCTGACTCGGGTTGCCTGTCTTACAGAAACCAAAGCGAATCTAGGTATTCACACGGTCTCATCTTAAACCAGTGGAATTCCAACTGGTGTTAAAATAGATACTGTAGTATTTAGAGACAGTGACTCAGCTTTTAAGAAATGAACTCAGTGTGAGGTGCTGAAATATCAGATCTGGAAGAGGATGGCTGAAGGAGAAATTCATCCCAGTACATATGGACCAAGTGTTTCTTTCTTTTTAAACTCCATTTATGCCCCCTTGCCCTGGGGATGGCTTAGAGGTGATTTTCAAAGGAAGAAAAAAAAAGTGGGTTGTGCCCTTTTCTAATCTCTGTTATTTGTAAGGAAGTCCTGAAAATTTTCCTCTACTTTTTTTCTATCGTAGAAATATTACGGAAGTCAAGTCTCACCTTCCTTGGCTTTGGGAGAGGTCTCTTTGGAGGCCCTACAGAAGTGGATTTGGAACTTCCTCAGCCCTTAGTTGATGGCCTAGTTCTATTTCTCCTTGGTTCTGAGGCCATGCTGGTCAGTGTAGTGCCTGAGTGCTTTTGAAAAGGAGGGGGTAAATTTTACTCATGTGAGGGTTGTTCCTGGCCGTTTTTTGTTAACTTCATCTGTGGCTCAATGTAATGACACTTGATGTTGGAATTCTAGTGAACAATTGAAAACAACGAAAAATAGCTGTCTGTTGGGGCCCATTTGAGGAGTTTCTTTAGAAATAAGTGAGAAAGCAGAGTAGATGGTGGTGGTGATAGAAATAATAGTTTAAAAATGGATTTGTATTTGCTGTCTTTAACTTTGAAGCAATGGCTAAGGTTACAGGTTAGAAAAGTATGATCATGGTACAATAGTAATAGCTCCTGCAGGCTTTTCCTTTTTAAAAACAGCTGTGTTCTTAGATGTAACACTTGGGTCATAAGAAGAAAATCACTCCACGCTGCACCATGTGGTGGAAAATACCTATGCTTGGCTATTGAATTTTCCGAAGAAATCCATACAGCCTGGATCTGATATTCTCTGTGCACTCAAAACTCCTACTGCCTTTAATCTAGAGCAGTAAGGGGAAGGAAGGAGTGCAGAGTTTCGGGCCTGAGTGGGCTTTTAATTAAAAAACATTCATTGGGGCTAAAATTGCCCCATTTTGGAAGTTCTGTACTTTGCCCTCTACACCACTTAAAACCCACATCAAAGACTTTACCCATGCATAGGGAGTCAATTTCAGCCATGCATTTATAGGCTTTTACCGTATGGATTGATTTTTAGCAAATTAATTTTTAACATTAAATTCTGTAGGCTGTTCATTTCCTTTTGAAAGCTGGCAAGTAGACTTTCATGGCCAGAAGATCATCTGAGTCAGTCTGTTCCACAAGGGTCCTAGGCTTTCAAAACAAGCTCAGCACATTGAACTGTCACAGACCTTTCCATTAGTGTCACCAAGAGAGAATGGGGCCAAGCACTTTTATTTGTTCTTAAGTCACTTTGTATCATGACAGAGCCTAGGAACTCCACTGGAGGATCAGGGCCTGCTGTACCACATGCTGTACAGGCAGTTAGCAGAGAAGATGTCTTTCTGCTTCAGTCTGGGTGGCAGGGTGACATGGGTGTACAGTAGAGACATGGGGATAAGGAGACACCAAATGAAGAGTTAACACAAAAATGGAAGACAGATTATAAAGTCAGATTTACCTAGGAACCTAAATGGGAACCGAGCTCCTCTGCAAAACTGGTTTCACTTGTAGGAGCTGAACCCTTGGAAATCTAGCCCCACACATCTGTTAGGGTTGCGTAAATCTGTGCCAGCCCTGAGTGTAGTTGGACTGCCATAATAGACGCCCCATAGAAAAAGTCCATAAAAAACCCAAATCTCTTGGCTTTAGGTAATTCATCATGGTGCAGTGACTTGTGTACCACATAAACCCTTATTATATGGGCACATATTACTTTTAATATGTGGTTTACATCATGTGGAGATTGTTGTATGAATCTTTTGCAGTGTAGTCTACCTTCTCCCCTTTGGGCTAATTAGACTATTTTTTTCTGATGGAAATTTTCTTGCAATAGGCTTTCCACTGATGCAGCTCTAACATGAATACCTATGGTAGGAACACTAGCATAGCTAGGATATGGAGGGTTGTACTGCCACGTGGCTTAACCCTGCCCCCAGGAAACACTACAGTGAGAAAGCTGGTGAATATCGTTGCTATAGCTACACAGGGAAATTTTTTCAGATTATTTCATTTTAATAAATGATGAAATTGTACCCTTTAAAGCGATATGATCCGGTGAAGAGGGTGTCCGGGGACAGTCTGTCCTGCTTCAGTAACAACTCCTGTGTGATCCACCAGACAAAGAACCTCACCCCCTACACTGCACTGGGTAAGGTCGAGAAGACTTAGAAATAGCTTTTACTGCTCTTGTGGGTGTGAGAAGAGAGAGGAACCTCCTGGGTGATTTAGAGGCAGTGTCGATGAAGATCTCATCATTGCTCCACAGACAAAAAGTTTCCTGTAACGCAAGGCCTGGCTGGTGGGTTGTGAACAGGAGCATTCTGGAACTTTGGACAGAGTGAGGAGCTCTAGACCCAATGACGCTTACCGAGCTGTAACTGAAGTGGGAGTGGGCTGGTAGGTAGGTTCCCTACCCTGTGCTCCTTTCCTGATCTCCTTTTTGGCCTTCTGCGTCCTGCTCTGTGCTCACTGCCTGATCTCCTCCTTTGCCTTCTGCTGTGCTGCCTATCCCCTCCCTGATCAGCTGTTGTGCCACAGGTTGGCCATCTCTGCATTAGAAGACTCCATAGCTCACACAACATTTGGCCTGACATTGCTCAGTTGACTGTCTAGGCAGAGTGCAAGGCCCCAGTCTTGGGGTGAGGGATGGCTAGCAGATACCCAAATATTCAGGTTAGGAGGCTCTTGGGGGTTCTTACAAAGTAAATCAATTTGAATATGATCTAAACAACATACATAATAATGGCTTCTTTGCTGCAGCAATAGCTGCCATGCAACTGGGAACAGATTATCTTGGGTTTATGGAAATGTGTCGCCTTGATGCCTGACAGAGCATTCCACATAGTTCAGGAGTTGGCTTCTGCTTGGTGGCTCCTTTTCCCTGTGTACGTGACTGCCCAGAAGTCAGGTTGAGCACTGAGTAGCTTTAACCATGCCTCTACCTTTAGACTACTGTTCTTGGATGTTGGCACTCCCTTCATGGGTTTGCTTTCTCAAATTCCTTGTAGTGTTTGGTGTCTCTGCAGCACCCGTGGGGACAGGGCATTCTGTGATGTGGAGAGAGGAGTACATGAAGCATATGTGAGCTGCTTACCCCTTCAGGTATGTCTGGAAAGAACAAACATGCTAGGTTTGGACTACCAGGCATATCTCTGTACAGAACAGGCTACCACATGGCATTTGAACATCACTGGTGATTCTTTCAATTTGCTTTTTTTTTTTTTTTTCACTGACAGCCAGATTTCAAAAAAGTTCCTATTTAAAACACCTAAAACCTCATGTCAGGAGGTCAGCAGGCCCTTTTCACAAGAAGCAGGCCCTTTATTTTTATGAACCCACTTCAACTGTGTCTGGGTAATTGTTTTCTATTTTAGGTGGATAGAAGACACCTGGTCTCCATAAAGGCTTAGGGCCAGGTGAGGAGCAGAGGGGGTTTGTTTCCTGTTTTGCCTGAGTGTGTTGTTGGAGCCTCACCAGAATATGAAGAGCTGCTGGGGAAGAAAGAAGGAAAAAGCTCAAAGGTGGGAGAGCAGTATTGGGATGTCTGCCTGTTACTCTTTAAACCAAGGGAGGAGTGAATAGAACATCTCGAGGAACTGGAATTCTGGGCAAAAGCTGGGAGCTCAGGGGAATATAGGAGGGATTGGGAGTTTAAGCATAGGGTATGCAGATGCTGATTGCTTTGTTCTGTTTGGCTGCTGGTGTTTGGTTACCAGGCACTAGGGGAGAAACTCAGAGTCCACCACTTTGACTGAGGAAGGGTTTTGTAGAAGCCCCTGGCTGACCAGTTTGGGAGAAGAGCTTGTTTGTTTTTATTTAAATGCCTTATGTTAACAGACTGAAGGGTATTAGTGGACTCAAAGAATATGAATGGAGTTTTTCAGTGGCACTGAGGAGTAGAGGTCTCTACTCAACTGTGTAAAGTGCTCTAGGAAAATAGGCCTTGTAACCTCAGTGTAGGCATTGTGGATCTGTCCTTAATGGTGTGATTCAAGGCTCTGTGGAGCTCCAGACCAATGCCTATGCCTCTTTAGACTTAGGGTTTAAGTGGGGTATAAACCTTGGGCTGCATCATGTATGCAGGGATAAATTTTACTGCATGGTCTTAGTCCATCTGCCTTTGGCCTCACTGAAATGGTTGGAAGAATGAAAGAAATGGCCTGTGAGAATTGGTTTAGGCTTTGATTGGAGAAAACTCTCCTAACCCTAATAGGGTCATTCCATGTGCTGTAAGGCTTTTGGTTGCAGCCAGGTGAGAGCAGTCTGAACCACCAGTTCTCCAATATCTCCCCCTCTTTGCACTCCTACCCAGCTTTCTGCAATTTTTGTTTCTTCTAGAACACCCCAAACTGCTCCCATCACCTACAGTTCCTGCAGGTTTAGACAATAATGTTTGTGTTAAAGTTTGCATAAATAACAGATCCAGAAATGGATAATGGCTGATGAGGTGAGGAGGATGACTTACAGCAAAGAGTGAATAAGAAAGGGGTGGCTTTTCAAAAGTGCCCGTTCAGAAATGATGCTGGCCCAAACTAATGCGCTAAATTTTATTTCTTTCAAGGCCTCCTTCCTTCCACAGATAGCATGAAGGACCCAATTCTCAGCCTTCATAAACCAACCCAGCTCCACTGATGTCTGTGCAGTTCTGCTGGTTTTCATCAGGTAGGTATTTAACTTGTAGTTTTTAATGGCAATATGATCTATGCCCCATGAATGGAATGCAGCTGTGACTTTCTGACTGGTAAAGGGACACATTTGATATTTACTGTGAGATCTTTATATTTCTTTCAAACTTGCAAATGCGATCTGGAATATATCAAAACTATAAGCAGTGTCTTGTCACTGGCAAAAATACAAAAGGGACTGCTAATGGGTTGAAGCCTGTCACCTTTGAGGCTGTCCAGGCTGCAGGAAACTGCTACTGTCTGGTGGCTTTTTAGGGCACCTATACATGAGCACTGAGGCTGCTCCAATGTGCTGAAATACCAGTGTGTTAGAGCAGACTCTATTAATCAAGTCTGCTGGGGCATGGCAATTGCCATGCTTCACCAGCCTCCTGAGTCTCATGTATCACTGTCACTGTACTTAAAAATGGCAGTGAGGGTGCTTGAGCTAAAGCTTGGTCGACCAAGCTTTAGTTTAGGTACATTCGCTGCCATTTCCAAGTGCAGGGATGCTGATACAGGAGATGCAGCAGTGCTTTAGAGTGGCTCTGAGATCTGCTTCAATTAAAATGCCACCTCTCCCACCCCCAGGGCATGTGTAAAAGTGTCCATAGTGGCCTGTGAGACCCCATCTAGTGGACAGTCTCAGCAGGTGGCTGCAAACATCAGCTGATCCTGTTACAACTGGGCCAGGATTTAAAGGGCTGTGGAGATGGGCCTCCCTTCTCTCCTGAAGAGGGACTAGGTGATCTCTTAAATGATGCTAGACAACTGTGCCTTCATGTAGATACCCAGGAGCATAGTGGCACACCTGTCAAAGGAAATCCTGATGCAGCAGGTCCCTTTAGTTGGAACAATGCTAGCTTGGCAGGTCCCACACTGAAATTTCTGTTTTTGAGGATGATCCATGGTGGAAATGGGCCAGGAAGCATGGCCGGGTGTCCCCCTGCTTCTGTCACATCTGTAGGGTCTTGGAAGAAGGCAGGATGGGATACAAGGCAGGACCACTCTTGGACTCTTCTCATCTGCTTCAGGGACTGACATGGCCTTTGTCAGCTCCAGCACAGGGGAGGGGCAAAGCTGCTACTGCTTCATCCCTATGTTGGGATGATTTCTTCTAACTCTGTTTCCTGGGCTGACCTCAGCACTAAATTAACTGAGACTAGAGAAGGAATAAATTAGCAAAAATACAGCCAGTTCTTTACCCAGGCAAGGGTCAGCTGGTTCAAAGAGACAGATCTCTCTCTTATTCCTTTTGAATATTATATTTATATGACATTTGAAATTAAGCTGGAATATCTAGACATAGGCAAATTGGATTAGCTGGCTATGAATTGTCATGTAGTTTCTCTATTAAGCCCACAAAAGAAAGAACAAACAAATTGAAGGAATCAAAGCTCTAAAATCACAGTGTAAAAATAAATATGTATTGTCTGAATGAAACAAAGCTGCTCCATAAATAAGTCACAAGAAGAGAAGTCAAGAGGCGTGGGAGAGAGGACCTGATCCTACACTCATGGTGTTCTCCAGCGGTGAAGTAAAGGCTTCAGGGGGTTTGAGAAAGCTAGGGGAGCCCCAGTGCAATGTTTCTATACTTGATATATGTATAGTATCAGTGATCCTGTAGTTGTGCTAGGGGCTAAATACAAAGCAGATGGAGAAATGCCCTCATAGAAATCTCCTCCCTCCCATCTACATTGCCAACACCACACCCTAGTGATGAAATAACCAGTCCTTAAGGAACTGGGGACCTCTGAGTGGAGGACCTGTACCCTTATCTGTATCAGCTAGGTTGAGGGTGTGTGCCCCAATATCTGTTTCTGAGCTCTGGTGTCTCGGACTATGTGAGAATTGAGGAGATGGAAAGCCCAGCTGCAGATGAGGAGCATATTTTAACAAAGGTCTCCACAAAATCTTTAGGGACAGCCTTCTCTGTAGTGATGCACATCAATTGTTTAATGATTTCTTTGCCTCTGTCTTCCTAAGTAGGTACCAGAACAGCCCCCTCCCTGCTGGGCCCCCCTCGGGCCCCAGGGGAGGCACACCTGGGCCAAAGGTTAGAGAGGAACTAGTTAGGGAGCTTCTGGAGGGGCTGGACATATTCAAGTCAGCCGGCCCGGACAATCTCCACCCTAGAGTTCTAAAGGAATTGGCCGAGGTCATTGCAGGACCCCTGGCACGGCTTTACGAGCACTCGTGGTGCTCTGGTGTCCCAGAGGACTGGAAGAGGGCCAACATGGTTCCCATCTTCAAAAAGGGGAGGAAGGAGGACCCAGGAAACTATAGGCCAGTTAGTCTTACCTTGATCCTAGGCAAGCTGTTTGAGAAAATTATGCTGGCACACATCCATGAGGGGCCAGCAGGGGACTGCATGCTTAGGGGCAACCAACACGGGTTCATCAGTGGCAGGTCCTGTCAGACCAACCTGGTGGCCTTCTATGATCAGATCACCAGATCATTAGACGCAGGGGTAGCAGTGGATATAGTCTTCCTGGACTTCCGGAAGGCATTCAACACTGTCTCTCACCCCGTTCTCATTAAGAAACTGGGGGCTGTGGTGTAGACACCCACCCAGTCAAATGGGTCGCCAACTGGCTGGAGGGCCACACCCAGAGGGTGGTGGTGGTGGATGGGTCCTTCTCAACCTGGCAGGACGCGGGCAGCGGGGTTCCGCAGGGCTCGGTCCTCGGGCCCACGCTGTTCAACATCTTCATCAGAGATTTGGATGAGGGGGTAAAAAGCACCCTGTTCAAATCTGCTGATGACACTAAGAT
This sequence comes from Crocodylus siamensis, assembly GCF_052110815.1. NCBI lineage: Eukaryota > Metazoa > Chordata > Crocodylia > Crocodylidae > Crocodylus > Crocodylus siamensis. The sequence continues at coordinate 38,404,663 of NC_143402.1, read as the reverse complement.
GTGGGGGGACGTGGGCACACTGGAAGGAAGCATCAGGCTACAATCAGACCTAGACAGGTTGCAAGGGTGGGCAGATGAGAATAGGATGGGATTCAACACAGACAAGTACAAGGTGATGCACCTGGGGAAGAACATCCGGCACCATACCTACAGGTTGGGGAACTCCCCTCTTGTCAGCACGGAGGCGGAAAAGGATCTTGGAGTCATCATTAACTCCAAGATGAACATGGGCCGGCAGTGTGGGGAGGCAGTCAGGAATGCCAACCGCACCTTGTCATGCATCCACAGATGCATTTCAAGCAGGTCCAAAGAGGTGATCCTCCCCCTCTATGCGGCACTGGTCAGGCTGCAGCTGGAGTACTGCATCCAGTTCTGGGCGCCGCACTTCAAGAGGGATGTGGACAACATGGAGAGGGTGCAGAGGAGGGTCACTCGCATGATCAGGGGACAGCAGGGCAGGCCTTATGAGGAGAGGCTATGGGACCTGAACCTGTTCAGCCTCCACAAGAGAAGGCTGAGGGGGGATCTTGTGGCCTGTTATAAACTAGTCAGGGGGGATCAGCAGGCATTGGGGATCTGCCAGGAGTGCACTGCCAGGAGTGACCAGGACTAACAGTCACAAGCTGGCAGAGGGCAGGTTTAGGCTAGATATCAGGAAGCACTACTTCGTGGTCAGGGCGGCTAGGATCTGGAACCAACTTCCAAGAGAGGTGGTGCTGGCCTCCTACCCTGGGGGTTTTTAAGAGGAGGTTGGATGAACATCTTGTTGGGGTCGTTTGACCCCAGTATTATTTCCTGCCATGGCAGGGGGGCGGACTAGATGATCTACTCAGGTCCCTTCCGACCCTTGAAACTATGAATCGCTTCTAATGCGTTGAAACCTAATAACCTGTTAAGAGGCTGATTAGTGAATACCGTGCTAGCAAAGAAGTGGAATTTTGCATCCTCTACAATAACTTTTTAAAACAGTAGGAACCCTTTGGTATCTAGAAGTCCCTACTATGGACTAGTTTGCGGTACTAACTGTACGTATATAGTATCATGGAGACTGTATAGACAGTCAAAAAGTCTGAGGCTGAATTGATTCAGTATCTGCAGGTTAGTCTAAACAGCACAAATTAAACTGAAACAGAAGCGAACAGACATTTATCTTTGATTCAGGAAATACAACCACATGCCTGCAGTGGCTCAGGCCAGAAGTTGGGGGGCACTAGAGCATGGCTCTCTGCCTGTATGTTCACTACTTCTTCCTGCTGCTCCCGAGGTCTTTGGGACCAGAATTAAAGCAGAAGGACTCTGCAGGATTGCTCTTCACTTCCTCTTCCTGCTTTCAGATCCCTCTGGGATTTGTAGTCCACAGTCACTGCTGGCTGCAAGTTTTAACTGGGGAAGGGGTGTTTAACACTGTGAGTGCAGCACTCCCTGACCCCAGGCCCCAGACCCAGGGTTTGCCTGAGGAGGGCAGTGTTCTGCCCCACCCCACATTGTCAGCCAGCCCGCACTGCTCCCACTAGGGAGCAGGGGGGTGGGGCCAGCCCTGTTCTCTGGAGCAGGCAAGCACAGCCCAACTCAGGGCTGCAAAGTGCCTATATTCATGCCTTGCTTCAGCTGACATGCCCACTCCCATGGGCGACACCCAGAGGTACCCCCACTCCCCGGCCGGCACTTGGGGGGGGGGCACTGGTGCTCCTGCCTGCCCCTGTCCACCGCCTAAGTGGGGAGCACTGGCTGTCAGGGGGTGACACCCCCTATGCATTGCCACTGCCCACTCCCACCCATAAGGGAGAAATTCAGTCTCCACAGTTCATTAAATATTCAGATTTTGAGAGATGGGCTCTGAGAGCTATGTAAACTTGGCTGTGGATGTAAAACCAGGGTAACCATATATGTGGCCTGACTGTGCTTTGTATCTTGTGGCTATGGATGTGAGAGGCTTAATGTAAAGAAAGCTGTGATATGGCTTCATAGATTTCATAGACATTAGGGCTGGAAGGGAGATCATCAGGTCTAGCCCCCTGCCCAAGGGGCAGGAAGTCAGCTGGGGCTGGATCACCCCAGCAAGATAAGCATCCAAGTGTTTTCTTAAAGGTGTCCAGAGTAGGTGATTGCACCACTTCTGGGGGGAGTCTATTCCAGACTCTGGGGACTCGGACAATAAATAAGCTTTTCCTTATGTCCAGTCTAAAATGGTCTTCCAGCAGTTTGTGACCGTTGGACTTTGTCTTCCTTTGCGGATCCCTGGGGAACAAGCATTCTCCCAGTTCCTGATGCACACCCGTTATGTACTTATAGTAAAGTGACTGTCAAGAATGACGGGGGGGTGGGGAGAGACCCCTGTGTCCACTCCCTGACCAACCTCCCCCCTGCCACTGCTTTGGGCTGAGGCCCGCAGCGGCAGTTGCTGCAGCTGTGGCAGGGTGCAACCACCGGTATATCCCCCCCCACCCCGTTCCCTTCCCACTCAACTCCCTGACTGCTTCGGGAGGGCAGTGCCAGCCCCTGGCTCCAAGAAGCAGACCTGGCCTTGGCCCCCCACTCCATCCCTTCTGTTATGGTGGTTCTCCTGTCCCCGCCATCTTCCTCTGCTTCCAAGGAGCAGGGGAGGGAGGCAAAGTCAGCTCCTCTGGCCTCCCCCCCAGCTCCTCAGTCTCCACTCATGGCAGCGCTCAGCTGTCTGGCTCCGTCTGTGTAGAGCACTCTGAGTGGCTGCTGAGATGGCCAATCAAAGTGTGAATAAGTGTTATGAACAGACGGATCGAGGCTCTTGTAATATGTACTTACAGGCTGCCACCAAATCACCCCTGAGACTTCGCTTCTCCAGGCTGAAGAGTCCCATGCCTCTTAGCATCTCCTGTTCTCTTGACCTCTGAACGTGTGTGGCTCGGCTCTCCTCTCGACTCTCTCAAGCTTCTCCACATCCTTTTTAAACTGTGGAGCCCAGAATTGGATACAGTACTTCAGCTGCAGCCCCACCAAGGCTGAGTACAGCAGGAAAATGACATCGTGGGTCTTGCTCAAGATACATTGGTAGATGCAAGCCAGAGTTTTATTTGCTTTGCCGGCTGCAACATTGCATTGATCATCTTGTGGTCAGTCAAGACTCCCAAGTCTCTTTCGGTCGTGGTGCTAGTGAGTGTAGCACTGTGGAGCCTGCAAGTGTGATGTGGGTTTTGTCTCAAGGTGGTGCACCTTCCATTTCTCTGTGTTGAATGTCATCAGGTTTTGATGAGCCTGTCCAGGTCGGTCGGAATTACTGGCCTATCCTCTAACGTGACTGTGTTTTCCCATAGTTTGGTATCGTCTGTGAACTTAGCCAGTCTGCTTCTGACACCCCAATCTAGATCATTTATGGAATGTTTAAAAAAAAACCAACCCCAAAACTGTCACCTGGTGACATGGCCCTTCAAAGCATTCTTCCCCCTCCCCCTCCCCCTCCCCCTCCCTCTACCGCATGGTGAACTAGAGTGAAATGCTAGTTTCTTATGCTTTCAAACTCTGAACCTGCTCATTTGCATACAGGTGCTGTAATGCAGTTTGCTCCAGGCATGTGGCTGAGTTTTGGCTCCCTGCATACTTAGCCTTGTAAAGTCACTTATGCAGTGGGTGTGACTAGTAGGAGGCCTGCTGCCACACAGTGGAGTCTGCTTGCATTCTTGTTGTCTTGCAGTCTGTTCTATGCATGTTATTGTAGCAGTTGAGCCAAAGGTATGATTTCAAATTCATTTAATGGACATGGTTGTAAGCTTTGCATGTAGATTGGTTTAAACTTGGGTTAAGGTGGTAGGGATCAGTGGTTCTCAATCTTAGACTCAAGGCATCCCTTGGGGTGGGTGTGATCAGGGTGGGTGGAGGAGGTGAATGCCAGCTTTGAGCTTTCACTTGGTGGTTGACTGCAGGAAAATAGAGTAGTGTTTCTGACCTGTTGTGGCCTTTGAGTTCTTTGCAACAGAATACCTGTGATACTGGATCCCCATTTGAAATCTCTGTGTTTGTCTTGTGACCTGTTTGTACACCTAACAGTACTACTAACATTGAGTGGCACCTTTGAAAGGATCTCAAAGCACTCCAGGGTGCCAGGACCTCCTGGCTGAAAATCACTGGTATATCTTCTCCCTGTAAATTTAGGGCATTAAACCCAACAAATGTAACCAGGTAACTCTTGTGTGAGTGCATTTGCTTTCTTCTGATTTTAAATGTACTTAAATAGATACAAGTTCTGAGTCTCAACACCCTTCTCAAACAGTAGCATTTTAAACTAATTGATAGGAGTTGGTCCAAGACCACTCAGTTTTACAGGGGTCCTGAAACAGCCATCAGACAAACAGTGGGCTGCACAGTTAAGGAACACAACCCTGCATATTCCCCTTCTGTTGCATGTACATCCCTATTTAATTTTATAAAGGTAAGTCTCCACAAGTGGACTAGAGGAGAAGGGGGACTGGAATGTGACAGCTGTTCACGTCTGCCAGGTAGATGCAGGGTGTATGTTGTGAAATGACTGCAGGTGGGCTGGGGGAAGGGGCTTGTTTCCCAGGAATGTATTCAATAGCTCATGAATGAGGCTGCAGCACAATCAGTCATTTTAACCTGCATTTTTACAACACTGTTGTGGAAAATCCTCTCCTGGTGCTTTCCATTAATACAGATTAAAAAAAAAAGATGGAGAGAGATGCACAGCAAACAACATTAAGTCCATCACCGATCAAGCTTAAAAGCTTTTCCCAAGAAAAATGTCTCGAGATGGCAGTTAAACAATTGCAGAGTGGGCTCGGATCTCTTAGGGACAGGGGAATATTGTGCAACAGAGTGCTGACTGCAAAAAAGCATGAGTTCCAGCATATTTCTGCTGAGTGCTCAGTACAACTTTATAAACCCTTCCTCTGGATCCTGAGGGGTGAGCTAAGACATATGGCAGGAGAAGGTCAAAGTCATACAGTAGACCAATTCCTTACAAAGCCTTGGAAGTCAATAGAAGAATTTTAAACTCAGTCTGGCACTTTATGGGAAGCCAGTGCAGCCTCTGAAAGCACAGGAATAGTGCGATCAAAACCATAGCCTTGGCAGGGGCCATTCTACATGGGCTGAAAATGATGAATTGTCTTCCAAGGCCAAAATGAAAAGGAGTTACGATAATAAAACCTCCGAGAAACGAACACAGCACCAGTGTTTCCAGCTTCCAGGGCAGGAGGGATGGGGGTTACCTGGCAACACAGAAGATACCATAGTATACCTCTGCCTTCCTTGATGGCTTTTTATCAGTCACAAAACTGAGGCCTACTGAAAATGAAATTTGAAGCCTATCTCCAGCACATGAATCCACTTTCTAGGGCCATGTGACCATAACATTGGTCCTACTTCCTTGTACGTTTAGGTCTACTACATACCTGCCTGCTCTCCTGACCCTTGCCTCTCACTCTGGCTGCATTCAGGGCTTGTCCTTCTCTTGTAGATGCTATCCATCCCCTTGCTCCCCTTTTGCCTACACATGGATCCCACTGCCTCACTGTGACTACATACCTGCCCTGCTTTCCTTCTCTATGGCTGGCACTCAGCCTCTCTGCCTCCTGCTGTGCTGCATATATGACCCTTCTCCCTCACTGCAGCCACAAATTTACCCTTTTCCTTATCTCAGTTTGGCCTAATGCTTAGTCAGATGTCGTCTTCTTCTGTCCTGGCAGCTGCCTGCGCACTCTTACTTACAGAACCAGAAAATTGGGATTGGGAGGGACCTTGGGAGGCCAGCTATTTCAACCCCCTGTCCAAAGTGGGACCATCCCCTCCTATATCATTCCAGTTAAGGCTTTGTCTACCTGGGGTCTTAAAAACATCTTGGGATGAAGGTTCCACAATCTCTCTGGGTAATCTGCTCCAGTGCTGTACTATCCTCCTTATGATAGTTTGTACCTCCCCTTTCACTCCACTAATATCTAACCTAAACTTACCTTGTTGCATCTTGACCATTGTTCCTTGTTCTGCCATCTGCCACCACTGAGAAGAATCTAGTTCTGTCCCCTTTGGAGCCACCCTTCAGATAGGGGGGCATTTACAAAAGCCATCAAACTAAGTCATCTTTTCTCCAGACTAAATAAGTCCAGTTCCCTCAGCCTCTCTTCATACTTCTCAATGTCCACTCCTTCCCCTGCACTGTGACTTGCTCTGGCTTTCCCAGCCTACTGGTTGCTCCCCTGTCCTTTTGCTTGCGACTAACCCAACCTGTTGTTTGGTCTCCTCCCCTTCCCCTCTTCACTGTGCACCTGGCATTCCTGGTGCTTTGTGCAATTGGTCTTGTTTTGCTTGTGGTTTTTCTGCCCTTTAGATCATGGCTGCATTGGGAGTAATCTTCTTGCATGTGCATAGGTGGCAGAAGGAGGGGGGCTAACAGGGCTTAGCACCCCTGCTCCCCCCACCCCAACCATGGGGCAGTGGTAGGGCTGCAAGGAACCCTGGCCAAGGGCTTCTGGTGGCTATAGCAGGGGTGGGGAGGGAGGGAATGGGGCTGCAGCTAGGGGAGGGGCAGGCACTGCACAATTGGCAGAGCATGGGACTGAGTCATGAGTGGCTTGTCTGGGGGCACGGCTTCTGCTGTTACACCATAGGGGGGCACATGCCCCCAGATCTCCGTGGGGCAGGGCAGGCTGCCACTGTGACCTGGGGCAGGGGTTGTGTTGGGCTTTTCCTGGGGACGACTTGGGGTGGGCGCAGGGGTCCAGGGGTCTCAGGCTTCTCCAGCCTGGTAGTGCAGCAGAGGTTGGCCCCACTTCCATCCCCAGCTCCTCCCAGGCGTTGTGGGGAGACAGCTGGAGCCAGTGTGGGGCTGAGGGGTGGGGAGGTGTGCAGATTCGTTAGCATGGGCTGGCAACACCAGGGAATGACTGAGAGAAGGAGCGGCTGCATGGGCACAGCAGGCCCTGGCCCCGATCCTGGTTTTGGCTCCCTTCCAATCCTTGCCCCTCACTCCGCCAAAAAAAGAGTGGTTTTTGTTGTTGTTGTTTTTTCTCCCTCTGCCTATGTGCTTGTGACAGGTTTCCCGAGCATCTCCCCATCAAATTAGGCTTGGTCAACAATTGCAATGTTAGCTGCAAGTGGTGATGCGAGCAGTAGCCAACAAGCCTGTTGCAGGGCCAGGCTATATAGGGCCCATGGATCTGGAAACTTGGTCACAAGAGTACCACTGCTCTTCTGCCAGCAAATTTTTGGACCTGTAGGGGACTCTGCGAGCTGGATTTGGCTGGCAGGCAGGGGGTTGAGCACCCTTGCGCTAAGGGGTTGAAGTACGTGCATGGGAATGGAAGTGCTTATTTTGAGGCAGAGGGCTTTTCATCAGCAAAATAAATTAAAAAAAAAAAAATCCTGGCTTAACTTCAGGTTGTAGACTGGTGCTGCCATCTAGGATTAAATACTAAATAGCTCTTCCCAGATCTTTTCTGTTCTCTGCCCTACACATTACAGCCTGGGTCACAGTCATTGTTAACCTACCCTCATTCTGCTGTGCCCGTTGAAGGGACCAGCCCAGCCTGGTGGAGTTGTTTTGTCTGGCAAGGCACTTCTGCGTAGAAGGATTTAAAAGAAACACCCAGACACACACCCTACTTCTCCTTCCCCTCCCTCCCCCTTAGAAATGGAAATATTGAAGCTCCCACTTATGTGCTCATCCTCACACAATACAAGGGCTATTGTTCATCAGCTTGATTTCTTTATAACATTAGTATTATAAACTCCTTTCTTTGGAGCCAAGTTAAGCTTATTGGCTATAACATGGGCCCTATTGAAGTCTGTGGCAAAACTCCCATTAAGTGCAGTGTTCTTTTTTCCTGGTTCCCAAAAGGAATGTGTTGTACAGGGGACTTAAAGTGTGGACTTCCATGTAGGAGATCACTTGCTGCTAAAGAGCTGAGGCTGTGCTTGTACTGCTAGTCACGGTTTTCCTCATACCCAGCATCTATGCAGAAACCCTCACGTTTGATCAAACGCAGCAATACATCCTGACCTTGGAAGTGCTGTTGAACTTCAGGTTAATCCTGCTTCCCTCCCAATTTGTCCTTTTCTGCTGTCTTGTTTAGGACTTCCCTGTGCACTACAGGTTTTGAGGAGAAGTCTGCTACCAATAACTTCCCATTCCTGACATCCAGCCCTTCTGTCCTCACTTCCTGCCTCTGTTGCCTGTTATTACAGCTGAGCCCAGATGAAGAAGCAAGCAATTTATACAGCAATTCCTGGAAGGGTTCTGCTCCAGGAATAGGAAACGCAATGAGGATGGTTTCAGTGTGGGCTGCAAGGTCAGCTGTAAATGGGAAAGAATAGCTCACATCATCTGGCAGTACTTCAGCATAGTCCTCATTTAAACCCTAAATTTCAATAACCATGCAGCTCTGCTGTAAGGCTAGACATGCTGTACAGGAGGGACAGGGCAGGGAGGAAAGGTGGGGGCATGGAACTCTACATTAAGGAGGAATACACATTCTCGTCAATTAGCACACAGAGGAGGGGCACACTGAAGTGCTCTGGGTTAGAATACAAGGCAGTCGAGGGGAAAGAGATTTAATGGTGGGTTTCTACTACAGACCACCCAACCAAGGGGAAGAGCTAGACCAGGAATTCTTAAGTCAGCTCATGGGGGTAGTTAGGTCAAAGCACGTGGTCATCATGGGTGACCTGAACTTTCCAGGCATCTGCTGGGAAGAGCAGTCAGCCAGGTCTGACCGCTCACATAGGTTTCTAGCCAAGATACAGGACCTCCATCTAACCCAGGAGGTACACAGCCCCACCAGGGGAGACGCCTTATTGGACCATTGTCCTGGCCACGGGAGACGACCTGTTGAGGGGGCTGCAGGTGCTCGACCACCTGGGTGACAGTGATCATCACCTGCTGGAATTCACCATCCAGCGCAAGGTGGCAAAGGCCTGCAGCAAGGCAGCAGCCCTAGATTTCAGGAGGGCAGACTTCAATGAGCTAAGGAGAATAGTCGGGGAAGCACTGAGGTCCTGGAGGGGAGGGGAGCCAGGTGTCCAAGAAGAGTGGTCGCTCCTTAAGGAGACAATCCTCTAAGCTCCAAAGGAGGTAATCCCAACACAGATCAAAGGGAGCAGGAGGGTGCAAAAGCCTCCATGGCTCACCAAAACCATACGGGAATGTCTCCTAGCTAAAAAGGAGGCGTACACCCGATGGAAAGGAGGGGCCATCACCAGGGAGGATTATACTGCGGTTGCTCAGGGATGCAACGGGGCAGTCAGGAAGGCCAAGGCAGAGATGGAACTGGGACTAGCTTCCCCGATCAAAGACAAGAAGTCCTTTTTTAAATATATAGGGGTAAAAAGAAGATACCGGGTAATGTGGGGCTCCTGTAGGACACGCTAGGAAATTTGGTCATCACACCAGATGACAAAGCTAACTTAGTTAATGATTTCTTTGCCTCCATTTTCCTGAGCAGGGACTGGGACAGCCACCCCCCCCCCGGGCCCGCCTTAAACCCCAGGGGAGGCACATCTAGGCTAAGGGTTAGTGAGGAACTAGTTAGGGAACTTCTGGAGGGACTGGATGTATTCAAATCAGCTGGTCCGGACGATCTCCACCCCAGAGCACTGAGGGAATTTGCCGAGGTCATTGCGGGACCCCTGGTACGGCTGTACGAGCAGTTGTGGTGCTCTGGTGTGGTGCCAGAGGACTGGAAAAGGACTAATGTGGTTCCCATTTTCAAAAAAGGGAGGAAGGAGGACCCGGGAAACTATAGGCCAGTTAGTCTTACCTCAATCCTGGGCAAGCTTTTTGAGAGAATTATTCCGGCACATGTCCACAAGGGGCCAGCAGGGGAGATTATGCTTAGGGGCAACAAACACAGATTCTTTAGAGGCAGGAACTGTCAGACCAACCTGGTGGCCTTCTATGACCAGGTCAGAAAATCCTTAGATGCAGGGGTAGCAGTGGACATAGTCGTTCTGGACTTTCGGAAGGCCTTTAACACTGTCTCTCATCCCATTCTCATTGAGAAACTGGGGGACTGTGGTGTCGACACCCACACAGTCAAATGGGTCGCCAACTGGCTGGAGGGCCGCACCCAGAGAGTGGTGGTGGATGGGTCCTTCTCAACCTGGAGGGACATGGGCAGTGGGGTCCCGCAGGGCTCGGTCCTCGGACCTGCACTGTTCAACATCTTCATCAGCAACTTGGATGAGGGGGTAAAAAGCACCCTGTTCAAATTTGCTGATGACACTAAGATGTGGGTACACTAGAAGGAAGGAATAGGCTGCAATCAGACCTAGACAAGTTACAGGGGTGGGTGGATGAGAACAGGACAGGTTTCAACACTGAAAAGTGCAAGGTGCTGCACCTGGGGAGGAAGAACCAGCAGCATACCTACAGGTTGGGGAACTCCCTTCTCAGCAGTGCAGAGGCAGAAAAGGATCTTGGAGTCATCATTGATGCCAAAACGAACATGGGCCGGCAGTGTGGGGATGCAGTCAGGAAAGTCAACCGCACCTCGTCATGCATCCACAGATGCATCTCAAGCAGGTCCAAGGAGGTGATCCTCCCCCTCTATGCGGCACTGGTCGGGCCGCAGCTGGAGTACTGCGTCTGGTTCTGGGCGCTGCACTTCAAGAGGGATGTGGACAACATGGAGAGGGTCCAGAGGAGGGTCACTCGCATGATCAAGGGGGAGCAGGGCAGGCCCTACGAGGAGAGGCTACGGGACCTGGACCTGTTCAGCCTCCACAAGAGAAGGCTGAGTGGGGAACTAGTGGCCTGTTATAAACTAGTCAGGGCGGATCAGCAGGCACTGGAGGAGTCCCTGTTCCCCTGAGCACTACCAGGAGTGACCAAGAATAACGGTCACAAGCTGGCAGAGGGTAGATTTAGGCTAGATATCAGGAGGTGCTACTTCATGGTCCGGGTGGCTAGGATCTGGAACCAACTTCCAAGTGAAGTGGTGCTGGCTCCTACCCTGGGCGTCTTTAAGAGGAGGCTAAATGAACACCTTGCTGGGGTCATTTGATCCCAGTACTCTTTCCTGAATTGGCAGGGGGTCGGACTCAATGATCTGCTCAGGTCCCTTCTGACCCTAGAAACTATCCTACACCAGCTGTGACCTGCGAAACCTGTGTGAATGTCCCAGTGTTTGACACGGGTGCTTAAACCCAGCCTGTGGACCAAATCCAGCCCATGGAGCCATGGCATCCAGCTTACCAAGTTTCCTTAGTCAGAAATTTAGCAGAAGGGAGGAGTGGCAATTAAGGTTACCCCTTCCCCCACCACTACATTTCCAAGCCCCAGACTGCCCCTCTCCTGGACTGCTGGATCTGGGATGGGCTTTCCCTGGCTGCCCTCCACACTAGATTGGACTCATTGGCTGGATCCAGCCTGCAAGAGGACTGGGTGCCTCCGGGCAAAAAGGTTGAGCACTGCTAAATAGCACCATGCTAGATGTCCCTGTCTGAGGCTGGTGTGGCTCCCACTCTGAGCTCAGTCTTTTCTACAACTGGGCCAAAGAGGTACTGAGCTTTCTGAGCTCACTACCATGACAGCATGGGCTCTGACTGGAGCCACTGCTTTTGCACATCTCCAGTGGGCGAATAGTGCTACTGCTCATCCTCCTTTTTATCACCGCCACTGAATTTAGCGACTGACTGCCAAGCTCGGAGAGTTTACTGTGCGTGCTAAGTTCCAGCAGTGTTTTTCTATGTGGCCCTTAATTCTTTTCTGATTTTTGGGGTTTGACCCACTTGTAAAGAAGGTTGAATACCCCTGCACTACACCTGTGCTGACCCACACATACACATGCTACATTAAGATGTAGAATCTCCTGGTCTAAAGGTAGATTTCTCTCAGTCCAAAACATCCAATAGCATCTGAGCTGAGGGTAGGCAACCCCCAGCACAAGTTCCAGAGCAAGTGCCAGGGCACACAAAGGTATTTTGCTTGGCACGTGCACCTTGGGGTGAACAGCAGGGAAGGGACTGGGGCTGTGCTGCCACAACAGGGATTGGGCCCCTCATGGTTGTCCCGCCATCCACCCCTGGCACACCAACATCTTACAAGTTGAGGTTGTGGATATTTTTGGCACTCTGCCCAAAAATGTTGCCAGCCCCTGACCCCATCTGTGTCTAAAGAATCTGCAAAATCTCATTCATCAGCCATATTCATTATGTACCAATAAATGCCATTTATAAACAGTATTATATAATACTTAAATGCTTGAAATGCTCCTAATATCTCCTTTCTCTTTTGCAGCTTTGACTTTATCTTCTGATCTTCTGTTCTTTTACATCAGGTTCAAGCTTGTTCCCTGACCTTCAAAGTTTGACAAATCTCCACTTGGACCTTGATCTCTTTCCTTATCTAAACCCACTTGCAAGAAGTGATGTCACTGTGCTTGGTTCAAGGTAGGCAGCCTCCCGGTCTACAGCTTGATCTAATGGTATGCAAGTCTTGAGACAGAGTTAGTCTGGGATGAGGACCATCATAGAGCTTGTTTTAATGCCCCATGGAATCTTTAGCTGCTCTGACAGAGTGTTTCTCACCAGGGGCATTGCAGTTAGCATGTCTGAAAGTTGTGGGCAGCTAAGCTTTAATATCTTTGTGAATGGTGATCTCACAGCTACTATAACAAGCAAGGTGCTAACAGGAGCGTACAATGACTCAATGTCCTGGGCCTTGAATGTCACTGAGGGAGGAAACATTAGCTATGGTATCTTTTTCATGTCTTTTGATACACTTGTCTCATGAAGACAGAAGACTTGAGAAATCATGCTATGAAGTCATCTGGTCTTATCAGCTAAGACCAGATGGGTTCATAGCAGGCAGATCCTGCCTGATTAACCTGGCTTCTTTTTATGACTGGGTCACAAAATGCTTGGATGAAGAAATAGAGGTAGCGCCATGTGTTGCACCCAGGGAGAAAGAATCATCAACACTCCTATAGCCTGGAAGGTACCATACTGAGTAGCACAACAGCGGAGCGGGACCTCGGAGTTGTAGTCGACTCCAAGATGAACATGAGTCGCCAATGTGATGAAGTAAATAAGTAAAGCTAACTGCACTCTTTCTTGCATAAGTAGATGCATCATGAACAGGTCTAGGGAGGTGATACTTCCCCTCTATGTGGCATTGGTTAGGCCGTAGCTGAAGTACTGTGTCCAGTTTTGGGTGCTGCACTTCAGGAGGGATGTGGATAACCTGGAAAGGGTTCAGAGGAGGGCCACCCATCTGGGTAAAGGCCTACAGGAAAACCCTACGAGAACTGATTTGAAGGACTTGAATCTCTTTAGGCTCTGCAGGAGAAGTCTGAGAGGTGATCTTATGGCTGTCTATAAACTCATCGGGGGTGGAGGGGGTGGGAGGAGAGGGGGACAGCAGGAAATAGGGGATATGATGTTTACCAGGGCACCCATCAGGGTAACTACAAGCAATGGCCACAAATTGAAGGAGAGCAAATTTAGATTGGACATCAGGAAAAAATTATTTACAATGAGGGTTGCCAAAATATTGAATATGCTTCCAAGGGAGGTGGTGCTGTCCCCTTCCTTGGAGGTATTTAAGAGGAGATTGGACAAACACCTGGCTGGGGTCATCTGACCCCAGCACTCTTTCCTGCCAGGGCAGGGGCTGGACTTGTTGATCTAATAAGTCCCTTCCAACCCTGAAATCTATGACTTTGAAGGAGAATATACTGTCCTATCAGATGATCTGTATGGTGATCAGTGGGATGCAGAGTATTACAGTCTTCTGGCCATGATATTCACATCCTACATTCCCTCTTCCCAGTCTTTGTCCTCATGAATCAGCTTGGGGTATGTGTGGCCTGTGATGCAGTAAGTGGGAACAAGATGACTTAATCCTTCCCTGGCAACTGAAATCACAACAGGAGCTTCATCTGATGGCACCTGGAACCCCTGGATCCTGGGTTAAATGTGAGGGGCTGGAAGAAAGCATTTCGGAGAGAGGGCCTTAGCTCTGGACCTTGCTTCTCCTATCAGTCTAGCAGTGCCTGAGTTTGTTCCCTCCAGGAAACAGAGCAAGGTCTATCTTTTTCCTTGTGCTTTTTCTGCTATAGCTTTAACTGTAGGGGCTAAGACAGGAGATTCTGTAGTCCTTTTTGCTGGGAGGGATTTTATTGATGCACTGGGGATGTCTTTGGTATGCACTGATTGATTTTCCCCTAGGGCAATGGATAGTTGCATTGAAATAAGCTGAAAGTAATACATGGAGACTGTAATCTTTCTGGGGCATGGACTATTATTTGTTCAGCACATTTTATCTATTATAAAATGCTGTGTCCATCCATGGTGCTGTATAAATAACTGCAGTCTGTGAAGGCTACTTGTAAGCATCCTCAGCTGGAACACAGCCCATACATTATCTCCAAGTTACAAATACACTTTAGAACTCTTCATAGGATTTTTTTTCCACTGGGTCCCATGACCCTTTCTTCCCCAGGCTCTGGGATAGCTGCTTGGTAAGGAATGGTGCCTGACCAGTACGTTACCCTTATCACATCGACCTGAAAGAAATCTGATTTATAAGTAACCATTTGCCCTCCACATTGTAAACCTCACCTGGGGGGGGAAAAAAATGGCCATTTGGGGCCAAGGCATTGGGCTATTTTGCTGACACCTTCTACTTACTGAAGAAAATAAACTCTTTGAAATATATGGGCTCAACTGGAATTTCTCTAATACCTGTTTTACTACACAGATGTTTTTCCAAGGGCCTAACTCCGAGGTAGATGGTGATGTTCAAGTTCTTTCAGCTATCCCCACTAATAATAGTAATAAAACTAATAATGCATAGCCAGTAACACCCGGTCTGGGGCTTCCCCACTTGTGAGTTAATCCTGCTGTTCTCTCCCCACAGAATCACCTGGGATTCATGATAACAAATCAGTGGCTTCAGAACAACACTCCTCCCAGAGCCTTGTACTTGAAGCATTGATTTTTGCTTCCTATTACCATAGCAACAAGAGTCTATCTCTTCAGAAACTAGCCAGTGGAAACTACAAAAGGTCACCTTTTGAGAGACTTGAAATCCAGGGACCTTCCCCCAGAGGGAGAAGGAGCCTGGTGGAAAAGAGGCAGTTTCTAAGAGTCAAATGGGGGGCTCTAAGGGAATGGAGGTCTCATGCTCTGTGAACACCAGTCTCTGCTGCTGTTCTTCAGAAGCAAAGTTCTTGAGTGCTTTGCTTCAGTCAAGGGAAAAGAAACTGGTGAATTTGGGTAACTATCTGCTGAGCAGGCTCCACAAATCTCATTCTTCCATATACCCAATGCTTCAAGAGATCTCCACCCCACCGCTGCTCTGCATGTTTGTTCTTTGCTGCCATCAAGGCAAAATATGGGAACAGCATTTGCCGTCTTCAGGCTTGTCACTTTTGTGCATTTCAACAGTGTTCAGTAGTAGGCTAACACAGAATCAGCTTTCAGGAGTTAAGCCTTGAGGGGAGCCATCTTCTGACTGTATTATGTGGAGACAAGTTGCCTTTGGAAGAGGAACCTGTTGAGTTGGTTGCTACTGTTTTATTTAAAAACAAACAAACAAAAAACTTTTCTTATGTCGAGTTGAGACTATTAACCAACAGCCAGTTGCTTTCTCCACCTCTCTTTCACATCTTCCATGTGCTACAGATTGGCAGATTTATGCAATTAGCCTGTTTTTCAGCCTTATTAAAAAATTTTATTTTTAGTTTAAAGTAGACCATTTAGGATTGTGATAAGGCATTGCCCACTTCTGTATGTTAACTTGCCATGATTGTTTGCTCCAGTTAATGTTCATGGGTCATAAAGCTTTTTTGGAAGGTTGGAGAGGAAAGTCTAAAGCCTACCCTTGAATTGTGAAGACTTTCCTCAGTGGAAAAGTTGCCTGCTCTGTAAGTTGGTACTGACGGGTCTTCTTGCAGAGCCCCCCCCAACAAAGTTCCAACAGAATCATAACTCCTGCTTGAAGGCTGCAGATTGCTGCCTGGAGGCAATTGGGTAGAGTTTCCCTGAGGTAGATGCCACATCAGAAACTA
Source organism: Crocodylus siamensis (assembly GCF_052110815.1). Taxonomy (NCBI): domain Eukaryota; kingdom Metazoa; phylum Chordata; order Crocodylia; family Crocodylidae; genus Crocodylus; species Crocodylus siamensis. Next base: position 38,388,665 of record NC_143402.1, on the reverse strand, counting down.
ACTTAATTGAAGGATATTGGTAGCATTCAGTGTCTTTTGAAATTTCCAAAGCGGGTTGAGATTTCTTGATCTGCTTTTTAAATAAGTCATTGCAGCTGCTGTTTACTTGCATTAACCACTGACAAGCATCTTGATACGTAAAAAGTGAGGTATATCAGGACAAGAATATATTTACCCCAACCTGTCTGTGGAGATGACAGGGCAGGCAGGGGATTATGCTTCTGGATATAGCCTCAAGAAGAGATTTTTGGGGTATTAAATATTTGATACACAAAGCTTATTTTAGGTTGATCCAGATTGGTGTTGCAGTGCTCTTAGAATTTAATTGGTTAAAGGAACAGACTTGAGCAGGTTTTTTTTTGTTTTTTTTTTTGAGGCAAAGCCATTGTTGTCATGGCAGAGTGGCATTATAACAATAGATCAGCATGACAGAAGGAGCCGCTAAAGGTGTTTTAAGATTCTGGCCCATCTGAATTTACCAGTTTTACATAAAGGCAGCACAAGCTCAAATCGTTTAAAATATAATAGGCATCCTGCTATGCAGCTGAAGGAAATCAGCAGTTTGGGTTTTTATAACAAAGATCTGTCTTGCATCCATTTTAGAGATAATGCCAGAGTTTCAATATAAATCCAAGTAATGGATGTCTGCTACGTAGGCACAATGCAACACTGCAATGCAGTCTAGGTCCTAGTAGTGTGCCCCATTCTGTGAGTCTCAGCCGTGTATGGTGGATGAGCAACAGGAAGAGAATAGAGTCAGCCCCGTGGTTAGTGTCCTGCAGTGTTGCAGAAAAGGCCCCAGTTCACCAAACTAATAGCTCCTGCTTCCTGATCTAACAACAGGCAAGGTTCTTTGAGTAGATGGGATATCTTTTATTAGACCAACTGAGTAGTTGGAAAAAATGCTCTTGGCAAGCTTCTGGGTGCAATCACCCTTCTTCAGGCATAAGAAGTCTCTGCTGTTCTGAGACCAAGGAATGAAAGAAGCTAAAAGTGTGACAGGATGTCAGTGAGAATGTAAATAGGTGGAAATTGGGAAAACAAAAGATAGAGCAGGGAAGGGAGGGGGAAAAATAAACCCAAAGTTGAGTAAGGGAGACTCTACACTACAGTAATAATAATTCAAGGTAGAAAAGAGGCTGACTGTGAAAAAGTAAATAGCTGGAAATTAGGAAGACAAGGGGCAGAAAAGAAGGGGAGAGGAGGAAGTACGTGGGGGGAAGAAAAGTGTAAGAGGTCAGGTCTGACAGGTATCTGGTGAATCAGATGTCAGGCAGGTTGTAAAGTGTCATAAATCCAATGTCTATATTGAATCCATGATTTTTGGAACCTGTAGATTTATGAAGTGAAGTTTGCAGGCTCGTCTACGAAAGGTGTTTTCTAAGTTCTGTTTGAGGATTAGAACTGAGAGATCGGAGAGGGAGTGATTGTCTTATGCGAAGTGTTCCCCCACAGGTAGTTGGGTATTTTTGTCTTTGAATGCACACCAAAAATCTATCATTCTGGGGCGCAGTTATTGTTTGGTTTCTCCTACATATTTTCCATCAGGGCATTTGGTGCATGGGATGAGAAAGACAGTATTTCTGGAGGTACAGGTGTAAGATCCAGGAATGGTGATGGTTCTGTTGTGGGATGTGGTTATTGCTCACCAGAATGAATGCATTAAAGGGTGTTAACCTGTGCTATGTACCCTTTAAATATTTTAAGTTATTCCAGTTCAAGTGAGGGTTACCTTTGATTTGTCATTCCTCCAGCATCCCAGGATGCACTATTCCTAGCCTTCCCACTCTTTTCTTCCATGAGCAAACTTTCAACCCTCTGGAACTCTACTGGGGGTGGTGCTGGCTTCAAACCAATACCCTCTCATGTCCCCAGGGTGGGTGAGCCCAGCACACTTTGACCACCCTGAACACCAGGTACAACTCACCAGTTTGCTGCTTGTGCCAGCACCCCTTGGCCCCAGCTGGATGGCTGTTGGTGCAAGGGGAACATTTAAAAAGCCAACTAACTTCTCTTCAGCCACACATCAGGTTTTGTGGACGGTGACTGGTGAGTAGTTAGTCCAGCTCCTCTATATATTGGTAAGTTTTTCACCTGACCCCAGAAATCATTGTCCTGTTCTTTACAAGACTGGATGCTATACTCATTAATCTTTCTTCAGCACTGCTTGGCAAGATACTTGTACTGATCATAGATTGTGATGTTCTGATTCTTGTTAAGTACCGTTATAGTTGCTTTTCTATGTCAGCCCTATTGTTGCCAATGCCCATATGTCTAATTTTGGCTGACAGGTAGTATGGAGTCAGGAAGACTTACTTTGAGAAATCTGTTAGGATTGGACTGGCCATAGGAAACTGCTATGTTGCTACTGGCCAGATTAGCATGCAGATGAATTCCAGAACGTGTGTAGTGCTCTCTTCACCAGTAAGATGCTACCTTGCAAATATGGCTTCTTCTTAAAGTAGTAAGACAGGTCAACTATGCAGTGGAGGACTGCACTGGGAGGATCTTGGTAATTATTAGTTCCATGATTCCCATTCATTCTGGGGCTGCACCAGCAGAGTCTGAAAGGGTGAAGGGGGCTAGTCTTGCTCAAAGCATATTTAATCCAAATGGCCTGATGGTTACTTGTGAGCCTCTTCACAAGGCAGTTAGTACACCAAATTACCCTAGTGTATCTAAGGGCTCCATGGTAATCAGCAGCAATGCTTACTGTTACTAGGGCTGTGCAAAATAGCACTGTTCCATTTAGCCTTGAGTTTCAATGGCTTGACAGAACAGCGTTTCATATCAAATTTAATTTCAAGTTGAAACAGCTGTTCTGTTGTGATCTGTCAAAACTGGTTTCACTGGGGCTGGGAAGTCAGCCCGGTTTAAGTTGGGCTGACTTCCCATCCCCAGTGCTAGATTGGACTGGTATGGAAGGCAGCCCAGCTGGGCTGCTTCACCATCTGCAGTGCTAGATCGTGTGTGGGGGGGTGGGAAAGCAGCCCAACTGGCTGCCTTCCCACCCCCCCACACGATCTAATGCCACGGATGGAGAAGCAGCCCAGCTGGGCTGCCTCACTACCCCCGGCATGATCCCAGCATCAGGGATGGGGATCTAGTGCAGGGGATGGTGAATTAACCCAGCTGGGCTGACTTCCCATCCCCTGCTGGATCTTGCGCTGGGGATGGGAAGGCAGCCCAGCTGAACTGACTTCCCATCCCCAGCCTATGGTTGAAACATTTTGACTAGGCTTGTTTTGTTTCGAGGCTATTTTGACGGCCTTCATTTCTTTCCGATTTTGCTGTTTCAACCTCGAAATTGGTTGAAACAGTGTCAAAACGAAACGGCCGGCGAAATTTCACACAGCCCTAATTGTTACCGTCTTTGATTCCCAACTGGAGTCACAGGCTCTAGCCATGGATGGTTTCTGCTGAATTGCTAGCTTTTAATTAAAAAGGTATCAGCAAATCTCTGGTGCTGTACTTGAACCACAACCTTGGACAGTTTCCCAGTTCTCAAGGAACCCCCCTTGGTTTTATCCTTCGGCCAATGTGAAGTGATAGCAATGAGAGGTGTGGTTTTTTGTTTGTTTGCCCTTTTCAAAGCTATTGAAAAAAACTTATCTTACTGTTTTGGCTTAAAAGCGCAGTGATGGCTGGAATCCTTATTACCCATTTACTTTCTTATGATTTGAAAAAAGAATCAGTTTGTTCCTTGAAAACTGGAGCTGTAAGTTTTATGTCCTTGAGGTATTACATGTTAACGAAAATGTTGACAGGCCAGGCTGTTTTTAAATGTTACTTTTTGCTTTTTTTTCCCCTTTGGAATCTACCACTGCCAGCAGTACCTTTTAGTATTTCATCCAAGGTCTCTAAGCAAATCTTCTCTCTAAATTTATAACATCATTGGGAATAGTAATTTTGAACTCAGCTTTTGCAATACTCCATATTTGTTACTGTCCTCCCATTGAGGAAGAAGCTTGTTTGTTATTAGTTTTCTGCCTGATATAAAACATTTAATTTTAACAGAAACCAGCAAGAGAAAAATATGTGTTGCCTTTCATACCCAAAGTGTCAACATCTTGACTGGACTGTAGCAAAAATAATCTTTACCATATGGCAGATTTTTACATCTTAACATTGCATCTACATTCCTGCTGCCTTTCTTTTCATTCAAGAGATGCCATGCTGGCGATTAAAAGGCACTGCATTCATGTTCTTCTTCAATGGGATCACAAAAGGACTTCTCAACAGGTAAAGAAATAAACCATTGATACAATAGCTGTGACTTCCCACTGGTTTTCTACTCGATACGTTTTCTGTCAGCTATTTAAAACAAAAAAAAAAAAAGGGCAAGGCGGGAGCATGTGAGGAGAATAAACCCATATAAATTTCAGTGAGGGCATGGTTGCAGAACATGTCAGAAGCAGCAATAAGAGCTGTGAAAACTCTCATCAGGAGAGTCCAAACAATGTGAAACTGGCTTGCCTTGAGTTTCATTGCAAACCAGAAAGGAAAGGTCAGATTTGCTGAGGTTCATGAACCTCTGGGAGAACTGGAGCTTAATTTCTAGTGAACATGGAGTTGATTTATTGTTTTTGGTTGAAACTGTGTTCAAACTCAGGGAACTTTTTGTTGTATGTGCTAAGTGACTGTCCTAGTTTGGAGTTTTCCCTACAAACTAAAGATTCACACAGTATGGCAAGGTATCCTGGTATAGGATAATCCTGCTAAGGTCAAAAATTCAAATAGTGTATTCCACCATTACAGAATTAGTCAATGGAATCATTATACACAGATTAAACTACCCTTTCGTGAAGACTTAGGCTTTTACCAAGGAGCTGAGCTTCATGCACAAACTTTACCCATGCTTCTTTGCCTAAATCCATAAACCAGCTCCCATGGCTTTTGTTTGTTCCTTTGTGGCATCAGCCATTTCACCCCTTTCACTGTTTCATGATGTGTGCATACATGCTTAACCCTACCTCTTAACCCACATATTTTTGTTCTTCTCTGGAGAACTGGGAGGAGAACCACTTGCCCTAAGAAGCAGTATACCGTGTAGCTTCCATACACCCATGTGTCCACTCTTCTGCTCAACTCCAAAGAAAATGATCCTTGGACAGAGCTCAGCTGTGCCTACAAAAGGACACAGCAATGGGAGGAATAGTGGCAGAAAGACTAGATGGTATCACAGTGTTATAATATTTGTTAGTGCTATTATATATTATGGTAACACCTATGAATCCTAGCTGAGATCAGGGCCCCGTTGTTCTAGGTTGTACATATGTGTCCCCAAGATAAAGTCCATGCTCTAAAGAGCATCAAAATCTAGGTAGACAAGAGACAAAGAATGAGAGAAAGGAAGGATTGTTATTCCTCATTTTACAGGCTAAGAATCTGTATCACAGCAGTGATTTATGTAACTTGGCCTGGCTTACAAAGGAAGCCTCTGGCAATGCTGAGAATTAACCCCAACCTGGCTCCCAGTCCAAAGTTTGGACCACAGAACTGATAAATATAGTGGGCACACATTCAATCCAATGCCAAGATGGTAAAGAGCTGCTCTTGGCAACTGAAATCAAACTGTAATCTCTCACCCTTCTAACTCCTCAGCAAACTAGCAATAACATGGACTACTACACTCATGTTCTCAGTGCTGCACTGGATTTTTCGTGTGTGTGTATGCATTTCCTGCTGACTTTAGCACAGAGTTTTGCTGTTGAAACCCCCCCATAAAGTAAAAGTTCTGGCTGGAATAATCCACAGATAATTCAGCACCTGCCTTTCTAAGTAAAATAGGATGTTAATACAATCCTATTTTTATGCTGGTGCTTTCATGTCATATTGGAATAAGATTTGACTTTTAGATCTTTTTTAGCAATTTAGCACAGTCAGGATTTCATTATTCTGACAAAACTATTGACAAAAAAAGCACATTAGAATTGGGCGGATAATGGTGTCTGGTAAAGGGAAATTTTGCAAGGCTTTTCATTTAAAAGTGACCTGGACAAAATGGTAGATGCAATTCATGGTTGAGAATAATCCTCCGTTAACAGAAGGATGGAGCAGAAGATGACCTTGTGAGTCTTGTAACAGACTCAAATAAGTCAGAGATGGTAAGCTCATCTCAGGTCACTTCAGCAGCTTATTCCAAGCCAATGAAGGATTATTTCTTACTGGTAGAAATTCTATTGGTTGGTCCAAGTCCAAAACTAAATGTTCCCAGCAATGGGATTCCCTTCACAAGAAGACCATTTTGCACATCAGTGCTCTGATCCTGTAAAAACTTCAGTGGTATTGTTTACAGGACATAAAAATAAGGGTTGGCATCAGTGAAGTCTTAACAACCTTGATTGGATTACTCACCCTGTGCAAAAATAAACCTGTACACAAGTGTCCACAAGATTGGAGTTTAACTGTTCTTACCATCAGGAAGTGTTTCTTAACATTCAACCTAAATCATCCTTTTGCTTCATTATTCCCTATTGCTATTATATACACTCCATTACTGGGACCTCCTTAAACAATCTCTTCCTATTGTCAAGATTTATTCCTTTCAATTACTTTTAGACAGCTATTACCTTTTTCTGTAGGTAACATCAGAGGTTTAGGCAGTGCAAACCTCTCCACAGTGGATGAACTGTGATTTCTCTCTCTCTCTCTCTCTCTCTCTCTCTCTCTCTCTCTCTCTCTCTCTCACACACACACACACACACACACACACACACACACACACACACACACACACAGAATTGAAAACAACATCATTATTCCAGCAGCATATTTTCAGCATCCGATCTAAACTTGATGCTAAAACTGAATGGAACAGTTCATTTTGTTCACTTGCTTTTGGTTAAATGGTTCAAACAGCATGGATTCAAAATAGACTAGGTCTGAATTATCCAGCAAGCAATGTAGTGAGATGGGGAAGTTTGGTGTCCACAGCTCTGTAACTTGAACAGAAGACACTTCCCTGATTCCATCTGTGAACAGCCTTACTGGTTTTGTACCTGCTTAGAGCAGATATTCATTCTGAATATAAACTTATTCTCTAAAACAGGAGATATCACATTGTGTTACAGTTGAGGAGCCTGTCATATGCTTTGTTATACTTTTAATGCTGACAGAGCATGACATTTTAAATAAAGATCTGTATGACTGTAAATGTACAGTAATAAATATTAATGGTAAGTTGTTAACAAAGAATCTGCAATTTATGCAATAGCTGGTGATGCACTGCTAAAAGTGACACATTGGTCTGGGGTTCATTTCTCATTTTTTCATGCTTTGTTCTCAGATCAGGTTACAAAGGAGTGTCAATATCCCTATTTTACAGATGAGGAAAGGAGGCACCATGAGATTAAGAGCACATAGTGAGTTGGTGGTACATTACAGGGAGCCAGAAGTGTTTGTTTTTCATTTGTAGATAGTGAGGAGCAGTTCATTGTAAATATGAGAAATATGAGCTATGTTGGATGGTTTGGGACAAACACTGAAACCCCTGATATATTTCTAAACCTGAGTTGCATAAGCATATTTCTGAGAACAGAGTTTTTAGTATGAATCATCAGGGTAGAGCTCAGGGATTTCATTGTTGCCTGGCTTCTGTATCAGGCATGCTCCTTCCTTAGGTAAGACCAAAGCTTGCTCATTCTCAAACAGCAAGACTGAGGTCTCTTGCAAACTTCAGGTAGTCTCAGGCAACATTTTACCTTATCTTCTGTTTAGGTTTAATCACCTGTAGGAGAGAGATGAGACTGAGGAATGAATACTGTTAGGGGTGTCTTGATTGTTGGATGAAAGGCACCTAGAAGTGCAGAATATTATTAATTAACATATGACATTAATATGGTGAAGAGGACGGAAAGCTTGATCAAAGCAAATGCTCAGTTTTTTTATTGTGTTCCCTGAGATTTTTTGGCCACATTTTACCCAGCTCTGTCTTTTTATTTCTTCCTCAACAACCTTGTATTGTACAGGAAACTTTGGATTTTCAGCCAAAACAAGAGAAATGCATGTTTTTTATTTAGTTCTTATGTTTGAGTTTATCCAGAGGAGATGGTTTGATTCCTTTTGTTACCAACATAATTCATCCATTTTATTTGTTGGCAACTAGACAGTTGAACATTATCGCACAGTCACCTATCTAGGACTTGAGTTGGATTGGACCCTTACTTACCGCCAGGATCTGGAAGGGGCCCAGGGTGAAGTTAATAGCAAAGGAAGTCTCATCCTTCACCTTGTTGGCATCACCTGGGTGCAAGTTTCCAGACACTTCACACCTCTGCTTTGCCACTGACATACTGAGTACTGTACACCAGTATGGGGCCAGAGTATTTACACCAAGTTAGTGGACCCCACCCTTAAAAGCACCATGAAGGCCATCACAAGGTGCCTTATGCAAACTCCAGTTCACTTCTTACCAGTCCTCTCAGATATTCCACCTCCTGACATCTGGAGACAAGCTACCACCCTGGCCCGTAGGCCTCAAAGCCCAAGATCTGTACCATTCTCTGTACTATTATGAGTGAAGGGGGCAGGGGGAGCCCTGATTTTTCTATGATTAAAAAAAAAAAAGCCAAAAGAAAATTTAGAATTTCATTTATTATAATGATTGAGGCACAGGTAGGCTTCGAAACTGCTTCAAAATTGTAACTATATCAATAAAACATTGTGTTAAATCGATACCTATGTATATTAGCATTTCATTTTAATGATGGGAAAACCCCAAATCCACATTTTTCCATCAGAGAATTTGTGTGTTTTTTTGTTTTGTTTTTTTTCCCAACCGAAAACCAGGATCCCTGATCATCGTGTGCTCATTTGAGGCTGTGGCTAGACTATGGTTGGAAAAAAGTTTTCCTTTCAGGATCTGTCACGGTAAATTATTATATCTATCTAAGAAGTATCTGGAAGATGACAAAGCTTGGTGTTGACATCATGCTGGGCTGATGTGTGTGAACCTCTCCCACACAGCAGTGATTAATCCAATAGTGCCATGTGCTCCAATGTGCAGCATGGGCCAGGAGGCAGCATGTTTTAATCAGAGATGGGTCTTGATCTGTATCTAATTTTTTTAAAGCTTGCCCCTTTTACCTTGGAGTTCAGAAGAGATTTGATTTTGGATGCTAGTCTGACTCATAACAACACAAGGTAGGCCTAACAGTGGAATTCAAAATATTATAGAGGCCATGGTGTTTGGATCCTACAATCATGTTCTACAGGTGGTTTGAGTAGGATTAATCCAGAACCATTATTAAAAGAGGCTAATTACAACATGGTGCTCCATACCAAAGTTTGGATTTTGGCACCTTCTTCCTGGAGAAAGTTGAATCCAGTTGCCTGAAATTTGTCCCTTATGCCAACTGGGGGAACTCTGGGGACCAGGATGGATACTGTCTGGTCTGAGAATCAGTTGAAAATATGAATTTCCATTGATAGCTGGATTGGTGTGTTGCACAAGGGGCCGTTCGAGCTCCTGGAGGCTAAGTTCCAATTTGGTCCCCAGAAGTGAGTCACACCACAAGCCACAGAGATAAAGCCTTTATTGCTTGCAAGCAGGTCGGCCTGGAGTCATGAGACTCAGATCAAAGCCTGACCCCGAGTGCCTATTCTCCATTGCTTATATACTTGATTACAAGGTATTGGGAAAATTCCATTAGCGCAATCGCATTTCAAACTAGCATAGTTGCGAAGCTAAGGACTTTCCAACTGCAAGTCTGCGGTTTGCATTGTTTGCACAACAGAGCGGGAAACAAGCTGCATGTAGATGCTTCCTAAGTTCTCGTAAAAGCAAACGGTTTTCAGCCCCCCCGCTTTTCCCACAGGTGTGAGTTATCAGCAGGGATCCTGGTTTTCCTTGATAAAAAATTGTAAACTTTCTGATAAAACCCCTCCAATCCATGATTAAAATTAAAGGCCTCCCACAGCCCCTTGCTCCCTCAGCCCAGGAGGTGGGGGCCCAGCTGCCAGGGTTATGGAGCCAGGGTCCTGGCAGGAGGTGGTGGCTGTTGCAATGGAGCAGAGCCTAGCTCCCCACTTGCTGCCTGCTTCAGGCTTTGCGGGGGGGCGGGGAGGCACAGATTCCCACTGCTGCACATGTTTCTGGGGGGTCAGGGGAATCCATGCCCCCCAGATCTGTGCATGGGGGTGGGCATGGCGTGCAGGCTCAGGCTTCAACCCTGCCTGCCCTTCCGCAGGGCCCAGTGTGTGCGACCCAGTGCTGTAGGGCACCATGTGGCCGTGCAGGAAACCTACTGGCCACTGCAAGCTCAGTGCTACCTTGGTGACATGTCCCCTGCACAAGCAGGGGCTGCAGCACGGGGCTCTGTGTGGGGGATGCATCACCAGGGAGCATGGAGCTTGCAGCCACAAGCAGGTTTCCTGAGCAGCTGTGCTGTGCCCTGCAGCACCTGGTCACACCTGCTGGGCTGCAGAGGTCCCAGGGGAGGGCAGCAGGGTGGGAGCCTGAGCCTGCCTCCATCTGCACACGGATCTGGAAGGAGTGTGCCCCCTTCCTCTGCCAGAGTGCAGCAGCTGTGGGGAGCTCCCTTCCCTGGAGGAGCTGCCTGCAGCCCTGACATGCTCCCCGCTTTCCACTGGGGCCCTGCAGCTGCACTTTGTGGCCCTGGGCCCTAAGCCCCACACAGTACCCAGCTGGGCAACAGTCCTAGCCACAGCCCTGCCCAACTCGTGTCCTCCCTATGGGGATCTCAGTCCCCCCAGTCTACCAGTGGGAGCTGCTCTCCAGGCTTCCTGGGGCTCTGTTTACATATGTGCACATGGCGCCCCTGCCTGACTGCCCTCTTCCTGTTCGCCCCCAGTCGCTTGCTGGCTGCAACTCTGCCAGCCTGCAGAGGGCTCATTGCAAAACCACAGGTTTCTCTGTTAAAATGAGAAATCCACATTTTCTATGGGAAATGGAAAACCTCGACCCCTGTTTATCTGTGTTTTTCACTTTGCTGCCACATTCCACAGCATTGCTTAACCATTGACACCTAGTTAGGAATGCATTAAGTACACGGAGGAAGTGCTTGAAATATGACCAGTCAGGGTGTTAGAAATATTATTAAAAATGCATTATCAATAGCAGATTTAGGGAAAAAAAAAAAAACACAGCTGCTACCCCTCCTTGTCTCCTTAATGGGAGAGGGAAGGGGGGGGTTGGAAATTGATGGGAAAAACCACCAAAAGCCCATTGTACTAAGGTATCACTCCCTCTCTGTCCTGCAAATTTACTATCTCTTTGTTACACTAAATCACACTTTCTTTCATGACCCCACATTCCTAAGGCTAAGATAAGAGCAAATGCCATTTTTGCCTTCAGGTTGAACCTTGAGTAACCTTGGGTTCCATCCACGCACGCGTGATAGCCTAATGCATATTAAGCCTACCCGCCCCGCATACTTAAGTGGTTAATTATAATGCACATGGGACGTATGAAGCGACATGTTTACATATATGTTTGTATGAACCGGAAATGAGTTGTAAAAATTCCTCCTTCTACACACGTGGTCAGGAGAGGGGGGATAAAAGCCTGCTAATAATTGTGCTCGGGGGCAGAGTGATTGATCTTTTGTCTCTCTCTCTGACCCTATTTGCAAATATATACCTTTTGTGTTGCTAATAGAGTGTGTCTGTGAAGGTCTTTTTCCACCTCCCGAGAAACGAACCACGATTTTTATATCAAAATTGGCGCCCAACGTGGGGCTTCTCGAGGACTACCCCGGAATTCAGTGACGGAGCACCTCCGGTACCAGGGATTTGTGCACACCGAGCCGACTTTGGACTCACCCTGGTATTTGAGGTTTAAGTCCAAATATCCGGGAAGTTAAAGGAAGTATCCTATGTAAATTCTGAGTTTCTGGAGAGGCAGACACACTTTGGAATTTGGATCGAGATCTCTGGGGTATCTGAGTGAGTATACGAATTCCCTTTGCCCAATCTGGTGTACGGATCTAAAACAAAGGATGTGTAAGTTTGCTGAGAAATTCTAGGCTTAGCTCTCATTGTAAATCATCTGTTGTTGAGATCTTTTTGGTATTTGGTGTGCATTGGGCGCATTTTTGTGGGCAAATGGGTACGAGTAGCTCTCGTGTAGAAAACAATATTGATACCCCTCTAAAAGTCTTATTACGTCATTTTAATAAATTTGCAAGGCCGGCCGATTATGGAATAAAAATGAAAAAAGGTGATTTAACTAAGTTTTGTCAACTCGAGTGGCCAACATTTGGGGTCCGCTGGACCCCGAAAGGATCCTTTGTGCTAAAAGAAGTGATAGCTATCCATGAAATTGTTATGCAAAATGGGTATTGGAATCAGTTTCCTTATATTGATTGTTGGTTGTGGGTGGTTCAAAATCAGCCACCTTGGATTAAGAGTTACTTAGCGAAGTCTCATGTGATGCTTGTTAAGAAAAAGGCTCGGGGGGGGCCGCCTGTACTTCCTGAGTCTAATGAGGGGGGGAATTCTGAATTGGCTGAGTACCGGACCCGTGCTCCGGTTGCCCTGTCGGGTAGCGAAGATGAGTCAGACGCCTCCTCGGCATCCAGTCCTTCTGCACCACCGCCCCCTCCCTTAGAGAGACCACCACCGACGTACCAATGCATACCTAATGAGTTAGAGCGTGAGCCTCAGCCAAGTGCCTCATCTGAATCAGGAAATAAGGGTTATTATTTGCGCAAGCCTGTAGAGTCACAGCCGGTGTTGAACTGTCCGATGCGAGAGGTTATTGGGGAAGGAGGCACTGCAACTTTTGTCTACACCCCATTTAGCACTTCAGATTTATTTAACTGGAAAAATCAGAGCCCCTCTTTTCGTGAAGACCCTGAAAAGATGAGGGATTTGTTTCGATCTATTGGGCAGACTCATCGACCCACTTGGGCTGATGTCCAGATGATGCTCCAGACCCTCCTAACCCCGGAGGAGAGGAGATTAGTGTTAGGTACAGCAGAGCGTATTGCGGCAGCCAGAGTTGAGTCAGAGGGTGCTGCTGGTCGTACTCTGCGTGATACCTACCCGGTAGAAGAGCCGGGATGGGACAATCATACTGCAGAGGGCAGAGAGCTGAGTGCACGGTATTTGGGAATTATAGTGGAAGCAATGGGAAAGGCAGTGCCTCGGATTACCAATCTGTCTAAATTGTATGAGGTGAGACAGGGAAGAGAGGAGGATCCCTCAGCTTTCCTTGGGAGGCTGTATGAGGCGTTTCGCAGGTTTTCAGATCTGGATCCAGAAGCCCCAGATAACCAGTGCATGGTAAATCTTATGTTTATTGGTCAATCTGCTGCTGATATCCGTAAGAAGTTACAGAAAACTGAGGGAGGTGCTGGGAAACCGATTTCAGAGCTGGTGGAAATTGCATATAAGGTGTATGGGAATCGTGAGCAAGTGCAGGAGCGCAAGGAGGATAAAAAGGCTCAGCGACAGATGGCAGCACTAGCAGCTGCTATAACTGGAGGGAACCCTGGAAAGGCTGGGATACAGAAGAGGAAGGGAGAAAGAGTGGGAGCAGATGTTTGTGCTTATTGCAAGGAGAAAGGACACTGGAAGAGGGAATGCCCGAAGTTGAAGGAGAAGAGAGAGGGGGAACCGAGAGGTCACCTCATGCGGGCAGAAGACAAGGGTAAGGATTCAGAATGAAGGGGACAGGGATCTAAGACCACTACCCTTCGGGTTGGAGCCCGAGAAGATCCCATGGTAACTATTAGGGTTGGTGGCAAAAACTTTGAAGCCTTGGTGGATACTGGGGCTACATTTTCAATGATTCCAGAAAACCCCCCCTATGCAGGAACTAGTGAACAGCATGTACTTGTAGAAGGGATTGAGGGAATGCAAACTCGACTCCCTGTTTGTAAACCACTCCTCACCAAGGTGGGAGACCATTTGCTCGAGCACTCCTTTGTGTATTCTCCAAGTTGCCCGGTTGCACTCCTTGGGCGGGACTTACTCACAAAATTGCAAGCTGAAATCTTTTTCAGAGACGATCAGATGGTGGTCCAGCTACCTGTCAAGCAGAGCTCGAACTATCAGATGGCTCTCCTGGAGGACCGACGCCTTGCAGTAAGTCCAGAAGATCACATGACCGGAGTAGACCCCTCGGTATGGGCTGATGGAACCCCTGCGCGAGCTAAGTTCGTCTCCCCGGTAAGGATCGTACTCAAGGATGGGGAGGGGCCCGTTCGGGTAAAGCAGTACCCACTCAGCCGAGCGGCCAGAGCTGGACTCAAGCCGTTAATAGAGAAATACAAGAGGTACGGATGGCTAGTGGAAGGGTCTTCACCCTATAACACCCCCATTCTTGGAGTGCCAAAGGCAGATGGGGTCTCATACAGACTGGTCCAAGACTTACGGGCAGTAAATAAGAAGGTCCTTTCAGACCATCCTGTAGTCCCGAACCCTCACACGATTTTGACACAAGTACCGGGGGAAGCTGAAATATTTTCAGTGCTAGATTTGAAAGATGCTTTCTTCTCTATTCCTCTTCACCGAGAGAGTCAAAAATTGTTTGCTTTTGAATGGGAGGATCCAGATACTTTCCATAAAGCCCAACTCATGTGGACAGTTCTTCCACAAGGATTTATAGCAGCCCCCCATATTTTCGGACTTGCCCTTCAGAAGGACTCGGGGGAATGGAAGGGATCACACCCCGCAGTGACTCTCCTCCAGTATGTGGATGACCTGCTAGTTGCAAGCCCAAACTTGCAGCTCTGCGAGGAAGCCACCAGGTCACTCCTAAACACTCTGGGAAAAAAAGGATATAAAGTCTCTAGAGAAAAAGCCCAAATATGTCAGCCTGAAGTCACATTTTTGGGATATAAGCTCTCAAAAGGAGTCAGAGCCCTGAGTGCAGATCGCATACAGGCGATTCAAGGTCTAACCCCACCTAAGTCACCCAAGGAGCTGCGAGCATTCCTAGGGCTAACTGGGTTCTGTCGACTATGGATACCAGATTACAGTGGGAAGGCTAGACCACTGTACGAATCCCTGACTAAGGAGAGTCTCACTAAATGGAAATGGAATAAAGAAATGCAGCATGCTTTTGATCTGCTGAAGGCAGCATTAACCCAGCCCCCAGCCTTAGCCATCCCAAACAGTAAAAAGCCATATCGACTGTATGTTCATGAGAATCGAGGGGTTGCATCAGGGGTGCTGACACAGCCATCGGGCCTGACCTGGAGACCCGTGGGATATTATTCAAAGGTTCTAGATCCAGTTGCACTCGGGTGGCCAGCCTGTCTTCGGGCTGTGGCAGCCACAGCAGTGGTTGTTGAAGAAGCCCAGAAGATAGTCATGGGTGCGGATATGGAAATACTCACTCCTCATGGAGTTCCCCAGATCCTAGGGACTGAGGGAGGGAAATTTTTTAACCCCTCCAGACAATCACGGTATGAGATATTTTTGCTCTCTAATCCAGGACTTACTTTCAAACATACTACAGCCTTAAACCCTGCAACCTTGCTGCCAGAGCCAGGGCAACCGACGCATGACTGCCTTGAGGTCCTGAATCAGACCACGCAGGTGCGACCTGATCTTGCTGAGGACCCAATTGAAGACCCAGATGTTGAATACTTTGTGGACGGCTCCAGCTCTGTCATCGATGGAAAAAGACGAACAGGATGTGCAGTGGTAACCTTGGATAAGGTAGTATGGAGGGAGTCATTGCCGAGCTCATGGTCGGCACAGGCCGCAGAACTCACTGCGCTCACCCGAGCGTTACAGCTGGGGACAGACCAGCGAGTTAATATATACACTGACTCTCGCTATGCTTTTTCTACAGTCCATGCGCACGGACTATTGTGGAAAGAAAGGGGTTTCATTACTGCCTCTGGGAATAAGATTGCTAATGGCCCCCAGATTATCAAACTACTAGAGGCACTCCACCAGCCTAAAGAGGTAGCAGTCATTCATGTGCGGGCCCATGGGAAGGCTTCTGAGAAAAAGCATAAGCTTGGAAATGCAAAGGCTGATGCAGCAGCAAAGGAAGCTGCATTTATTGGGGGAGAAGCGGAAGAGGTATCCAAGCAGGCTATGTCCCATGCCATATGGCCATACGTTCAGGATTTAGTCCCACAGTATTCCCCTGAAGAAGATAAATTTGCACAGAAAGCTTGTGCAGAAAAGAACTCCCAGGGGTGGTGGATAGTACCAGGAGGGAAAGTCATGATACCCAGGCCATTGCTTCGGGAGGTGCTGCAACAGCTCCATGCAAGAACCCATATGGGAGGTTTGGCCATGGGTGATCTAATGATCCGCCAAGCAGTAGCCCCAGGGCTATATGTAGAAGCTCAGTGCATTGCTACCAGGTGCATTACATGCCAGAAAGTAAACCCTCGAAGGAAACCCCCTGTGCCAATGGGAGGTAGACCCTGGGCAGCGTACCCTGGACAGGCATGGCAGATTGATTTTGCCGAGCTCCCACGATCCGGACATCATGGGTTTTTACTTGTCATGGTAGACCAGCTCTCTGGTTGGGTCAAGGCTTGGCCCACCAGGACTGCCACTGCAGCTGCAGTAGTGAAGTATTTGTTACAGGAGATCATTCCCCGGTATTCCCTGCCTGAGTCCATCGAGTCGGATCAAGGACAACACTTTGTGGGAAGAGTGGTTCAAGAAGTCGCACAAGCTCTCAAGGTTACTTGGAAACTACACACACCATGGAGACCACAGAGTTCAGGACAAGTGGAACGCATGAATAGAACTTTAAAGACTTTGCTCACCAAAATCTGTATTGAAACACGCCTTAAGTGGCCTCAAGCATTGCCGCTAGCTCTTACTTGTATTCGAAACACTCCCCGACGGGGCCTCAAATTGACCCCATATGAAATTATGTTTGGCAAGCCGCCTCGAGTCTTACCTCCTGGGATGCGAGAGAATGTAACTTTTGAATTAGGTAATAGTGAACTTCATACATATGTTATTGCCTTGCAGTCTGTCTTGTTTTCTCTTCACAGGTATGCAGCCTCCTTTCAGCGTCTGCCTTTAGATGTACCGGTACATGACTTCTCCCCGGGAGACTGGGTCTTGGTGCAGCGGTGGAAAAAGGAGCCTTTGACTGAGAGGTGGAGTGGCCCTTTCCAGGTACTTCTAACAACCCACACCGCTGTAAAGATTACTGGCCATGATCGTTGGATACACCATACCCGTGTGAAACGACATCCACAAGCGTCAGAGGACAACAACTCCCAAGACGAACTCACTCCGGAAGCTGAGTCGTCTTCGGAACAAGAAGCCAGCAAGTGGAGCTGTGAACCTACTGGTGATCTCCAAGTGCGCCTGAGACGGCTTAATCAAAGCTCAGAAAATTAGACAAGAAAGTAAAAGGGAAAATATGGTGGGAATCTTAATGTGCCTTGTTGTTATCTGCATAATGAAAGAAGCAGAATTGAGCAGCCTTAACCGCTGGCTCACACCCTCGCTTTCCCAAATTGCTCCCCCAGGGACAAATTTGTATGTTGATATGATGGAAAGAATTGCAAGTACTTTTAATCTTACCAACTGCTGGGCCTGTGGGGGGCTTCGGGAGGCCAGAGGCCAGTGGCCTTGGAGGGCTTTTCCTTTGGCCCCGAAATGGCTAGTAAGTAGTAAGGCAGATGTTAAAAGTACTAGTCAAAAATGGGATGAGAACCACAGTTGGGAACTTTCCCAAGTGGCGTTAGGAGAGTATTGCATCAGTAATAATGGTACAGGAAAAAGGTTGGGACACAGCCGTTGCATATGGACTTTAAAAGTAAGGTGGATGAACCTTACAAGATTAGAACGGCTTTATTATCCTAATAGCCCAGGGTATAATCGGCTAGTGTGGCAGCATCCCAATGGAACAATTGTGTGGTTTAATAAATATTGGAGTGCCACAAATCAAAGTGATGATCGGACAGATTGTACAGACAAGAACCAGGATGGGCTATGGGAATGTTCCATGAAAGGAGGCCACGCAGTTGCTGGTCCTTTGGGTCCAGAAGGAGGCTTGGGGTTTCCCGAGATGCCCTATGGTTGGGCCCCTCCAAATGCCACCAATAGAGAAAATAGGGCCTTAAGAGGATACTATTGGATTTGCGGACGACGGGCCTATACAATACTACCACAGGGGTGGACGGGAACTTGCTATATGGGAGTAATTGTACCAGCTTTCTTTTTGTTACCGTCTGAGGTTGGAAATAAGCTAGGAGTCTCTTTGTATGATGATTGGAAAAGGGCCAAGAGAAGTATTGATGTAAGTTTGACACAGGGTAGCTCCCAAAAGTGGAAGAAGGATGAGTGGCCCCCTCAGAGGATTATTGAGTATTATGGACCAGCTACATGGGCTAATGATGGGAGTTGGGGATACCGGACACCAATATATATGCTGAATAGAATCATCCGGTTGCAGGCAGTCTTGGAAGTAATTACTAACCAGACCGCCACTGCTCTCGAGTTATTGGCCCGACAAAGTTCTCAGATGAGAGCAGCCATATACCAAAATCGGATGGCCTTAGACTATTTACTTGCAGAGGAAGGCGGAGTCTGCGGAAAGCTCAACCTTTCTAACTGTTGCCTCCAAATAGATGACAACGGGAAAGCAGTCTTAGAGATTGCCAAAGAGATTAGAAAAATAGCCCATGTACCAATACAAACGTGGGAAACCACATGGAATAAGGACTGGTGGTTTCAATTATTTGGAGGACCCTGGTGGAAAAAGGTAGGGTTTGTGCTTTTGTGTGCTCTAACTGGTTTGATTTTTATCCCTTGCCTTATTCCTTGTCTCACTAGATTGATAACCACCACAGTGGAAGGAATGCAGGTTGCAGCAGTCCCTCTAAAAGCACAGACTGCTGCAAAGGTCATGGTCCTCAGAAAAATTCCTCGTAATTATCTTGATATGCCCGAATGAAGTAAAGATCAGAAAGCATCTCGAGGGGGGATATTGTTAGAAATATTATTAAAAATGCATTATCAATAGCAGATTTAGGAAAAAAAAAAAAAAACACAGCTGCTACCCCTCCTTGTCTCCTTAATGGGAGAGGGAAGGGGGGGGTTGGAAATTGATGGGAAAAACCACCAAAAGCCCATTGTACTAAGGTATCACTCCCTCTCTGTCCTGCAAATTTACTATCTCTTTGTTACACTAAATCACACTTTCTTTCATGACCCCACATTCCTAAGGCTAAGATAAGAGCAAATGCCATTTTTGCCTTCAGGTTGAACCTTGAGTAACCTTGGGTTCCATCCACGCACGCGTGATAGCCTAATGCATATTAAGCCTACCCGCCCCGCATACTTAAGTGGTTAATTATAATGCACATGGGACGTATGAAGCGACATGTTTACATATATGTTTGTATGAACCGGAAATGAGTTGTAAAAATTCCTCCTTCTACACACGTGGTCAGGAGAGGGGGGATAAAAGCCTGCTAATAATTGTGCTCGGGGGCAGAGTGATTGATCTTTTGTCTCTCTCTCTGACCCTATTTGCAAATATATACCTTTTGTGTTGCTAATAGAGTGTGTCTGTGAAGGTCTTTTTCCACCTCCCGAGAAACGAACCACGATTTTTATATCAAGGGCTTGGATACCTTTCATTAGACCAACAAGATTTTTGCAAAAAAAATCTTCAATTGCAAGTATGGGCAACTGGTGCCGCCTTAGGGGTGGCACGTGCCCCCAAGCAGCCAGTCAGCGACTGGGGTGAGGGTCCCCCTGCACCCAATCCTGCCGACTGGGGGCGGTCCCTCATGGCCAATTGCTGCAGTCATTTCCAGAAGTGGCTACAATTGCTTCCAGAAGTGGCTGCAGTTGCTTCTGGGAGCATAACAGTGCTCCACTCCCCAGCCAGAGCTTGCAGGTGGGGGGGCATTGGCACTCCTACCTGCCTATCACCTAAGTGGTGAGTGTGGCCGGTAAGGGGGTGCATGTGCATCCCCTGTGCATCACCACTGATTCCAAGATTTTGGTCACAAACACTTTATCAGGCATCAGAGAAAAGATTGTAAAAGTTCTCGGTAGAAATGAAAGTTCATATGAAATATGGTCAATATTTAGTTCAAGCAGCTAATTTTTTAATAGGAGTGTTGCATGTGAGTTGTGGGAAGTCATTGTTATCCTCTGTTCGGCACTGCTTAGGCCTAACTTGAAGTTCTATGTTGGAGGAATTGGGATGATTAGTTCAGAGAAGAGAAGACTGAGAAGGGATTGGATAACATTCTTCAAATAGAAAAAAAGCCTTTTTAAAGAGGGTGGCAATCACTTGTTCTCTTTGTCCAGAGGAGACAGGACAAGAAGCAATTTAAGCAAAAAGCTTAATTGCAACAAGGGAGATTTAGGTTAGATATTAGGAAGAACTTTTTAACTGGGAAGGTGGTTAACTATGGGAACAGATTTGCTAGAGGGGCTCTGGCATCTCCATCACTGAAATTTTTTAATTGCAGGTGACACAAACACTTATCTGGGATGTTTTAAACAGGGATGATTCTGCTTCCAGCAGAGGTTGGACTGGATGACCCCCCAAGGTCCTTTCCAGGCTTATTTTTCTATGATTTTGTGTTAGATGGTGCTGAAGTATGGTTAGATTTGAAAGATGTTATATAAATAACCTCCAAATCTGTTGTTTGCAGTTAATTGGCTTGCAAGTGCTATTTGTTTGAATTTTGGAACTTTCAGAGAAATGGGTGACCTTTTTGACAGTGCTAATGTTTCCTGTGAAATCCCACAGGTTCCATATGTTCCTTTAGTTTTACTGCGAAGCCTTAAAAGCGTAACTGCTCTATTCAACTCCTATGCCTTTCAGCTCTGCAAGCTTGTATTGCTGTCTGTGGCATCTCTCAGGGACACTGGCTTGTCAGTATGGGTTAATTAGTGAGTAGCAAAAGTTCTGTGCTCAGAAATGTAAGCAATAATTGAAGCGAGGAATTCAGCAAGGAAGAAAATGGATTGAAACTTTTCAGGGGCTTGCTCACTAATTTTTGCCCTTTGTCCATCTCGCTTCTGCTCCTCTTTCTCTGTTTAGTCTCATTGGGTTACCATTCCCCTAAATATCAGATCATCGCTGATGTCTGCTCTAGTCACTATTCTTATGTAGTAGGGGGCAAGTTAACCAATTTCCTCCATGACTGCAATAATACCTCCACCAATTGGTTTATATAAAGTTTTTCTGATGAACTGGAGCTTCTCAATAGCGCTAAGATTTAATTTAATGTGATTCTGGGGTGGATTTCCTTAGCTAACTTGCCATCTACTTCCACATGCCCAAGTGTTGTGACAGCATCACATGTAAATTTATTCAGGCATGTCAACAACTACATAAAATCCATGCACAAAGAGCAACATTAAAATATAGTTAGGGTTGCAAGGTCATGTGCACAGAATTCAGGAGCTGACAAAGTTAAAGTTGCCTTTCCAATCTGCATGTAGCACAGCCCCCTGTGGATGCATTATGGTATGGTCTTCAGTTAGATGTGTAACCCTGGGTGCAACACTACCCATGCCTTCACCTGAATAGTGGGATCCTGGGGTACCTGGTAACAAGTGCCTGTGCCCAACTCCCTGGGTAGCTGCTGCAGGGTCCCCGAGTGGAAAGCCTCCCCTTACAATCAAACAACCTCACAGAGAGTTATAAACCTATTTACAGGATTTAATTATTTACAAGGTAACATATAACCAATGCAATAGAACAAATGTTACACCACATGACCTGGTGATGGTGGCTTAAGGGTTAATACTTCTTGGATACACTTTACACTAGGGGAAGGTGTACAAATTACCCACGATAAATAAGGAACCAATATATAAATACATTGATACTCCAACTAATAAACCATCAAGAACTTATTCACATGGTCTATAACTCGTACAATGTGTACTGAGGACCCTGTGTGCACTGCCCCTGGCTGGGTTCTCAGGGAGCAGGACTGTCTGTGGCCCTGCACAGGATCTGTGGGCGGTCCCTGGTGCTGGCGTCCCTCGCACAAGCTCCAGGGGTCTCAGTGCAGCAGGTGGTAGCTCCTCTCCTACACTTCCTGCAAGAGAGATTATTTCTGTCCAGACCTGCCCTGGCTCAGCAGGGAGCAGTGTCTGGGCTGCAGGTTGTAACCATTTCCCCTGCCCAGCACAGCCTCACAGCACCTGGCAAATGCAGCCTTCTTACTCACAGGGAAAAAACCAGGGCAGTCTGCAGCCTCTTCCCCAGCCCTGCGTCCTCGTACCAGGCTGTGCTCACTCAGCCATACAGGGGCTTGCAGGAGGGTCTTTCCAGGATCGGAGTCTCCTCACAGGCAACTCCTCTTGTCCTGCCCCGCAGGGCTCAGAGGGGAAGGGAGGGAGCACTGACACAGTGCAGCACTCTTCCCTGCCGCCTCTCCCCGCTACTTCTACAGGTCTGCCAGGGGCTCTTGGAAGGAGGCCATGGGGGATCCTTTCCCTGGTCTCCAGCCTGTCTCACCCCCTCCCCCTCTCCTTTGTTCTCTCCCCTGGAAAACTGCTCCCCTCTTTTAACCAAGCCCCTCAGCCAGTCCCAGGCCAGGGCTCTTCCTGGGCTTTTGCTGAAGTCTCTCATTCAAACCCTGCTGGAGTTGCAAGAGGGCTACCTCCAAAGCAGCTTCACTCGCCCTCATAGTGAACAGTATCCCTACTAGGACCAACTCAGTCTCTCCATACTCTGTCCTTCTGCAGGGCAGCCCTTCCTATTCCTTCAGGTGGGTCCATTTTTAATGCTGCTACAGATGATGATATAAGATTTTTTTCCCCACAATTGTCCTGATGCAGGGGTCATTCTGAACCTATGAAAGTTCAAACTTCCGCTGTTTTTTAAAAATGTGCCTTAATTCAAATAAGAAGTGAGGCACAAAACGTTAACAGCGATGGTGATTTGTCACAGAGAAGTAGTGGTTTCTTCAGTGCCTGAAGTCTTCTATCAGGCTGCGAAGGAGACAGCAGCAGGGGCAGCAACAGCTGATTCCCCCTAAGGTAAGTGGGGCAGAGGGTACAGCGCAGCTGAGGTGGATCCAGAGGGGAAGCCCTCTGGAGCCCTCTTAGCTCGCCCGACAGGGAGCTGCGCTCCCGAGCCACGCGCGAACAGTGCGCACAAACAGGCGTGCTCTGTAAGGGTGCGCTGGCATTCGCGTAAGGCGGGCACGAGGTAGCTGCCAGAAGTGATACCTCCAGCGAACATAGGCAGTAGGTGCAGCTCTGCAGACGTGGTGCTGACGTGGAGCGTGGCTGCCAGGGGCCCCACCCTGGCGCTGCTGTTTGCCATGGGCTCTTCTGAGGCCTCCACCCAGATGGAGCTCATGGTGGGGTCAGTGGCCCCTTGCCCCCCTGTCTGTGGAGGGGGCTTGGTGGGGTCCTGCGGGGGGGGGGCTGGTGGTCCCCTTGCCTGTCCCTCCTGTGCACGACTTAGGGCCCTGGAGGAGCAGGTGGGGGAGCTCCAGGCTGAGGTGAGCAGGCTGAGGGGGATCAGGGATGCAGAGGATGAAATTGATGCCTATCTCTGTTCTCTGCAGGCCCGGTCGCCCACTGTACAGCCCCCACAGGAGACGCATCCAACGCAGGAGTGGCAGAAGGTGTCCAAATCCAGAGCTGCTAGGCCTAGAGTGGTGGAAGCTCCCCAGGTTCACCTGGGGAACAGGTTTGACGCCCTGGCAGCTGTGAGGGAGAAAGACAGAGAATTTGCCTCCAGCAGGGACGATGCCACTCCTCACATGACAAAGAATGGGCAGAGAGTGAACACCAGCAGTAAGAAACACCGGGTCCTTGTCATTAGAGACTCCATCCTACGAGGACTGGAAGGTCCCATCTGCCAGCCTGACCCCATGATGCAAGAGGTCTGCTTCGTGCCTGGGGCTCGGGTTAGGGACATCATGGAGAGGATCCCGGCCTACATCCGACCTCTAGACCAGTACCCCAGGGTTGTCATCCACGTGGGAACAAATGACATGGCCAGGGGCAACCCAGACCGCATTATGAAGGAATTTGAGGCTCTGGGGGACAAGCTTAAGGAGACGGGGGCGCAGGTGGTATTCTCCTCTCTTCTTCCGGTGAGTAGGCAGGGACGGCGACATGAGGCCTGCATTGGCGAGGTCAACCAGTGCTTACGCAGTTTGTGCTGCCAGGCAGGCCTTGGGTTCCTAGATAATGACCCATGCTTTAGGACGGGGGACTTGCTGGGGTGGGATGGGCTTTGCCTCCCTCCTAAAGACAAGCGTGTCTTCTCTACCAGGTTGGCTGATCTCATATGGCCAGTTTTAAGCTAGCCTCGCCGGGGGAGGGGGCTGCAGGAAGATGAGGAGACGCCACCCGAGCAAGGCAGGTAACAAATGCAAGGAGTGCCCAGGTAAGAAACAGGGGTCCAGACAGTCTCCCAAATCGGGGGGTGGCACACGCAGCTAGGCAAGGCCTTAAATGCCTATATACCAATGCTCGTAGTATGGGGAATAAACAGGAGGAACTTGCCCTCAGAATAGCCAGTTCAGACCCAGACATAATAGGGCTTACAGAAATGTGGTGGGATTCATCCCACCACTGGGCAGTTATCACTAGGGGCTATAGGCTTTACAGGCAGGATAGAGAAGGAAGGAAAGGTAGGGGTGTGGCCCTCTATGTCAAGAAGCAATACACATCCTCTGCCAGCAGAATGGGGTCAGAGGAGGGGCAAGCTGAAGTGCTCTGGGTCAAGATACAAGCGGGCCATGGGGAGAGGGATCTAATGGTGGGGGTCTACTACAGACCCCCCAATCAAAGGGAGGAGCTGGACCGGGAATTTTCAGGCCAGCTTGCAGAGGCACTTAAGGCAAGGGATGTAGTTGTCATGGGTGATTTAAATTACCCAGGCATCTGCTGGGAGGAACAGTCAGCCAGGTTGGACCGTTCCAGGAGGCTCCTGGCTGAGATACAGGACCTCCACTTAACCCAGGAGGTGCACAGTCCCACCAGAGGAAATGCCCTGTTGGACCTGGTCCTGGCCACAGGCAATGATCTGGTAAGGGGCCTCCAGGTTCTTGAGCACCTGGGTGATAGCGATCATCGCTTGCTGGAATTCACCATCCAGCACAGGGTATCAGGGGCTTGCAGCAAGGCAGTAGCCCTAGACTTGAAGAGGAGTTGAGTTGGGGAGATTAGTGAGAGAGGCGCTGGGGTTCCCGAGAGCAGGGGAACTCAGTGCCCAAGATGAATGGTTATTCCTTAAGGAGACAATACTTGGGGCCCAAGGGGTGACCATCCCAACAAGAAGCAAGGGGAGCAAGAGTGCCCTAAAGTCCCCCTGGCTCACCAAGGGCATCTGGGACTGCCTGATTGCCAAAAAGATGGCGTGCAACTGGTGGAAGGGGGTGCTGGCTCCTACCCTGGGGGTCTTTAAGAAGAGGCTTGATGCCTACCTGGCTGGAGTCATTTGAGCCCAGTTTTTCTCCTGCCCAGACAGGGGGTTGGACTTGAAGATCTACAAGGTCCCTTTCGGCCCTACTTCTATGATTCTGTGACTAGATGAATTTTTGGGATACATCCTTTAGTCCAGGGCTGTCCAACTGACAGTCTATGAGCTACATCCAGCCTGTGAGGGGTTAGCACACATCCTGTGGGCTCCCGTGCAGTTGGCTGGCTGTTCTGCCTGTGCAGTGGAATGGGGGTTGGGGGCATGTGGTGTGCAGCCCCCAGTCACACACAAGTTGGACAGCCCTCCTTTAGTTGAACAAGTGGTTGGGCTCAATACAGAAGTAATTCTGTGAATTTCAGTGGCCTACTCCATAAAGGCCATGAGCCTAACGACTTCTTCTGTCCTTACAATCTATGAAAATCAATGGAAAGATGGCTAGTAGTGCAGTGGGTTTTGAACCCGTAGTGCACAAAATAGTGGCACTCTATGAACAATGAAACTGCTCTTTATTGATGGGTATAATTGGGTGCTGACAGAAGTGTAGCTCCCCAATGTAAGTCGTGGCACTTCACAGGAAATGCCATGACTTACAACTATCCACAGGACCCAACAGACATATACCAACCGGGGATTGGGAGCTGAGATGCAGTTTAGAGTGGCAATGTCTTTGCAGCCTCTCTCTCCTCCCCCCTCCAAGCCCCAGTGCTGTTTTCAGAATAAGAAGGGGGGGGGGAAGGCGCGGAGGGAGCTCAGTTCTGGGTGTTACTCAGTCAACACTGGAGGGTGGGAAAGGTGGAATGGAGGCACCCTGGCTACATTGACAGATGTTAATGAAGGCCTTTGCTTTGAATTGCCTTCATCTGAACCCTCATATAAGGGGTGCTGGGTAAGGTCTCTGTGTGGAGATGTTTCATTGGCACACAGTGGTGTCACTCCTGATACCTTCACAGTCCTTAACACATTGTATGTAGTGTCTAGTGTATTAATTTCTTGCCTGTCAGCCGTCCAGATCATTATTATTTTATTATTGTATTGATTAATTAATGCCTCTTTCAATGGGAGTAACCTTTTCTGCAGAATACCTGAGGCTGATTCTTCCCTTGGTTGTCCACAGCCTTTCCCCAGAATCTGACATATACAGCAATCTGACTCATGTGTGCCTGGCTACATACAGCTCCCCTGGAGCAATTACTGATCCCAACTGCAGAGCAGTTGAAGTTGCTAGTTTTGACTTGGGGTGGGGCAATGGCAGCATACATGAGAGCGTGAGTTCACAGCTCTCTCTGAAGAGTTTTTTGTAGTTCCATCTGTGATGGTTTTCCCCTCTATGCCTGTGCTGAATGCTGATGAAACTCCTCTCTGCTTCACTGCTGGCACTGCTTTTTTGGGCAAGGCATGCTCATCCTACGTTATTTTGTGATCCCAAGCTAACAGGGTGCTGAATTAATCGTGTGGATTTACGTGGGAACCTGATGAAGCTTGGCACTTCGGTGCTTATCTGCTTTAAACAACCAAACAACATCAGATCAACTTCCTTGTAATTAATTAGTTATGTTTTTAACTATATGTAAGCAAGCAGGGGAAGCCTTGAAGCTATGAATTTGGTGTGGCCCCGACTTTAACGCTGACAGGCTACTGTGAAGACTGCTTGCTCCTTTTTTCCCCACTCAGAGGCATGTCTACATTGCCTCTGGTTTGAGGTAAGGAGCACCACAATTAAGCATGATGCAAGTTCTCCAGGCTAAGCTGAAAAAAGGAGATAGTAAAGCTGCCTTTGAGTGGCACTGAACATATATCAATGAGTCTTCCTGTCTTGGGTATGCTTATTAGCATATGCCCTATGCTATGCTGCTCTGAGGAAGGATGCGTTACCTGTGCTTTGAAGTTGAGTGGATTCACTATGTTTCATGGCAGTGTTTCCTAGCATAGGCTGGAGGTGGTGTTGGCAAACCCAGAGTTGGACATGGGCCCCATTTCTTGGGTTCTTGAGTCTGGAAAGGCGTTCATTAGAAGGTGTGGCATTTCAGGACATGGTAACTTGGGCAGCAGGTGTCATAGAATACTGAATACTTGGTGTACTTTGGTTTTCAGAGATGTGGAGACCCAATCTCAGGTGATAAAGAACCTAGAAAAAACCTGTATTTTTTACATGAGATCCTTTGGGCTCATCCTACAGTGACTATACTTTCCAGCTCTCAAAATGGGATGCTGTGCTCCCCCATCCCCTCCCATTCTCCAGCTTCAAACTCTAGTTTCAGCTGAGTGTGTTGGAGAGCAGGGGGAGGGAGGGGGGTGTAGCCTGTAGCTAGAAATCACTGCTTCTGTCCCATTTGTAGAAACAGAGGTTTTGGCAAAAAGGACAAAAGCATTCATTTGACCAAGCCAAGAAGACATTGGGGAGAACTGTTTAAAACAGAACTGTCCAGGAAAAATAGAATGTCTGGTCACCCTCTGACACCCTTCCTGCAAAGCTGCTCCTTTTGAGAGCAGCTCCTTGTGCCATGGAAATGCAAGCCTGTACTTGTCCTTCTTTGTCTCAGGTTTGAATGGGGTTAGAGTTGTAGCAAATGCAGACTGCCTGAGTCCACAAAATAGCACTGTAAAGGATAATTTGCTAACAGTTTTGGAACAGAAAACAAGTATGTGATAATTATGTGTTATCTTGGCATAAGGAAAGGGCCTGTGGCTTCAGCTGGGCTAGTTCAACCTTCCTGCGCTTTGTGGAGCCTTCCGGACACTTGGGAATTTTTGCAAACAAATTCCCACCATTGCAGCTGTGTGGCTGTTAGCAATGGTGGTAATTTTCTGCTCTAATCCTCTAGAGCAGTTAGAGCCTTTACTCTTTCCATTCTTAGTGGTACATTCTGGCTCAATTGATTCATGCCTCTTTGTAACTCATTCTGTGCCTGATTCACCCTTGTTCTACAACTGATTCAGGCATTTACACGCATCAGTGCAAAGTCAGAAGAGTGCAACCAAATCAGAATAGTAGCATTTTGCACTAGCCTCTTTGACTGCAGAAGGTATAAAGGATAAAGTGAACGTGGTCATCCATATATTGAAATAAAACATCTTGATGCTGTAGTGATCTCAAGATCAGTTTGGTTTCCTTGTGTTGGCTCTGGGAGACTTAAATGTGCATGTTCTGCTGGCCACTCTGTGGCTTATTTCCTGGGGCTGGATGTTTTCCAGTGGTCTTAACTCATGTCTGTCAAATGGGAATGACAATATCAACCTTGGAGACAAGTGGTGATGATGAATAAGTCATTACTTCCACTGTGCTTGAACAAGCAAACTGCTGTGTCACAGCAAGTGGGTGCATGATCCTGCTTTCACTTAAACCAGTGTAAAATTAGTTCCTAACACCAGGACTTTGCCCATTGTGGTTTCTAGTTGGGTAAGTGTCCAGGCAGCTCCCTGTTTGTGGTGTTAAATAGTGCAAGTGCTGACACTGCTGCTATGCTAAGGGTCACAGTGGATAAAAGGACAAGATTGCCTGATGTTGCTAGAAAACCCTGTAACAGGAACATGCCCCATGTGCTCCCTTTGCACCTTTTGTCACACTCCCTTGAATGCAGCTCTTCTGCATTGAAGGGAATGCTGACCCTCCTAGCCTCTTCCTTTGAGTCCGAAGAAGGAATGAACCATTGGGGAACTGCTGTAGATGCTGTTGGGGGCAAATCTTTAATACTTTGTTCTTCTTTAGTAGCTTTCAGCAAAGTGATTGACAGGCACTGAGCAACATCCATAGTTTCTCTTTAGAGAAGTGGTGGTCAGTCTTCTGGCCCCATTGGCCAGATGAATGGATTAGGCTGAATCGGCTCCACCACCCCTACATGCCAGGATTGGGCCCTAGGGCCCTTTGACTCTGTGTGGTTCCTGTGTGCCAGGAGCAGGCCCCTACATGCTGGTATTGGGCTCCGTGCCACCCCCACTCACTGACATGCTGGGATCAGGCCCCAGGCTGCCTTGCACTACCAGTCCAGTACACATGGTCATGTTTCTGTGCCACGGGGCTCCCAGACCTTCAGAAATTTAGCAGCAGAGAATGGGTGTTCCCACTCTCCTGCTGCCAAATTTCCAGACCCATGGGGAACCTTGGTGGGCCAGATGCCCCAGCACCAAGGGCTGAATTTGGCCCATGGGCTGGGGGTTGAGCACCCCTGCTCTAGAGTATAACAGTACAGGCAGTCCTCACACTTACGTCGGGTTACATTCCTGGAAAAGGCACTGTAAGTCAAAAAAATGCAAGTCAAATATGATTTTCCCATAGAAACAATGTTATAACAGGAGGTTACGTTCCGGACCAAAGGCCTGATGCCCAACTTCTTATAGAAATGTCCATAAACACTATATTTAAATCAACTATTTACTTTTATTGAATCAGAAGGTGAAGGAACACCTTCACCAGTGGCATGGAATGAGCTTTTTAGGGGAGACTTAGGGCTACGTATGGCAATTTGCACCTGTGGCGCACTGACATTTACAACCATGTTATTACTTAGGGTGCTGGATCCTCGCACTTACTGAAAGTCTGATGCCGCCTGAGTTGCCATCACGTCATAAGTGCGAGGATCCAGCGTTGTAAGTAATAACATGGTTGTAAATGGCAGAGCGCTGCAAGTGTGAATTACTGTAAGTTGAAACAATGTAAATTGAGGACTGCTTGTACAGGCCTGTCACAGGAGGGTAAACGGAGAAACAGAGGCTTAGAAGTGGCTTAATCTTGGTCTACATGGCTAGGGATGGAAGTTACATGTCAACCAGTTTAAGTGAGCAGGAACTGCTTTAAACCTGTAACAGAACATAAGTTCAGTGCACATAAGCCGGTTTCACAATGGCTGAAACCAGTTTGAGATAAACCTGTTTGAATGTAGTATCAGACTTAACAGGTTGAGATCAAACCGGTTTATGAAACTTCTGTCCCAGAACCCTTCCTGGTTTAAGTTAAACCAAAGTCTCCCAGCATCCTAGCATGCTCTGCAGCCCTGGGCTGGGCTGTCCGCTCCAGAGGATCCCTGTCCCCCTGCTCCCTAGCCGGAGCACGGGGTGGGATGTGAATGGATGGGGGCATGGCCAGATGCTAGCTCCTGCTAAGGCAAAGGGAGCAGGGAAGAGGTTCCCCCTCTGTCCCCTGTCTCTCACCAGCATGGACCTGTCAAGCACTTCTCTGCTTGCTGCTCTGTTGGTGGGGGCATGGCCAGCCCCAGCAGTAGCCTGAAGTGAACTGACTAGGGAAGGAGTTTAATTGCCCCCTCCCTGTCCCATGGACTCAACCCAGGGTCTGCCTGGTGCCTCCCCCTCACTGCCATAGTGGCAGGGGTGGGGGGCATGGCCAGATGCCAGCCAGCATAGCCCTGGAGGCAGAGGGGGCAGGGAGGGGGTCTATTCTCCCCTCTGCCCCAGGGGGACTGCAGCCAGGGTCTGCCAGCCCCGACTGCCACTGTTGATTGCTTCCTGAATGGGGCAAGTGACAGAATAAGCTCCCTCCTTGCCCCCTCCTCCAGATGCTGGAGGGAGGGGGAAAATAATCCCTACAGGAAATAATCCCTACATGGTTTCACAGAGCATGAGTCTTTCTGGCGGGGGGAGGGGGAGGTGGCAAGGCTGCACTGTGGGCAGGGCAGGGCAGTGAGAGCTGCTGCAGATTGCACAAGGCGAGTGGTAGCACCAGGGCTTGGAGGGGTAGTCATAGCCCCCCAAGCCTTCTGTAGTGCTACCACTCTCCCTGCCCAGTATCCGGCAGCTTTGACCACCCCCGCTGGGAAGCAACTCATGCTCCGGGAAACCATGAGAGGGGCTGCTGCCCCCATCATGGTTGCTCTCCCCTTGCTGCTTCAGTGGCAGGCACAGGGGCATGATCCCTTTAGGCAAGAAGGCAGGGAGGGGGTTTATTTCCCCCCTTCCTCTGGCATCTGGAGGAGGGGGCAGGGAGGGGTCCTATTCTGCCACTTGCCCCATGCTGGGAGCGATCAGTGGCAGCAGTTGGGGCTGCTGGGCCCTGGCTGCAGTCCCCTGGGGGCAGACGAGGGAATAAACTTCTTCCCTGCCACCTCTACCTCAGGGGGCCATGCCAGCCAGCATCTAGCCATGCCTCTGCTTCTGCGGTAGTGCCAGGTGGACGCTGGCTTGGGTCTGTGCCCATGGGATAGGGAGGGGGGAATTATACCTCCTCCCTGGCTAGTTCACTTCAGGCTACTGCTGGAGCTGGCCACATGTTCCCCCTCACAACTCCCCTGCCCAGCACAGCTTCCCTGCAGCTAAGGGCATGCTCTTGCACCCTCTGGCTCCTGGCCTGAGTGACTGCAGGCATGTGCCTGCATTTCCTTAGTCCAGAAGGAATGCCTCTTCGCTTACAAACTGGTTCAACCTAGGCAGGTTAGACTAAGATTGAATCAATTCAGTAAAGGATTCAATGCTGGAAAGATTGAATCAATCAGGCTCTGGCTTTTTGAATGTCTGTCCCTAGCCCATATGAGCATAACAATGGCTGTGTCTGGACTGCAAATGTACCATGCCAGGCAGAAACACCCTCGGATACAATGGACTGCTCCTTACTCACTGCCCCCCTGACAGGAGGCAGTAAGACACCCGACTTGAAAAGAAGCTTTTAGCTTTGGAAGAAGTTAACTTTTCCCTTCAGCCTCCATGCCTATCTGATTCCATGGCCTCAGATATTGTAGACTAGATCTGTGTCGCCACCCCCAGTAGGAGGAAAGTTCGTTAGCCTTGCGTGGGCCTAAAAGATGGCTCACTTTCCCCATCCCTCTAGTCTACAATAGTGGTGTTAAGAGCTGACAATGCCTACTAGTTTGCCCTGATGTTAATTAGCTTTCCTGCAGTGCTGCATGGAAGTGGCTACCCTACCTTTGGTCTGGAAG
The DNA here is from genome assembly GCF_052110815.1 of Crocodylus siamensis. Taxonomy (NCBI): domain Eukaryota; kingdom Metazoa; phylum Chordata; order Crocodylia; family Crocodylidae; genus Crocodylus; species Crocodylus siamensis. Next base: position 38,356,454 of record NC_143402.1, on the reverse strand, counting down.
CAGTTCAGACAGAGCAATCTTGTTTTATGTTGTTCCCTAGTGTGTGGCTATTGTAGTAAAGATGTACACGAGTAAAGATGTACACGAGTACAGGTTATTGCCCTTCTTTATGGTGTTAGTGATATAATTGCATTCACTGTACTGGCATAATTAAATCTGTGCAACTTTTTAGACTAGACGTGACCTTAAGGTTACATTGCAACATTGGTAGCAGATCCAGGAATCCTGACTCCCAGGCCCTTGCATTAGATAATACTGCCTCCCAAGCCCTGCTGCATTTAGACTGCTTTGGAAACAGGTAGCACAATCTTTGCTTCAGATATCTGTTTCTATGTGCTACAAGGGCTGTGCTGCCCTGGCTTAGGTAGGAGAAATGTGCAGAGATGATTAACATAGTTAATTTAGCTCTGTGATTTAGCCTGAGGGGGCTGGTATTTCTGGATGCACCAGGTGAGAAACAATGAATGAGCCCTTGACCTGGAGGCATCTGCATAAACAAGTTAGTGGGCATGGGCTCTCAGTGCTCAGAATAGCTGGGAGCAATGTATTCCTTTAAATGTATTCACAGTCTATGAACTTGAATGGATGCTTATTTATTTCTGTGTGTTATTTTTATGTAGATAGAGAAACTTGTTCCTAGTACTGAACACAGGTAGGCAAAAAAAATATTTGGCTTGTATAATGTAAAAAATGAAGTGGCTCTGAGTCTGTGCATGACTTTTGAGTTAAGCTCCACCATTTTCCCCAATGTAACATGAGAACAGTTTCCATCTACTTTACACATAGGAATAGACTGGAAGTGGGTAAGGAGGACTAATTAGCTGCCATTCAAGGGCTTTAAAAAAACAAAAGGCTATACAACTGCTAAGAATTATTAATATAATGTAATACAACAATGTAGGAACCATAAAACAGCAGGGAGGAGGGAATATATTACAAGGCATGGAAGCTGCGTATTTATAAGAGAGAGAGAGTGAGAGAGAGAGATGAGTTTCTGGGAAGGGGCTCCAGACGTTGTGGTAGCTTAATGGATAAAGAGCTGTCTGTAACTAGTGATTGCTCCAAGATCCCTGCTGCCCAGCTTATTCTTCTCGCTACAGGAGCCACCATCTATTAGAGAGTGAGCTCAAGGGAGATGCCTGCCAGTTTAATGTACACCATGTACCAGCATGGGTTTTAGTGCTGATGGTAACTCCTGTGCATTAGTGTGAACAAAATAACCCAAAAAACAATCAGTGCCTGGGTTGTGTGCTGCAAAGCCTGCTTGCTGAAGATGTTACCTACAGGTCTAATGGAAACTAGTATATGGTGTTTCTCACTGTTATCTGTATAAGACCAAGTACTGTTTTAACTTGTGCCACAGTCCTCCCCATCTGTGAGCTGGGAAATCGTACGTATCTTATAAGCTTTTTGTGAGGCATAATGTATGCATGTAAAGAAGGTGGAGATCCCTGGAGAGGGCACTGCAGAAATGCAGGGTTTAGTAACAAACCCATGGCCTCCTAAGACCTCGAGAGTTTTTATTCAGAACTCTGAAAGCAGCAGTGATATAGACAGTGTGGTCTGCTGCATCGGGCCCTAGCCTGGCCTCTATGTCTCTGTGACTCTTTCCCCTCTTACTCTTTGTGCACTTTGACTGTAACTTTTAGGGGCAGGAGCTGCAGTTCCACTCATCATCATCATCATGGCCTCCTGCTCCAAAAATGTCTTTTGCTCTTCAAGACTAGGGACAGACGTTGCACATAAACTGGTTTAAGTAATCAGAAACTGGTTTAAACTTGTAACAGAACAGAAGTGAAGTATACATAAACCAGTTTCAAAATGGCTGAAACTGGCTTAAGATAAACCTGGTTGACTGTAGTATCAGACTTAACTGATTTGTGTCAAACATTGTCAAACTGATTTGTTATGAAGTGTCTGTCCCAGATCCCCTCCTGGTTCAAATTAAATCACAGTCCCCCAGCATCCCAGCATACTTTTCAGCCCTGGGCTGGGCTGTGCTGTCCACTCCAGCAGAGAAGGGTTGTTGGGGGGAGGAGGCAGGGACTGCCCCCTCTTTCCCCAAGGCAAACTCTGGCTGGCATCTGGGGCCAGGGAGGAGGGTTAAACTTTCTTTCCCTGAGTAAAGAGCTTCCCTGCCCTGCCCTGTTAAAAACTTACTGCTAGCTGTGACTGTGGACTACAAATGCCAGAGGCACCTGGAAACGGGAAGAGGAGGTGATGAGCAACACTGCAGAGTCCAGCTGAAGTGATTGTGGACTGAAAATCCCAGAGACCTTGGGGGCAGCAGGAGGAGGAAGCAAACACATAGCCCATGCTGGCTATGTGCCAGAGAGCTGTGCTCTAGTGCCCCTCCCCCCCACCATCTTCTGGCTTGAGCCACACAGGTATGTGGCTGCAGATCCTGAATAAAAACCGAATGTCTGTCCAGTTGTTTCTCAGTTTAATCTCTGCAGCATAGACTAACCTTCAAAGACTAAATTGATTTAGCCTTGGGCTTTTGACTGTCTGAACTTAGCCCAAGTGAAAGAAGACTCTCTATTAAGATAAGGTATATGACACCCAATTGAGCAGTTCTGAGTGTGCCCAGCAGAGAGTGGTACAGGAGTATATAGTCACTTCTCTGTTCAGTTAATAAAATTTTCCATGTTTAACAATGGGCCTGATTATCCATAGACTTTCCCATTCCCATTTGAATATCAGAAAGGGCAGAATTTTGCTTTGTACAGGTGCCAGTGACTTCAAAGGGTACAGAGCAGTGATGAATCAAGCCTCTTGTGTCTGCCTGGTTATCAGCGAGCCCTACTGAAACTATATGAGGAACTATCAAGACACAGTTGAACTCCATCTTTGAGAGGTCCCACTAGTTTGCTGAGTTCTGACATGTAGACGTGATCTCTCTTTCCATAGATGTACTTTCCTTTGTATACTGCCAGGCATAAAACTTACATGATCATAACATGCATGTAAATTTATGAACATAATCCAACAGTGCTTTCATCCTGCTGTCTTATTGTAATCTCAGTCTGGAAGGTATAGACTGCCTATTGTATCCCCACACAATGAACCCATGCAGTGCCCAGGATGATTTACCCAGATTTGCAGCATTTCTGATCTGGAAGATCCTATGCAGATTGTGGGTAATTCTCCTTTTCACAAACATTTCCTATCATATGAGGTAAGTTCTTTTCAAATGGGTATTTTTATAGCCAGGGACCCTGCTGGTTGCTTGACTGTTTTGAAAACATAACATCAACATGTTCCTTTTCCTTCCCAACCTTCCATTTTTGTTATAGTTCTTTGCTATCTGATATGAATTATTCCCTCCTCTGAAGGTTTGAGATGTCAGAAGCTATGAAACTCTATCTTCACATCACCTCAGGAAAGCGTGGGAACACAGGAGCCACAAAGGAAATGAGGGCTGTTAATTAAAATGTTGAGGAGAAAACAGGTGAAACTCTTGGTTGACTCTGAAGAGGTAAAGAATAATGGGAAGCTGTGTTCTTAACCTGGAGGGCATGCATTTGTTTTATGTAACCATGAGCTGAGATGGGTTGTCTTCTAGGACTGAACCTGCGAGCCTTTGGATCTGAAAGGCTGAGACACTACTACTGGGGCTAGGCTAGGGGATCAGGCTCCTTTAGTGGTAACAAACAAGCTGCTGTGCAACTATGAACCAGTAGCAGGTGATGGGCACACCTAGACAGCATATTACAGCTGTAGTTCAACTGTCGGTGGGCATGAAAATGTTAAAATACAAGCTTCATAGTTTCTAGGGTCGGAAGGGACCTGAGCAGATCATCGAGTCCAACCCCCTGCCATGGCAGGAAAGAGTACTGGGGTCAGATGACCCCAGCAAGGTGTTCATCCAGCCTCCTCTTAAAGACCCCCAAGGTAGGAGCCAGCACTACTTCTCTTGGAAGTTGGTTCCAGATCCTAGCTGCCTGGACCGTGAAGTAGTGCCTCCTGATATCTAACCTAAACCTACCCTCTGCCAGCTTGTGACCGTTATTCCTGGTCACTCCTGGCGGTGCTTGGGGGAATAGTGACTCCCCCAGTGCCTGCTGGTCCCCTCTGACTAGTTTGTAACAGGCCACTAGATCCCCCCTCAGCTGTCTCTTGTGGAGGTGGAATAGGTTCAAGGGTGTAGAAAGCTTGGTTTTGTACCTGTAGAGCCAAATCATGAAGTAGTGTAACTGATGTGAGTCCTGCCTTTCTGTGTCCACAATATTGCAGGTATGTGGATGATGCAGGCACCTCAGTACAGACAAGGCCCAAGACTAATGTCATCACTGTACGCATGGGGGGGAACTGGTGATAGTGTTGGGATAACTGTCGTCAAATGCTGCCTCTACTTGTGGCAGAAGGCAAGAAAGTTTTGTACCTTTATAGACTAACACAGCTCTCACTCTCTGTCCTCCTCTCTGGTGGCTACTATGTTTCTGGGAGTGCTCTGCTGTTTGTTAGGACAGGTTAGCATTTGGGATCAGAAGCCACTAAACTTTCTTTAATGGCTTTATTAGAGTTTCATATAGTATCCAAATACCTCCACTGAGATAAAGTAGCTACTGCTTGTGCACCTGCTCTGGGAAGAGAAATACAGAGCTTTTAAAGAGTGATACTCTTCAGGAAAACTTACAGGACATATATCTCTTAACTAGATGAAATCAGCAGGTCAGACATTTGTTACATGATTATACTTAACTGAAGAGTAGACTTCTGTTATCTACAAGAGATGACTATTTGCAATGATCTGCTGGGCAAGTAAGTGGCTGAGGGGCAGTCCTCAGCCTGTCATGTACATATTTAAAGATGCTATGCAGTGTTTTTGCTAGCCTCTGTCTTTGTCTTTGCTCCCACTCATCCACCTCTCTACAGCGAATGACTGTCAGTGTCAGAACAAGGTGCTGCACTTGAGAGAAGTCTCTTTGGCATCCTTTTCACAGTTCATGAAGGCTTTTTTCTGTTGCTTTAATCTTTTTAATATTCATAGTATGGTGACGTATTAGGTCTCTTTTGTGTCTTTGTAATATGTGTGTGTCCAACTATGAGCTGCCAAGGAGGTGCTTTTCCTGGTTATCCCATCACTGGCTAGTGCCAGATTTCTCCCTTGGAAACAGCTGGTGCTGCCCTCCGTTAGAGACAGCGTACTAGACTAGAACAACCCTCTGATCATTGACTTTTTTCTAGTCTGGAATTTGCTGTTTTCCTACCTAATTTATAGGTAAGGGAGTAAATCTGGGTGTTCTGAGGAGATGTGAAAGGAGATAGTGAGATACAGCACAGTAGTGTAGGAAGATAGTTCCAAACTAGAGGTACAGAGAAGAGGACTCTTCTCACAGTGATAGCCAAGTTGCCCAAGAGTCCTGTACTAAGGACTGAATGGAATAGAGATCCTGAGCTAGTTACAAATACCATCCCTAGGACACCCTAAAAAAATTGATTTGTAATTATGAAATGAGATGTTAGCTATTTATGGACTAAGGGCTTGGTTAACAGGCCTAGGCTACTTCTTAGTGAAACCCTTAAACATGTGCATAACTACACAAACACAGAGTCCCAGTGACCTTGCTGGGACTATTCACCTGCTCAAAATTATACATGTGCTGCATCAGGAAATTAATCTGTTCTTTTTTTCTGGTTTTTTTCCTCTGGTAGATTTTTAGGTTTGTAGGGTTGCAGGGGAAAAAAACCTTGAACAAATGAAACAAATGTCATTTCATATCCAGGCATATACATTTGGGGCAGGAATCTAGGTCAGAATGTAAATTACCTTTATGCCTTCCTGAAGGTGCAGTCCCTGAAATGCTCTGGATTTAACTGCAGTTGGGGACTTCCTAGACTTTGCAAGCACTTTATTTTCCTTCTAATGAATATGGAAAAAAAAGTTGCATAAAACTGCCAGGGGATACAATCCGTCTGAGCTGCCTGCAATACTGTATAATAAAGTAAATGTTAACAATTAATATCTTGTGCTCTTGGGGGGCAGCTGTTCAACAGAGCACAGAGAGCGTTATTTTTTTCAGCAAAGTTGGCCATACATGCCAGAATGAGACCCACTGGGCAGAATCCTCTGCTGAAAATCAGTTTTGTTGTATTGAGGTTCCATTTGACAATCTTGTTTAGGTGCCATTGTCCTGACTGGGTTGGCACTGAGCCCTTGAAATATCTAGGTCTCAGCTCTTATGAAAGCTGAGTGCACTGTTGTTGCATCCATAGGTCACAAAATCCTCTCTGAAGGTCATCAAGTGTTGTCAGTTTTCTTTCGCAGGTGGGGCAGTGATGACCTGAGATGGTCAGGATCTCCTTCTATAAGAGACCTCTGATTATCAAGGTGTCAGGGGTTTTGGAGCTGCAGCTGCTCAGCTTCTCTGAAAATCAGCCTGTAGATGTCTCCAGGTGGACACTCATGATTAGGGACTACTTATTTAAATGGGGGCAATTAGGGTCATACCCAAAAGCCTGCAGAGTGAATGGGAGAGGTAGAAATGGAACCCCGAGACCAGATTCTTTCTTTGAGGAGTTTATTTATCTGCCGAGGCTGGAGAATCAGCTCTAGGCTTTTGACTTCCTGCCTTGTCTACTAAGTGACCTTGTGCATGTGTACTCATACCCTCGCATCATCACTATAACAGTTCGCCCGCCTTTTCCCTACTCCCTTCCTACACAGCGTTGCATATTTCAGGAAGTGGCATGTTACTCCACTTACTCCTTTTGGCATGTTCTGGTGTGCTCTAAGAGCATGGCCCAGCAGAATGAATCTAGTTTTAATCTGTCCTGATGGAGAGAAGTACATTTTTTTCTCAGTGCAGTCTGGGATGATTTTCAATGCTGCTCTGAGGGAGAGAGGTCTGATCGCTGGAAGTGGGCATGGCTGATGTGGAACAATACTCAAGAGTCAGTGAGAAGTAGGGAGGGAGGAGCGGTGGCTGCCAGTTACATCAAATAAAGAAACTTTCAGGGGTCCTGGAACTGAGAGAAAAAGCGCAGTGTATTGTGGGTCATGATAGGACAAGAAAGATGCTGTGTATTTCACTGTGTTGGAGTATGCAAGGGCGGTTATAGATGAAGTGTATATTGTTCATCATATTTGGATATGTAAGGACAGTAAAAAGGCATTGTATTTCCAATGCTGGGATGTGCAGAAATGATCATGGGTGTAACATGTTTTGCTGGGCTGGGTTGTGCAGGGAGCAGAGAGGTGTGTGTTTTTTTTCCTAGACCATGTTTAATGACTCCCACAGGGCTTGGCAAGCCCCTTATCAATTAGAGTCTCACTGTTCACTTTTGACCTTTCTTCTTTCTCCTGGATTTTATTCTATTTTAGAAACCATCCAGCTCAGTTGGATAGAAGCCACTGGTAGAAATAACGAGAGTCAGTAATGCACTACACAGGAGACAAGACATGAATTTATTCCTGTGTTTCACTAGGAGAAGAAAAGCTTCCAATTTTACACTCAGTCCACAACCATTTGTACAGCAAAAACTACATTTCCACTGTAAATTATTTGTAGGAAAGTACAACCACAGACAGTAACTGAAATCAATTCAATTGAATTCAACAGTAGAAATACTCTGCCCCCCCAAATCCTTTCATTTAGGGAATTAAATCCTTTAGGGTATTCTTTTTACCACACAGTCAGTGTTTATTTGTTTCAGTATTAACATTCTTTTTCTTTTTTGTCTGTAATCAGAAGCAATTATTCAGTTATATTCATGGCAAACACTAAAACAAAAATAGGTGCATTATGAATATTAAATTCATGCAAACAAAGCCCTGAATTAAACTGTGCTTCATATTTGTATATATTTTTGCATGGTGCATGAAGACAACAATATATTTTTCTTTGCTTCCTCTTTCATGTTTTATGTGCCTGGAATAAGATTGGAAGAAACAGTGAGATCCTGGATGAAACGGGCAAAAGGGAAGGAAGACCCATTGCTGTGAGTTGATTAGCTAACGGCAGAGTATTCAGGGAGGGATTAAGCACATGCAGAAGGTGAACTTTGAATACCTGGACTGTGACTGAAAGGGGGCAGGACAGTAGGTGAGCACTTCTGTACTGCTTTATGGTAATCTCCTCTCAGTATAAGGGACAATCCCATGCACTGCAGCTGGAATTTGCTGCACAACACCCATGAAGGTTAATTCTTCTGGCTAAGATGTTCAGCCATTACTATTTATGGGTGCCCAACTTGACACATCTTTGAAGTATAATCTTTAGGAAGTGCTGAGCACCTAACCTATGGGAATTAGGCATCTTTCAAGGCTGTCTCATTGGGACTCCAGAATCATTAGCCACTTTGGAAAATTTCAGTGTACACCAGAAGTATCCCTCACAAGAAAGGCTTGAAGTAAAACAAAGATGAAAAAAGAATGGCAGTGTCAGGACGCCTGGGGCAGTACCAGTTCAAGATAGTACTAAGCCTAAGGAAGTCTGCTCAGTATTTTCATAATATTTTCTATCACTGTACAAATACTGTCTTATTAACTCTTATGACACAGCTGTCAGATATGTAAGCAAGATAGGTAATTACTGTTATGCTTGTTTCTTTAGGAAAACTGAAGTAGGGAGATTTGGTTCAGCAAGAGCTGTTTGAAGTACTTGGCTCTCACTCTGTCCTTGGCTAGATGGTCTCCTTGGCACACTTGTCACATCCTTGGCACAGTGACTAGGTGGTGTCACATCCTTCATGTTGTCTAGTCCATATAGAACCTGCTATTTCTACCAGTCACTGGAATTATTTGTTTGGGATAAGTAGTAAATTCTATGCTTGGATGCTGATGATTTTTTTCTAGGTCTTGTATTATAATACTTGTGCTGCTTCCCCCTGCCTTCCTCTCCTTATGGTTCTGATTCAGCTCTTATTGATAATGAGAGAAGTTGGAAATTGATTCATTTTGCTAATGAGATTTCTGTTGGTTCTGGTTCTGTTGAGATTTCTGGATGGCTCATTTTTTACATTTTTCCAGGAACTATGTGTTGCTTTATTTTTCCCGTAGCTCTGGAATATTTTGCAATAGGCACCTTTTGCGAATGGATACAAAGAATCAATAGAGAGTAATACTCTAAATGAGGTTTGCAAAGCAATGTACCATTCACTGTTACCAACAGTACAAGGCGAAATTACTGGGGCAAGCCAGGAGCTAGAAAAATGACTCTGGAAGGTCAGAGAAGGAAATCCAATGTCTAAAAGTGAAAATAGATATTTTAAAATGTTGTATAAAATTATGCATTTAAGACTTTCCCTTAATACCCAAACCCACATTAGATGACAAGATCTTAGCAGCTTCCTGGTTGCTTTTGTAGCAGCCTATCTTCCGAAGGGCTGGGGCTTTAGCTATGTTTCTTTGTTGCCACTGCAATTTTCAATCCTGTCTTTTTGAGTTTTGAGAACAGATCCTTCTAATTTTTTTGAGGTGTTCCCACTGGCCTTGGTGACTAGTAGCCTTAAGATATATATCCTGGAGCTTATCCAGCTGGCAACAATAGTTCCCTTAGCCTATTCCATTTCATAGCTATCCAAATGAACTCTCCACTGAACAGGTTGTTTCTTGAACCATTCCCCACTGTTAAAGACCAGACCGTATCTAGCTCTTCGTCTTTCCCATTAAGAATGTACCCTGTCTAAATAAAATCCATTAAAAAGTCTTGAACAAATATCCATGCTTGTACACACTTTATACTATAGCCCTCTGTTCAGATGGTATGAATTGTCTTAATGCATCACAATTATAAAGACACTTGAGCTAAATAATTTTGTAGTGATCCCTTGGGAAAATTAATTGGTTCAAGACTTTATAAATGAACTTTATTTACACTGGCTAGAGAAACTTTACCACTGTCCATTTACTTTTCAGTGTATATCACAAAGGGCAAAGAAACTATATATGCCTGAGAAACCATCAAAAAAGTACGAGTGAGAGAGACCCTCAAGCTAGCACTAAAAAATATTGAATAAAACAGTTATGCATTTCTTAAGTTTAGGAATTTGGATCTTAGATATGGTTAACTCTTTCTCTTTTGAGGGTGATTGTGATTCCCCTGAAACATTTCTATGTTTTGCAGCATTTGAATGTCATTTTCAAAAGCATTAAAGTGACTAGACTGTCTAAGTCCTAAGGCACCTAAGTCTCAGTGGAAGTCAATAGGGCTTCAGTTCTGAAATACTTAGGAATAACTGATTTAGATGACTATATGACAATGCATTTCAATGGGCATTAGCCATGTAAATACCTTGGTTTACAGATTCACAGAATGTAAGGGGCTGGAAGGGACCTCACATGATCATCGGGTCCAGCCCCCCTGCACTAAGCAGGAAAGACACCTGAGGTTAGGTGACTCCAGCAAGGTGACCATCCAGTCTCCTCTTGAAGATTTCCAGGGTAGGTGATTGCACTACCCCTGGAAGGAGTTTATTCCACAGTCTGGACACACTGACTGTGAAGAAGTGTTTCCTAGAGTTGAGCTTGAAGTGGTCTTCCAGGAGTTTGTGACCATTACTCCTGGTTTTCCTCAAGGGTGCCTGGGTGAACAGTTGTTCACCGAAACCTTGATGTATTCCCCTGATATAGCGGTAAGCTGATACCAAGTCGCCTCTCAGCCTTCTCTATTTTAGGCTGAAGAGTCCCAGATCCCTCAGCCTTTCCTTATATGGCTTGCCTTGCAAATCTCTGATCATATGGGTGGCTCTTCTCTGGATTCTCTCAAGCTTTCCTATGTTGTTGTTGAAGTGTTGCACCCAGAATTGGATGTAGTACTCCAGCTGCAGTCTCATCAATGCTGAGTAAAGTGGAAGAATCACTTCATTGGTTTTACATGAGATGCATCACGTGATGCATGCCAGAGTATTGTTTGCCCTGCTGGCTACAGCATTGCACTGATGGCTTATGTTTATGTTATGAGCTATTATTATCTTTAGGTCCCATTCAGTCTTGGTCCTAGTCAAATTAATACCACTGAGCTTGTAAGTATGTTGCGGATAGCTTGTCCCCAGATGGACCACTTTATACTTCTCAGTGATGAACCTCATCTGGTTCTGATCTGCCCAACTCTCCAGCCTGTCCAGGTCTGCCTGTATCTGTAACCTATCTTCAAGCATGACCACGCTCCCCCATAGCTTGGTGTCATCCACGAACTTGGCCAGTGAGTTTCTCATCCAAATAATTGATAAAGATGTTGAAAAATACTGGACCAAGCATGGACCCCTGAGGGACACCACTGGCCTCTCTTGTCAGGATGACACAGATGTGTTCATAAGACCTCTCTGGGTCCTGCCTCACAGCCAGTTTCCTAGCTATCTAACCATAGAGCAGTTAAGCCCACAGTCCTCCAATTTTACCATGAGAACATCATGGGATAACAGACCAAAGGCCCTTTGGAAGTCTACGTATATAATATTGACCTTCTTTCTCTTATCCAGGTGGTGAGATACCTGGTCATAGAAGGAGATGAGATTGGTAAAACAAGACCTGCCCATGAAGAAGCCATGTTGGCTGTCATTTAGAATCCTACCTTCTGGAAGTGTAGTACATAGACTCCTTGATGAATTTTTCCAGGATTTTCCTTGAATTGAAATAAGGCTAATTGGCTTATAGTTGCCTGGGTCCTCTCTTATCTTCTTGAAAATGGGCACAACATTGGCCCTCTTCCATCTTCATGGACCTCCTCTGAGTGCCACAAGTTTTAGAAGAGTTTTGCCAGAAGTCGCACAATGACGTTGGCCAGCTCCTTCAGCACTCCCAGGTAAAGTGTATTCAGTTCTGGTGACTTATAAATGTCTGACTTTTCTAACTGATCATGCATCATCTCAGTGTCAACAGTAGAGAGGCGGTCAGTTCCACCATGCCCCCTCTTAACCTTATCTTGCATGATTTTCCACTTGGTCTGGTGAAATATTGAAGCAAAGTAGTGACTCAGGAGTTCAGTTTTTTCCTGAGTGTTGGTAAACAGCTGTCCTGAGGTGTTGAGTAGTGGCCCCATGCTTCCATTTGTTTTCCTTTTGTTCTCTACATACCTAAAGAAGGACTTCTTATTGTCCTTGATTCTTGTTGCTAAAGTAACTTTACTCACCGCCTTAGCTTTTCCAATGTTCTTCCTACAAGTGTGGGCCACTGTTGTATAGTCCTCCCTGAGGACTGTCCCAAGTTTCCATAGTTTCATAGTTGGTAGGGTAGGAAGGGACCTAAGCAGATCATCAAGTCCAACCCCCTGCCATGGGCAGGAAAGGATGCTGGGGTCAAATGACCCTGGCTAGGTGGTTGTCTAGCCTCCTTTTGAAGACCCCCAGGGTAGGGGCAAGCACCACTTCCCTTGAAAGTTGGTTCCAGCTCCTAGCCACCCTGACTGTGAAATAGTGCCTCCTGATGCCTAGCCTGAATCTACTCTCAGTCAACTTATGGCCGTTGTTCCTTGTTACTCCCGGTAGTGCTTGGGGGAACAGGGACACTCCCATTGCTTGCTGGTCCCCCCCGGCAAGTTTATAGGTGGCCACCAGATCCCCTCTCAGCCTTCTTTTGTGGAGGCTGCACAGGTTCAGGTCCCGTAGTCTCTCCTCATAGGGTCTACCCTGCTACCCCCTAAGCATGCAAGTGGCCCTCCTCTGGACCCTCTCAATGCTATCCACATCCCTCCTGAAGTGCTCTGCCCAGAACTGGATGCAGTACTTCAACTGCGGCCTGACCAATGTTGCATAGAGGGGGAGGATCACCTCCTTGGACCTGCTTGAGATGCATCAGTGGATGCATGACAAAGTGTGGTTAGCCTTCCTGACTGCCTCCCCACACTGCCGGCCCATGTTCATCTTGGAATCAATAGTGACTCCAAGATCCTTTTTTGCCTCTGTGCTGACAAGAAGGGAGTTCCCCAGCCTGTAGGGAGTTCCCTTGCTGGTTCTTCCTCCCCAGGAGGAACACCTTGCACTTGTCCATATTGAAACCCATCCTGTTCTCATCTGCCTGCCTCTGTAACCTGTCCAGATCTAGTTGTAGTCTGTCCCTCTACTCTAGCATGCTCACTTCTCCCCACATCTTACTGTCATCTGCGAATTTGAACAAGGTGCTTTTCACCCCCTCATCCAAGTCACTGATGAAGATGTTGAACAGTACAGGCCCCAGGACCGAGCCCTGGGGAAACCCACTGCTCACATCTCTCCAGGTCGAAAATGACCCATCCACCACCACTCTCTGGGTGCAGCCCTCCAGCCAGTTAGTGACCCATCTGACTGTGTAGGCATTGATACCACAGTCACCTAATTTTTTAATGAGGATGAGGTGAGAGACAATGTCAAAGGCCTTCCTAAAGTCCAGAAAGACTACATCCACTGCGACACCTGCATCCAAGGCTTTTGTGACCTGGTTGTAGAAGGCCACCAGGTTGATCTGACAGGACCTGCCTCTAGTGAACCCATGTTGATTGCTTCTAAGTATAATCTCCCCTGCTGGTCCCTTGCAGATATGCTCTTGGATAATTTTCTCCAAGAGCTTCCCCAGGACCAAGGTAAGACTAATGGACCTATAGTTTCCTCTTTCCTCCCTTTTTTGAAAATGGGGACCACATTGGCCCTTTTCCAGCTCTCTGGCACCATGCCAGAGCACCACGAGTGCTTGTAAAGCTTTCATTGTCTGTATGCCTCTTCTTTTTCAAGAGGACCATTATTTCCCTATTAAGTTAAGAGGGCTTGCCAGCCCTTCTGCTACATTTCTTCTGCACGGGAATGGTCTTCTTTTGTGCTTCAAGGATCATGTCCTTGAGGAACGAACACTCTTCATGTACTTCATTCACGTTCAGTCCCTGATCCTACATCGCTTCCCCTACTGTTGCCCTGCGCTGGTTGTAATTTGCTTTTTTGAAGTCCAAAACTTCAACCCTGCTAGTTTATTTGCCTGCCTTGTGATGGACAGTGAACGTGATGACTGGTCACTGTCACCCACGCTACCTTCTATATTCAAGTCACGCACCTGATAGTCTCCTTTGGCCAAGACCAAATCTAGGAGAGCATTATGTCTGGTTGGCCCTTGCGCTTCATAGTCAGATAGAGCTCTTCAGTACAGGTCAGGGAGCTACACAACCGATCTGACTTAGCCAAGTGTTCCTCCTAAGCGATGTCTGGGTAATTGAAGTCACCTGTGATGACCATGTCCCGGGTGTGTGTGGCCTCTGGTAGTTCTCGAGAGAACTCTAGATCAAGTCCCCCCCCCCCCCCCCAATTTAGTTGCAGTCATTTAGGTGCTTTTAAAAATGTTGTATAGATAAACTGCATGTTTTGTAGGATACCTATGTCCCATCCCCCTACCCCACATCACCCAGTCTTTACATTTTAATATCACTGGAGTTTTGTGGAATAGCTAGAGTAGCATGAGCAGATAATTAGACAGCTTGTGTTCAGGCAGCATTTCTTCTATTAAGCATTTAGTTAGGGAATAATCATTTGTAAAAATGTGTGAGGGGCAGCATATGACTAAATCATTACTTAGTATTGTCTTACACTCACTCATTATAAGTATTCTATCTCGCTGTTCTCTGGAATGTTATCATGTGTGCTCTTTCAGGGGTAGCATTTGTTCCAAGTACTAAATGCCAATTTGGCTCTCTTTGTTCTTCCCCACTTCTGCTAGTATTAACAGTGATCCTTGGCGTTGTTTTTGCTTGTCTGGAAAAGTCTTTATATACTGATTTCAACAGCATCATCTATGTTTAGCTTATTTTGTTTAACATGCAAATCTGTGAATATCACAAGTGTTGATTGACTATACAGCAATTTAAAGAATTAAGTCAACTGAGCATCTGTGCCCAAAGATGGCAGTGGAAATCTAGATGATACAATAGAGAATGATGCAAGCACAAGATGGTCAGAGTTATAAACATGTTCGCAGATTCACAGGTTGATTTCTTCTCTTTTATTCTGAGAGTTGTTTTGGAACTTGACTTTGGAATATTCTTTGAACTTTTGCATCAGGAAACAAAATTCTTATAGCCCTCACAGAATCATTTCGGTGGAATTTTGCCAAACTTTTTTACCTCATCTTTTCCAATTGTCTGTGGGAATATTCCCTTGTCTGGTCTGGTTGTATTAAATTGTGAAATAGCTTTATGTCAGATGCTGTAGCACCAGAGTGGGCAATCCTAATGTTTACAAGACAGTCATTGATATTTCTTCCCTACAGGTAGAATCAATCCAAACTTCAGAACCTAACCCAAGTAGAGATTCAGAACTTAAACTTACACTTCTGGTCTTGGCTTCTCAAGAAGTCTAAGAATTCTCCAGCTGTGTAGGTCCTGCCTAGGAGGAAAAACCTCCTAAAACCAAAATCCTTCAGGGACTCATGACTAGGAGTTGGAACAACCTAAACTCCATTATCTGCCACAGTACAGACCATTTCACAAAGAACCACTCTGGCTCTGTTTGGCCCAGATACAGCTGGTTCCATTTACTCTTGAAGAAGGATGGAGGAGAGAGGCTATGTTATAGTTTGAAGGAGGTGCTGAGAATTTTGCAGCTGGAACAGGCAAGCCAAGGGGAAGCAGTTCATAGGCTGAGCAGATTTTGAGAAAAGTTGTCCAAAATGGTTGGGTGTGGAGCACAGAGCAAGCAACTTTCCAGTGGCAAATTAACCCAACCTGGCCTTCTTTTGTATTGATTCCACCCTTGGTTTAATGCTCCATGGAGGATTCTCAGCTGTGTACCACCTGCTCTGCATAATTTCTAACAGTGGATATCAGACTTCCCTGGTGTTGAAGCATGAGGCCTGGTTTCATCAGTCATGTCGCATTACATTAGATGATGCAGTGCAACATGGCATGACTGATGCAACCCAACATGAAATGTCATAGAGCAATGGATCAGCTCTAGGCTACAGTAATTTTATGTGCACATATAATCTGGTATTTAAAAATGTACACTTGTAGCAATCTACATCACATGCCACACTTTATGAAGCCTAGCAGCAGATCTGTACCAAGCAAAGAGGATTTTTTTTTTATTCTATACATGGGTACAATTGCTGTTGTCAAGTTTAAAATCATGAGCTTGAATTTCCTCTCACATCAGTTTAAATCATGAGTAATGTCACTGTAATCCATGTCAAACTTCTGTAAACTAGAGGAGAACTGAGCTCAAAATATTTATCCAAAGGACATCCTCTGCTTCTCCTTCTTCTGCATGGCCTTCGACGGAGTTCACCTCCATGAACTCCTCTGCTATGTCCCTCTGCTTCTCTAACTCTCGCCTCTGCTATGTGCTTCATAGTGGATCTTGGTGTGTTCCAGTAGAAAAATGTTTTTGTTTTGCTTCCCTGACCTCTGTCTACACAGCTTTAGTCTGTTCCTGATTTAAGAAAAAAATCTGAATCACCTGCTGAAGTCCATCCCAATTCAAAACATCACTTAAGCCTGAGAGGGAAATTTAATCAAGTGCTTAAGTGCCATCCTGAATCAGGGCTTTGGTGGACTTCTTCGGGGAAGAGATCAGCTCTGCTTTTTTGCCTGAATTATGGGTATTATCTGGGCCTTGTCAGTTAGCAGTGTGGTCCTGTCAGTGGACAGCAGAGGGAAGGATCTGAGGACTAGCAGACTGTAGACAGCCTGGGCATCGAAGAACTTCTTTGTGTAGTTGCAGCCAGCATAGTGCTGGATCTCATCTGCTTTGTTCTTTAACCATGTATCCTGCATCTCTCGCAGCTTGTGATAAATGGTCTTCCATATCAAGCGGTAGGCGTGTTGTGCTGACGCGGACTTATCATAGAGGTAGACTCTGTGGAGATGTTTCTCTTCCAGCAGCTAATGTATTTCCTCATAATTTTCATCAAACCAGCCTTGGTGTTTGTGGATGCGCTTTAGCAAAGGGTGTGGAACCACCAACATGGTATTTGTGGCCCGGCAGCTTCAAGAAAAGTGCCAGGAAGAGAAAATTGACCTTCTCCTCATGTTTTTCAAACTAACAAAAGGCTTTGACACAGTGAACTGCGAAGGCCTGTGGGAAATCATGAAGAAGCACGGATGCCCCAGAAAATTCATCAGTATGGTTTGACGGTTCCACGATAGCATGATGGCATGTGTTCTTGTAAATGGTGAATGCTCTGACCCCTTTCTGGTCACGAATGGTGTCAAGCAGGAGTGTGTGCTTGCACCTACCCTCTTCAGTATGGTATTTTCTGCCGTGCTGTTGGATGCTTTCCAAGATGACCTTGGTATGGGGATCAGGTACCATTTTGACGGGCATATCTTTAACCTGCACAGGCTCTGAGCAAGCTCCAAAGTCCAGACAGCCATGCTTCATGACTTTCTCTTCACTAACGACTCTGCATTATGCTTAGGTTCACAGGCTGACATGCAACTGTCCATGGACCTATTCTTGTCAGCCTGTGACAACTTCGGACTCACTGTCAACACAAAGAAGACAGAAGTGATGTCTCAACCTGTGCCTGGCACAATACCAGAGGAATCACACATCTCAGTTAAGGCCAACAGCTGTCTGTGGTCAACAAGGTTGCCTATCTAGGCAGCACACTCTCCCGTACTGTTCACATTGATGATGAAGTCAATGCAAGGCTAGCAAAAGCCTGTTAGTCCTTTGGCAGACTTCATAAGTTGGCTTGGGACTGCACAGGCATTGGAATGTTGATGAAACTGAAGGTTTACAGGGCCATCATTCTCCCAACCCTCCTTTATGCCTGCAAAACCTGGACCTTCTACCAGCATCATGCCAAGAAACTAAACTACTTTCACCTGTGCTGCCTGCGAAAGATACAAACGATCAAGTGGCAGGACAAGATTCTGGACACTGAGGTGCTCAGAAGATCAGTTCTCCCCAGTATCCACACCCTACTGAAACTGGCACAGCTAAGATGGGCTGGCCACCTTTCAAGAGTGCCTGACACTCGCCTGCCAGAGCGAATCTTCTATGGCGAGCTGTCAAATGGAGTATGCTTTCATGACACACCAAATAAGCGCTACAAGAACATCCTAAAGATGTCCCTAAAGAATTTTAGCATCGACCCATAGTCATGGGAGCAAATCGCACAAGACCTTTCATCTTGGAGGTCATCAGTCCAGAGTGAAGCACTGGCTTTCAAGCAGTGGCACACTGCAGAAGCAGTGAGGAAGCACATGGCCAGGAAAACAAGGACCTCTCATGTCCAGTCCTTGTCAGTCTCCTGCCCCTGCTGCGGCAGATTGTTCAGGGCAAAGATTGGGCTTATAAGTCACCTGTGTACCCATGTGACCTAGCTTCCACCCCCCCCCACCCTTTTCTCTCTTTGTTCTCCTTTTTGCTCGCTTTCTTCCTTTCTTTTTTCTCCCTCCCTTTTCTTTCCTGCTTTCTTTCTGTCTTCTCCTTCCCCATCCCCCCCACTGGATGTAGTCATCTTCACTTGCGAGGGTGAACAACATGGGTATTATCACAAATAGATACTAATTACTTTTTAATGAATTATTCTTCAACCTGTTACAACACCTTAAAATATTACTACCAGAGGAAAAATCTCAGATCGTTCACCTGTTACCTCCTTTATGTCCCCTGTCCTGCATTCAGCTTGGACAATGATAATAGATTGATCAGTGTCACTCAGGTTTTGAATTTGTGTCATTTTCTCATTCATTAACAGATGGTTGCAGTGCCAAAGTTGTAGACACTGCTGGAGAATGCTCCCATCAAAAAATAAAAAAACAAAAAACAAAAAAAGAATCCAACCATGAAAATATTTCCCTGCACCTTGAATCTGAAGCACTTTCCAATGGCAGACCTAAAGGAGCGAATGCTGTCAGCCCTAATTTATGCAGGTTCTTGCTCTCTACTGTCAGAGCTAGGCATGAAGAGGAGCCACTGGCACGATAACTCCAGATGGAGCTGTCCTGTGGGGGGATGGTAGGACTAAGGAGAAAATGCTCGTTGACTAATCCTCTATGAATGCCCAGCTTATTTGCAGCTGCCCTAAGATCTACCATGCTATTCTACATCTCTATGGAAGAGCTGATTAATTAGTAAATTTTGCACCCCTGGCAGCTGATTCTACTCTTGCTCACGCCAAAGAGATACCTGGTGTTTCTTCTGATCTAGAGGACTACAAAAATTGGGAGAATCAGGCCATAGGTGTAAATTATTACCATTAGAGCCAGGTAGAAAGGCATTTCCATTCTTTGACAGCTTTCAAGGTTTCAGAATTTGTCTTTGTTCTGTTTTCAAAGGGAGGAAATGTCTGAAGACTGTTTTTGCAAAAAAAAGATTAAAATACCTGGCATTGGATGGAAAAGTCAGGTTTCAGTTCTGCCCTGTCTCTCAGAAGATGTCTATATGCAGTGTCATATGGTGAAACTTTGCACCAGGTCTGTGCATTCTGGCTCTCGAACAAGAAGCTATGTAACTTTGCGTGATGTGGCTTCAAGAGGCAGAATTTATTAGCCTATTCACAGCACGGCACTAATATAATTATATTGCTTCCTGTTTTGGAGCAAGCATACATGGAGCTAGGGCTGCTTGGTGAAATATGGTATCTTTGCAGTGACTAGAGTGCACTTCAGAGCTTAGAAGCCTCCCTGCCAACAACTCAGCTGAAATCAATGGCCACGCCCAGACAAGCACGGATGTGTGGTACATGGTGCCACAAACTCATCTGGAAGTGGCCATTATATAGGTGCCAAAAATGCAAGTTAAAAGCGGGGTGATGCACATGGTGGCAGCTTGCACTGCCCAAAACTGGAGTCTGGCCAGCTGGAGCCACACTCCAGCTGCCAGCCAGGCTCTTAGCTGCAGGAATGCCATAACTGCAGCTCCCCCAGGACCCCCAGGTAAGGCTGCTGGGGTCATCACAGTTGTTGGCGTCAGCCTCCCCTACCCCACCTGGGGTAATCTGCCACACACCAGAGTACACATGGCATGGGCATTCTATGGGGACAAGTTGCAGTGGCACAAGGTGTGCCGCTGCTACTTGTCCCCTGGGAAACAAATGTCCATGCTTGTCTGGATGTGGCCAATGTGTCTTCCTAAAAAGCTAGGCTTTGATGCAATTGCATATCTCAATACATTCAAATATTGTTGAAAAAGTGCGAACTGGCTGCAAGAAATAGTATGAGTGCTGCTGTTAAGTTGTGCTGATTAGTGTGCATCATCTCTTTAGTTTATGCAATGCTGTTGTACTAGAGCCCTTTAATAGTTTGGGGTTCCATATTTTATAGTTGTATTGATACCGTATGCTGCTGCCAGGTTAGGTTTTGTTCATTTATTCATTTATTCATTTTCTAGAGCTGATCATCAGACATTCAGCAGCCATTTATGGATTTTGGATATTGTGGGCTCAAGCCTTTTTTTTTTTTTTACCAGTTTATGCATCACAGGGTGGCACAATCCGCTGATGATGATACTGGAGGGGTATATTTTTAGTAAACATATCTTCAGAGCACAGGAGGTGGGTGAAAATAGATGTTTTTTGTCTGAAGTATGGGAGGTCTGTTGTTACATACATAGAAGATGAAAAATTCATATTTCAATTCATATTTCAGTTTAGAACTTATTTTTGTATCCAGATCAGAAAGGAAAAAAAATCTTAAGAAGGGAGTCTAATGTGCATTTATATTGGTGTAACTCACTTGCAGTAGAACTGTTTTGGGTCTTTAGCTCATGCCCAAGTGAAGGATTTAGCTCTTTCATTTGCAGCCTGGGGTGAAATTTTACAGTTGAGATTATAGGATCCTGAAAATAATTGTTGCCCCAGCCTTAACTCCTACATTATAAATGAGGAGACATCACACTCAGCATGATCAGGAATCATAGAAATTAAGGATAGACAAGACCTATTGTTCATCCTCCCGTCAGTGTAGGATTATTCTGTACAGTACATTTTTTTCCTCAAGTACTTTTATAGTAAATGATAGCTACTCTTCTTATAGGACTGTGCCGGTAATGAGCAGACCAGCTCTTAGATTAGAGCTTGACAGCAATATTCACATGCTAGTGTTCTTCAGAAGTGACAAAGGGTGTTTCTGTACATCTCTAGGGAATTCCTCCTGGTCTAGAGTAATTGGGGTAGTTTTAGCTGAAGGTACAAGTGGATCACAACCCCTGGTTTGTGTTGCAAGATGTGTACTGGTAGGGATAGTAACAGGGAGCAGAAGACTTTGTAAATGCAAACAGGTTGGGACCCTGAAAGGATGAGGCCTTGTGTAGCAGCATAGGTGGCTGATATCTAGAGAGGCAACACAATATGCAATGGGCAAGGTACTGCACTGCAAGTTGGGAGGTCTGAGCTCTATTCCCAGTTCTTACTGGCTGGTTTGTTCAAGGTCACACACCTCATGTCTATAGGAGACGTAGGGGGGGATACAGGGAGACACGTGCACCCCCTAAGACTGGCTGCTGCTGAAGCTGCTGCCAGCTTCTGTGGGCAGTCATGGCCCCCCACATTAATGATGTGGCCACCGCCGGCTGCGGGCAGTACCCACTCACCGCTTGCCATCGCTGACAGCATGGACGACGGCTGCAGGCAGTGCCCGCTTGCTTCCTGCCACTCACCACTCCTGCTTGCTGCCGACACTGGTGCGGCTGCCTGCTTGTGGTCCCTGCTTGGTCCCCCCTCACCGCCAACACTGCCGCGGCTACCTGCAGATGGTCTGCACTCGGCTGCCAACACCACCACAGCTGTCTGTGGGGAGTCCCCACTTGGCCCACCCTCACCCCTGACATCACCATGGCCACCTGTGGGCAGTCCATGCTCGCTGCTGCCATGCCCCCAACGCTGCCACAGCCACCACCCGTGGGCGGTCACCGTAGCCCCCCAGCCTCCGGGGACATGTGTTGTTCATGCTCATGTCTTTCCATTGCTGTTTTATCTTTCACCATTTCTTAGTGCTCACGGAAGGTCTTCAGCCGGGGTCTTTCTGTGCAGAGCACCTAGCACAGAGCAGCTCTGATCTCAGTTGGCAAATCTAGGTTCTTCTGCTGTAATAATTCTAGTATAATAAAGGGATTTGTCTGTCTGTCTGTCTATCTGTCTGTCTGTCTGTAATGCTTTTGGTTAACTGTGCATGTGCTGCCGAGAGGGCGGGCAGCAATTGGTTGCTCAGGCCCAGCTGGGGAGGAGGCAGAGGTGGGCAGGGACAGAGGGGTGTGTGCACCCATCCAACAGCCAGCGGGGAGGGGGGAAGGTGGGTGGAAGCCCTGCTGCTCAGTGGAGAAAGCAGAGGCGGGCAGGAGGCGGAGGCAGGCAGAGTCAAGTGTACAGACACCCAACAGCCAGCAGGGAGGGAGAGGTGGTGGGACAGAGGGAAGTAGGGAGGGGAGGGGAGGCAGGGAGGTGGGAGGAAGCCCCGCTGCTCAGGGGAGGAGGTGGAGGCGAGTAGGGGAGGTTCTGGAGGCGGTGGCTGGTGGTGCAGGCCATGTAAATGCTCCTTTGTTATTTTAAATCTGTCATTCATGACAAGGATTCGGATAGTAATTAATATTTTCCTGGAATTGGGACTTCTTTCACATTGTTTTTGCAAATTCATAAAACTAGATTTCAGTGGTCAAGCAGCCACTGAAAGCTGTAAAAGGAAAGTTTTTGTTTTTTCACTTTCTCTTTCTCTCTCTGCTTTCTCTTTCTCTCTCTTTCATGTACTTGGAGTTGGCTGCTTTTCATTCTCTTCCTGCTTCTCTTTGTTGTTGCTAAAAAGATTAAACTTGTTTGACCAGGTTCTGAGTCAGCAGAGTTGTAAAAGGGAAGATGAATGAGGCTCTTTAACCCTGGTCATTCCCCAAATGGCTGGCCTTTTGGAGAAAAATATGCCTCCCCACCACACACATACACTTTAAACCTTTGTTTTTAATGTTCCTTTTATTTTCAAATAATTTTTTCCCCAGCTGTCTTATTCCATTTTACTCTAGCTGTAGCCATCTGTAGGATAATGGTGCTTCTTCCATGCCTGCTGCTCCCTGTGTTGCTCCTTTTTGCTGCTTCCCCATATTCAAAAGGACTTTCCCTTTCTTCTGGATCTTCTGCAATAAACCAGGACAGGACACAGGGTCCTGAAAGTACATGGGAGCCTTCTCATCTCTCTTTCCTTCAAAACCCTTCTCCCCTTAGCCTGACTCTTGTATCTTGATCCTCTTTTTAACTATAACAAGAGACTGCATTCAACATTTCTTTAGTCCTGCAGCAAAAATCTCAAGGGTGGAAAGAAATCTAAACTGCATGGTGGAAAGATTGCAATTAAACTTTAAGGAGACAGTTTGCAAAAGGGATGAGACCCCCTATTGAATGGAGAAAAGAACCAAGATCAAAAACGTGTTGGGGCAGTTCATTAACCTTTGAGTTTACTTTTCCTTCTGCGGTATTATACAATTGGACTTGACGTGTTTCATTATTTCGTTCTACATGACTGGCCTCTTGGTGCAGCACTGAGTACTGCATTAGGATGTTACACAGGTTCTTTGATACAGCAGCCCATTATAGTGCAGAAGCAATAGCTCACAGCAGGAACCTGCCTGGATCTTGCCACTCAGATGTATTTGGGTCAAGATTTGTGTCCGTAATGCATTCATTCTCAGGGCCATTTCAGAATGATCAGGATTTTTTTTTCCCAGCAAGAAATGTATCCCTGTTTCTTGCCTAGAAAGGGGCCTAAACTCATGCTGTTTGGAGATGGATGTGGATCTGGGTCAGGGGCTAGGTCAAAGTGTATAGTAGTTAGGGGTGGGATTGGTTCTGGTGTGCTGGATCAGGAACATGTGTACATTTTTACCTAAAGGGTTACTGAAACAAAGGAAAAGGATAAAGCAATGGAAGGCATTGAGAAGACAGAAATGGAATCAAACCTCTGGCCATTCTAGATTTTGGGATATTTCAAATCTAAGTCCAGCTTCAGTTTTCATTGTCTAAGTCTGCCCCTAACACTCAGAGGTGGCTTGCTCCTTCTTGGATTAACCAGACTTCCCTAGCAGAGGGCAAAGCTTTAAAGACGTTCTTAAGATCAACTTTCATGAGAGTGAAATATTTTCCTCCTCTTTATTTGGGAGATAAACAGAAGTAAATGGTGCATCAGTAATCCTGGTTTCTGCTGTAGAAATGCCTTTTGGTGGTACTGTGTGTCATTCATGTAGGTGACTTTTATATTGAAAAATCCCATTTAAGCCTGACCTTTCATGTTCTGGTATATAACAGACTGTGCAACCAAATAGCATCCTCCTAGTAGGGACTGCAATGAACTAGAACATTAGTTTTGCCAGGGAACATTTGAATTTTGAAAAATCATTTGTCATAAGTTATGTTTTAATGATTGGTCCATTAAATTACCTGTGACTAAGAGCATTTTCACATTGGTTTTGTTGCTGGGAACACACTGCAAAAATGGTAGTTAGTGTTAGAGAGGAAGCATTTCTTTCATCTGTCAGATTATAGGAATGGAAAAAATATTATATCAATATAAAGTCAATGCTTTCTAGGGGAGACTGTGATTTAGACAGCAAATCTGGGCAGAGAGCTGCTGGGGAGTATAAAGTGCTCATGCAACCCCTTCTCCCCCTCCAGCTCCCCCCAGAGGGTATCTGCTTTTTTCCCAGAGAACAGGTTGGTGGGTAGGGGAGCAGCAAAAAATAAGTCAAGCCAAGGATCTTCCTGCCTTCTTCTCCAAAAACACTGGGCAGATGTCCTGGGTGTTATATGCCAGCAGCAGCAGGAGCAGAAATGTTCCATTCTGGGAATGGTGGCCTTTGAGTTAGGGCTTCCCTAAAGTCATGATCTTCTCTCTATTATTATTGTTGTTATTACCACTGTATTATGATTGTAGCACCTCAGAACCTTGTCATGGACCAGGGCCATGTTACACTAGGTGTGGTATAAGCATGGAACAAAATAATTATTCTTCTATCCAAGGATTTACAGTCTGTAAGTGCCTGTTGATGAGATGAATACCTGACACACCAGGGAGCCTTCCCCCATCTTTTCTACACATCTGTCACCATGGCAGTCTCCACTGCCTGGTTCATTACAGTTACAGAGGAGTTAGGTGCTGGGCTTTTTAGTGCTTCCTGTCCTCCTCCCCTTCCAAGACTGCTGTAGTAGCACAGTACTTGGGCAGGAGCCTCAAATCCATCGGTGAAGCTGTTTCCAGTCCTTAGGTCCCCCATTAATTAATTTTATATCAACACTTCCTTGTGCAGCTCTTTGTGCAGCAGCTCCCCATGTCAGTTGAAGGCGTTGCTAATTCCCTGAATTCCTGCTGACTTGTGAGCTTCTATGGCTGCCACTTGAAGCATTTAATACTCTATCAAGCAGCCACATCCCCTGGCTTATCTTTTTCATCAAGTCTTGGTTTTATGGTTGAAAGGAATTACTTTCAAAAGACCATTAACAGCCTCCCTGTTTCTCAGGGTCTTATGCCTGCTTGCTTTTAAGCTTTTTTAAAGGCATTTTTTGTGTGTGTGTAAAGCTCATAAAAGCTGCCATTCTGGTTCCATGTTCAAGTCCACTTATACTAGTCACTGCTTGGATTCTCTGACTCTATGTACCGGCTTGGTCTCGTATAGGCACTGTCTAGTGACCTTAGAACACACACCCGGTTCTGGACGCGGGTTGTGTCCCCAGGACCTGTGCATTGAGTCGCGTTCACCCCCGAGGGAGGCCCTGACACTTGCCTGACATGACTTGATCTTCTTTTCTTCAGTGGTGGGGCTCCCCTTGTGGATTCTTGCAGACTGGGTGCTGCCCTTTGCGGGCATTCTTGGGGCTCCACCTTCCCAACACCCCAGCCATACGCCAGCCCTCAGGGCTGCCGGATGATGGGTCGTCAGCCTGTCCCTTTGATGTTCTTGTCTGCTCTCTTTCTTCCTTGCCCTTCCCTCGATGCCCCTGTACCCTGGATGACTGTGGGGTGTGGGACTGTCCTCATCTCTGCATCTGCTCTCCCTCTGAATAGTTGGGGTACAGGCCTCAGCCTAGTCCACTCATGGATCTGGCATCTGTGGTCCTTGGAATCCCTTGATGCCATCCTCCTTGGCCCGGCTACCCTGCTGAGCCAGATGGGTAATTCCTTTAATGGAGCTGGGAACCCTCCTGTGGGTCCCTGTCTGGCCCCCTGCTGAGCTGCCAACACTGCCAAGATGCAGCCCAGGGAGCAGCTTCACCTTCTGGCTCTAGTGTTGCTGCCTCCACTTCTATTTCCCTGCCACCGGCTTTTGAATCAGCCGGGCAGAGGTTTTTGCTGACGTCATCCACTGGTGCCGTTCCCACCCAGCAACAAAGCAGCTGATGAACTGCGCCGGCGGGCCTTCTTGGCATGACTTCACTTCTCCTGTGAATGGTAAGTGTGCCCTCTTCTCAGGGCTTTCTTCAGGCGGGTCAGCCCTGCCTTGGGTCCTGCCATGGGAGGGTGCTCCAGTGCCTACGTTTGTGTCCCCCTGGGACATTCTGCAATTGTCCTATTTCATTCTAAAGGCAACCAGATTGGAGATGAACAAAGATGGTAGGGAACCAATCCAGGCAGATCTGGACAGGTTGGAAAAGTGGGTGGAACAGAATATGATGCAGTTCAACAAGAACAAGTGTAAGGTGCTGCACCTAGGAAGAAGGAATCACCAGCATGCTTATAGGCTAGGAGAGGACCTTCTCAGCAGTACAGCAGCGGAAAGGAATCTTGAAGCAATTGTTGACACCAAGATGAACATGAGTTGTCAGTATGAGAAAGTGGTCAGTAAAGCTAATCGCATTTTATCATGAATTAGCAGGTGCATGACAAACAGGTCCAGGGAGGTGTTACTTCCCCTCTATGCAGCATTGGTCAGACTGCAGTTGGACTACTATGTCTAGTTTTGGGCGCCACACTTCAAGAAGGATGTGGACAACCTCAAGAGGGTTCAGAGGAGGGCCACTCCAATGGTTAGGGGCCTGTAGGCAAAGCCCTACGAGGAGAGACTGAGGGACCTGGATCTCTTCAGCCTCCACAAGAGAAGGCTGAGAGGTGATTTTGTGGCTACAAACAAATTCATTGGGGCGGGGGTGGTGGTGGGAGGGGAGCAAGGGATATGAGATGCTCTGTTTACCAGGGCATCCCTTGGAGTAACTTGGAACAACATCCACAAGCTGATGAAGAGTAGGTTTAAGTTGGACATCAGAAAGAACTTCTTCATGGTTAGGGTTGCCAGAATCTGGAAAAGGCTTCCAAGGGAGGTGGTGTTCTCCCCTACCTTGGAGGTCTTTAAGAGGAGGCTAGATATGCACCTGGCTGGGGTTGGACTCGGTCTGCTAAGGTCCCTGCCAACCCGAACATCTATGAATCTATGAAACCAGCCACTCCTTCCCATGTGGCTCAGGTTCTCTGTCAGTGTAACCCTAATGAAGCTGATGGGACTGTGCTAGTGGAGGTTTTGAGGCCTGTGCATTTCTGACCAGTTTATGGCTGCCTTTATATAGCTACAGGAGGGCATAAAGATTGCCATACAAACCTGGATGTGCTGACCCTCCTGCATATGTAAGGCCTGCTTGTGTCAACTAATGCTGTGAACAGATGGAGAAGTAATGATGCAGGGTGCTGGTGGGCATGAATGCCTTGTGCCTCCTGAGGCTGGGGGGGGGCACAGAGACTGCCCACAGGCAGCAGCGGTGGTGTCGGTGGTGGAGGCAACCAGGGACCACCCGCAGGTGGCCGCCATGACGTCGGCAGTGAGGGCCAAGCAGGGACTGCCAGCAGGTGGCCACAGTGATGTTGGTGGTGAGGGCGGGCCAAGCAGGAACAGTCTGCAGGCAGTCGTAGTGGTCTCAGTGGCGGGGGAGGGGGTGGCAAGCAGTGACCATCGGCAGCAGCCAATCTCGAGGGGCATGGTTAATTCCAGGGGGTGCATGTGCACTCCCTACGCATTGCCAGTGCTGGTGGGGGAGATGCATTTGGGTTCAAGCCCAAGGCCTACATCTGTAGGCATCTCCCAAGCTGATCAGTTGCTGGGGTAGTTTCCTGGTTTTTCTCTTTCAATGCTCAGCACATTTGGGAGTGTGTCTATAGTGGCTTTATGCTACTCCCTGTTAAGAGGTATGCGATGCATCTTGAATATCCTCACAGCTGCCTTTTGATATTTGGAGCATGTGGAGCAGGAGCAGGTGGGGGCAGCTTATTTCATAGCAGCAGCCTCACAAACGGCTTGGAGCTAGTTGTAGACATGTTCTTGCTGTCCCTACTTTCAGTCATTTGCACAGGACAGTTGTGTGTTTTCTTCGTCTTGTTCCTGCTTTGCCAGTCCTTCAACAGAACCAGGCTTACTTTGCAAGCCTCCCTCCCCATCCCTTAATGATATACCTGAAACCTGAGATCTGGCAGGCAAGTGACTAAATGAACAGACTGAGAGAAAGGGGGGAAGATGAGGTCAAATGGTGAGGGAAGAAAGGGAGGTGATGTTGGTGGGGGAGTTAGTGGGGAGGACCGAATTAGTAGAAAATGGTGGGATGGAATTAGGAGGAACAGAGGTTACAGTGAAGGGGAAAATAATGCAACCAGGGTTTGACTTAACAAAGGCAAACAAATGACTTTTGGGTGTTTGTACATGAGCATGGAGGCTGCTCTGATGCACTGTATTTACAGTGTGTTGAAGCAGACTTGATTAATTAAGTCTGCTGGACCATGGCAATGACCACGCTCCAGCAGCCTCCCATGTCTTGTGTATCAGCAACACTGTGCTTTAAAATGCCAGTGGGGGT
The DNA here is from genome assembly GCF_052110815.1 of Crocodylus siamensis. Taxonomy (NCBI): domain Eukaryota; kingdom Metazoa; phylum Chordata; order Crocodylia; family Crocodylidae; genus Crocodylus; species Crocodylus siamensis. Next base: position 38,327,803 of record NC_143402.1, on the reverse strand, counting down.
ACTTGAACTAGAGCTCGTTGAATGAACTTTAGTTCAAGCACCCCCACCACCATTTTGAAGCATGGGGATGCTGATACATGAGATGCTGCAGCACTTTAATTACAGGAGCTCTTGAAGCAGCTCTCACTGCCCTTCCCATCTCCACAGCATGTGTAAAAGTGCCGTTAGATTCTACATGTGATAAGGTAAAAAGCAGGAGTAGCAAAATCCAGTCCAATTAAATAGCATATCTTCTTGAATACAACAAACCTCAGAATAAGATACTCACTTTGTTTTGGAAAAGCAGAATGAAGAATAAAAAAATCTTTCTCTGCAGAAAGTAACTGATCAGCAGCTGCTGTAGAGCTGAGCCTGCTTGTTGCTCTGTTTCCTGTGGATTCTGTGCAGATTTACTTCTGCTTTTGCCTGGTAAGTGGCAGACATTGCTCTCACTGTATTTATCACATATAATGCACACCAGTTTCCAGAAGCTGTTTTCTGGAAAAAGGTTGTGTGTAGGAAAATACATTATTTGCTTAACTGGGCCCTGATGGTCATGAACAAAGGTTCTAGTATCTTGTAAAGAGAGAATTTCCCTATCCACAGTGCTGAAGAATCTCAGCCCCCATCTCCGTAGTAACTGGAGGGGAAGAGGATGAATTCCTCATATACCTGTGAGGAAAAATGGAGCTGTAGGACAGAGGAGAACAGGTTTTCATTCTTGCTTATGCTTCTGATTTCCTGAGCCACCTTCATCAAGTCTTTTTTTTTCTCCCCTTAATTCAGGCAAGCCTTAAGCATGCATTCAAAGCTACCTTTATTCAGGGCAGCAGTTGTACTTTCCTGAACTGGGCATTCAGCCCCTCCCTCGTAAGCTGAGATGTAAATGCCTTCCTTCCTCACAAGGATGTTTAGAAGATGAATTTGTTAACATCAGTCAGGTGCTTTTGTTCTCTGATAACGGGGCTGTGGAAATATCTAGATGGAACCTGGGCACTACGAATGATCACCGACCCTCTGAAGTTGTGCCATCTCAACCAAAAGGAAGTCAGCAGAGAGATGTGATCAGAGCAGTTATGTGTCCATGGTGTCCAGTCCAGCACAGGGCAGCTGTTGCATTCTGCACTGGTTGTCATACACAATTCATTCTGTTCTTTGGGGTCTCAGCTTTTATTGAAAAAATAGTTTCTAGCCTTCTGGCAGTAAAGCTAGTCTTGCTGCTGTAAAATACATTGCTCTCTGGAGGCTGGAGCTGGGAAGCTTTCCTTTTTAGCATTTCTGCTGTATTCAGTGTGGTATTTTTGCTGGTGAGTTAAAAATGGATCTCAGCACCTTGTCGTGCCACCAGGTACCCAGTTGCCAATAACATTCAAACTGTTATGTGCCAACATATTAGTCAGTGTTATGTGACTGTTGCATTTGATATCCATCAGCCAAACCAAACAATGTAGTCACAGTAGGGAAGAATGGCAGTAACTATGACTAGAGGCATGGACAGTCTTATAAAACATTACTGGACATAGTGAAAATACTAGGATACACAGAGCTTGTTGTTGGTGTCTGGGAAAACAGCCATACTGTCTTTCCCCACCCTCTGATAGGCATGAGGTGAGGACTCATTTCCAGGAGAGCTTTCTGGGAGAGGGGAGAGGAAAGTGTCTAGCCAGAAGTTTTCTAATAGAAATAGATGTTTTACATAAATTCCTCTCCAACTGACTGAGTTCATAGTGATTGCAACAGAATGGGGAGAATAATCCTGAATTAATGCAGGTGGTCAAGCAAAATAATCCTAGTATTAATTTCTGGCCTTGAAAGTCTGTAAATTTCTTAGCTGAGCTCACCCTGACTTCAACAGGGTTGAAGCTGGGTTCTAGTTTGATCCTTCCTACAGGAATATGAAATACTTAAGGCAGTAAGTTTCAACCAGGGTGGCTTGTGAGCCTCTCAAGGGTGAAGTGGGGTGCCACCTGATGTGAGCACTGTTAGGTTTGCAGACATAATTCACAAGAGAAACCCAGAGATTTAAAATAGAAATCCATAGTTATGGACTTTCTGAGTTCATTACAACAGGAAAAACTGCTCTATTATTTTTCTGTGGTTTAAAACAGCTGGTCCAGACGATCTCTACCCCAGAGTGCTGAGGGAATTAGCTGAGGTCATTGTGGGACCCTGGCACAACTTTATGAGCACTCGTGGTGCTCTGATGCAGTGCCGGAGAACTGGAAAAGGGCCAATGTGGTTCCCATTTTCAAAAAAGGGAGGAAGGAGGACTCCGGAAACTATAGGCCAGTTAGTCTTACCTTGATCCTGGGGAAGCTTTTTGGGAGAATTATCCTGGCTCATGTCCACAAGGGGCCAGCAGGGGAGATTATGCTTAGGGACAACCAACACGGGTTCATTAGAGGTAGGTCCTGTCAGACCAACCTGGTGGCCTTCAGTGACCAGGTCACAAAATCCTTAGATGCAGGGGCAGCAGTGGACGTAGTCTTTCTGGACTTTAGGAAGGCTTTTGACACTGTCTTTCACCCTGTTCTCATTAAAAAACTACAGGACTGTGGCATCGACTCCTACACAGTTAGATGGGTCACTAATTGGGTGGAGGGCCGCACCCAGAGAGTGGTGGAGGATGGGTCATTTTCGACTTGGAGGGATGTGGGCAGTGGGGTTCTTCAGGGCTTGGTCCTCAGGCCCGCACTGTTCGACATCTTCATTGGCGACGTGGATGAGGGGGTAAAAAGCACCTTTTTTCAAATTTGCTGATGACACTAAGATGTGGGGGAATATGGGCATGCTAGATGGGAGGAATAGGCTGCAATCGGACCTAGACAGGTTACAGGGGTGGGCGGATGAGAACAGGATGAGTTTCAACACTGACGAGTGCAAGGAGCTGCACCTGGGGAGGAAGAGCCAGCAGCATACCTTCAGGCTGGGGAACTCCCTTCTCATCAGTGCAGAGGCAGAAAAAGATCTTGGAGTCATTATCGATGCCAAAATGAACATGGGCCAACAGTGTGGGGAGGCAGTCAGGAAGGCCAACCACACCTTGTCATGCATCCATCGTGAGCAGGTCCAAGGAGGTGATCCTCTCCCTCTATGCAACATTAGTCAGGCCGCAGTTGGAGTACTACCTCCAGTTCTGGGCACCGCACTTCAAGGGGGATGTGGACAGCATGGAGAGGGTCCAGAGGAGGGCCGCTCGCATGATCAGGGGACAGCAGGGCAGGCCCTATGAGGAGAGGCTAAGGGACCTGGACCTGTTCAGCCTCCACAAGAGAAGGCTGAGGGGGGATCTAGTGGCCTGTTACAAACTAGTCAGGGGGGATCAGCAGGCATTGGGGGAGTCCCTGTTCCCCCGAGCACTACCAGGAGTGACCAGGAATAACAGTCACAAGCTGGCAGAGAGTAGATTTAGGTTAGATATCAGGAGGCGCTACTTCATGGGCAGGGTGGCTAGGGTCTGGAACTAACTTGCAAGAGAAGTGGTGCTGGCTCCTACCCTGGGGATCTTTAAGAGGAGGCTAGATGAACACCTTGCTGGGGTCATTTGACCCCAGTACTTTTTCCTGCCATGGCGGGGGGTCGGACTTGACGATCTGCTCGGGTCCCTTCCGACCCTACCAACTATGAAACTATGAAAAAAATGGGTGTAAACTAAGAGGTGACATTTTCCAAGGGGGTCTTCAGTTTATCCCGGAGTGTCTTGAGTCAAAAAAAGTTGAGACCCACTGGATTAAGGGCTCTAGTGCACATTGACATCAATAGGATTCTTTCATAGACATCACTAGGGATTGGATCAGACCCTAAGAGTGTTTCTTTTGATCAGAAGTATGTTAGAGGTGAGTAAAAAGTGACTGTGCAGTGGGAGCCTCTGCCTCCATCAGCTGAACAAGAGGGCACTCATTTGAAAGAAAATGTGTTTATAAAATTAGAAAAGGGAACCCATTCTTATGCATTGTATAATTAACATGTGGTGCCTGCTACCATTAGATATTGCTGAAGCAAGTGGCTTAGTGAGATTCAATAAAGGATTAGGCATTTGTGTGTTTAAGTACAACACTGCATTTTTTCTAGTTGGGATAAAATTAACAGGATTACTGGTATCTTTCTTTCTGGTTTTGGGCATGAGTTTGTTTCTGTGCAGGTCTGGATCTTGCCTTGCTTGTCATGCCTCAGGAGACAGTACTGCAGTGTTATCTGCACCTTGGCATGAGGGGTGTTTGTTCCATCATGGTCAGCATTGCAAACAGACCATTGGTCTGTATGAGTGCAACCATTCCTCTCTGACTATCCAACACTTGATTATAGCTCACTGCTTGATTAAAACATCTCTAATTCTTGTACTGAATATACAAAACCTTCCCAAATGCCCATTGGAATTCATATGTTATGGTGAAAGAAACCATTTTACTTGCTTGTGGGATACAAATAAGAGCTTTGTTGGTGATGCTTATTATGTCTTGAAGCTTATCTGCCTTGTAAAATCTGTTTGCCATTTTTTAAAAATAAATCCTCCTGCTCCATTTCACTCAGTTTTGATATTTCAACGTGGGGTCAGCTCAGCAAAAGGGGAAACCAGGATGGCTTTTAACATGTACAGTTTATTTAAACTTCAGGGCCAGATCCTGAGAGGTACTGAGCCCTGAGGTCAGGTTAGAGCTACGGAAGCTAACATGATCATAATTATTTAACATTAGCTGAAGGTATTGTGGTAGCCTTAGGGATTATGGTTAAGGAGCATGGTTACATGGTACAAAGTTCTAGACAAACACTGAATAAAAAGACAATCCTTGCCCTCAAGACTTTACAATCTAAGCAGATGGTGAGAAAGATGGAGGCAACAAACCAACAGTGGGAGGAGAGCAAAAGGTGACAATGGCAAAAAGATATGTGTCCTCTATGCTTTTGGAAAACAGCTATCTAATGCTAAGAAATGACTGTTCTTATTGACTAATGCAGAGTGCTAACTTTTTGGTGAGCATATATACTTGGGTTAAACTCAAGTGTATCTTTCCTATTGTCAATTTATCAGCATAATTATGCCCTAATATCAGTTTGCTTTTCGGGGCCAAGTTCCCAGCTGGTGAAAATCATAGTTGCACAGTTGATGTTACTCACATTGCCCTTTTATTACAACAATGGGGAAGTCATTGGTTAATATATGCTCAGAAGACTCTAGGAAAAATGATTATGGCCCATGCCATAGAAGAAGGCAAAACTCCCTGTCATCTGTTCCTGTCATATGTGGGGGGAAATTCCATTCTGACTTCAGATCTGATGATTGGTATGACCCTGAGTGGAAGAGCAAGACCCTCTAAGCAGTGACAGGAACATAACTGCATCCTAGTCAGAAATCCAGGCTAAGCTGTAGTCAACATCCCAATGTTTCAGAGAACGGTGGTGCCTCCACCTGTTGTCCCTGACAAAAAAAGTAGTATTCATGTGAGGAATTAAATCTTTCTTGGCCCCTACTGGCTGGGTACTATCAAAGGCTGGGACACATGGAATTACCAGACTGCAGGAGAGTTATTCCTGTATCCCAACTTGGGGACTGTAAATACCAGTACATGTTTCCATGTATTCTGCATGCTAATTATTGAGCAAGAATTCCATGTCCTATCACACTTGGGTTCATAAACTTACCAAGTTGAGTCTTAAAGCAATTCAAGTTCTTTGCCTCTGCTACTTTGCTTGTTTCAAAACTTCACTGTGATAATTAGAAATCCACTTTTCTTTTCCAATCTAAAGGAACCAGTTTGTAGCCATTTGATCTTGTGTTCCATGAGACACAGAATCAAAAGCTTTGCTTAAATCTAGATAAATTAAATCCACTGCATTACCCTTACCCAGGAGGCTGTTTTCTTGTCATAGGAGCATATTAAATTAGTCTATCATGATCATTCTCAAATACAGGCAGTCCTTTACTTATGGTGTTTTGACTTAGGGCGATTCGTACTTGTGGCACTCCGCCATTTACACCCATGTTATTACTTACGGAGCTGCATCCTTGCACTTAAGGCATGATGGCAGTGCACAAACGTACATACATCACCCAGTCAGTCTGCCTCCTGATGTGCTCTGGCGCATAGGTTTCTTGTATTCTTTGGATTCTTAGTGCATGTTAAGCTTTTTTATATATTCAGTCCTTAAAAATGGCTGATAAAAGAAAAAGAAGCCCTTCTGAATTCCATGACCCTGATGAAGGTGTTCCTTCCTTTATGCGATTAGTTACGGCATTGCCCCGTTTAATCGATTTATATACAGTACACTTTAGAAAGCTTTGTACTGTACAGCATATATCATTTATAGTTGATTAAATAGTTGATTTAAATATGGCATTTATGGTCATTTCTATAAAAAGTTGGGCATCAGGCCCTTGGTCAGGAACGTAACCCCCTATTATAACATTGTTTCTATGGGAAAATCAGATTCAACTTGCAACTTTCAAAGTGTGAGGACTGTCTGTAAATCCATGTTGCATTTTGTCCCACTTTCCATTTATGTCCTCATCTTTCTCTCGTGCGTGGATGACCTCTACCTGACTCAAGAAGTCTTTGGGCCAACGAGAGGCAAAAAGCGCTGCTCGACCTGGTACTGGCTACGGGGGACAACCTAATCAGCAACCCAGTGATCGATGGGAAGCTGGGTGACAGCGACCATAAGGTGATCACCTTCACCATCCGCCGTAAAGCTGGCAAGTCAGTCAGCAACACAGAAGTCCTTGACTTCTGAAAAGCCGACTTTGACAAGCTCAAGAGGCTAGTCAGTCAGGCCCTCAGGGACCATGACCCCAGGGAGATGGGAGTTCAAGAAAAGTGGTTGCTTCTCAAGGAAGCGATCCTCAATGCACAAGCTAAAGCTATCCCAACACGGAGGAAAGGCAGCAAGAAGGCACAGCAGCCCCCCTGGCTCTCCAGGGACCTAGCGGACCTCCTGTGGCTAAAAAGGAAAGCCTACAAAGGATGGAGGACGGGATTCACCTCCAAGGAGGATTACTCCGCGCTGGTCTGGTCCTGCAGGGAGCAAACCAGGAAAGCCAAGGCTGCAACTGAACTCCAACTAGCTTCAGGCATCAAGGACAACAAAAAGTCCTTTTTCAGATATGTGGGGAGCCGGAGGAAAAGCAAGGGCAATGTTGGACCCCTGCTAAACCAGATGGGGCAACTGACAACTGACGCCCAGAAAAAAGCCAACCTATTAAATAGGTACTTTGCATCAGTCTTTCATCAGTCACATGGGATGTCCATGCCTGCTATGGGACAGGGAAATCTGGGTGAGGGGGATCCCCCACCCTCCATAAATGCTGACCTCGTGAAGGAACACCTTGAGAAGCTGGATACCTTCAAGTCAGCCGGCCCTGACAATCTGCACCCCAGGGCACTCAAGGAGCTGGCGAGCGTCATAACCCAGCCCCTGGTACGGATCTTTGAAAACTCCTGGCGCTCTGGTGTAGTGCCCGAAGACTGGAAGAAGGCCAATGTGGTGCCGATCTTCAAGAAAGGGAGGAGAGTGGATCTGGCTAACTACAGGCCCATTAGCCTGACTTCTATCCTGGGGAAGATCTTAGAAAAGTTTATTAAGGAGGCCATCCTTGAGGGACTGGCCCAGGCTACCATTCTAAGGGACAGTCAGCATGGGTTTGTTGCGGGTAGGTCTTGTTTGACCAATTTCATTTCCTTCTATGACCAGGTGACCTATCACCTGGACAAGGGAGAAGACATTGATGTCATATATCTTGACTTCAAAAAAGCTTTTGATCTGGTATCCCATGATCACCTCTTGGCCAAACTGGCCAGTTGTGGCCTTGGCTCCACCACAATCCGCTGGCTGGGAAATTGGCTACGTGGTCAGACCCAGAGGGTCGTTATTGATGGCAGTCACTCATTGTGGTGCCCTGTGACCAGTGGGGTCCCTCAAGGCTCTGTCCTGGGACCCATACTGTTCAACATCTTCATTAACGATGTGGACACTGGAGTCAGGAGTGGACTGGCCAAGTTCGCCGATGACACCAAACTTTGGGGCAAAGCATCCACGCCAGAGGACAGGCAGGTGATCCAGGCTGATCTGGACAAGCTCAGCAAATGGGCAGACGAGAACCTCATGGTGTTTAACACCGAAAAATGCAAGGTTCTCCACCTTGGGTGGAAAAACCTGCAGCACCCTTATAGGCTCGGCAGTGCTACGTTGGTTAGCACTACAGAAGAAAGAGACTTGGGGGTCATCATTGACCACAAGATGAACATGAGCCTGCAATGCGATGCTGCGGCTAGTAAAGTGACCAAAACGCTGGCTTGCATCCATAGATGCTTCTCGAGCAAATCCCGGGACGTCATTCTCCCCTTGTACTCGGCCTTGGTGAGGCCGCAGCTGGAGTACTGCGTCCAGTTTTGGGCTCCACAATTCAAAAAGGATGTGGAGAAGCTTGAGAGAGTCCAGAGGAGAGCCACACGCATGATCAGAGGTCAGGAAAACAGATCTTACGATGACAGGCTGAGAGCCATGGGACTCTTTAGCCTGGAAAAGCGCAGGCTCAGGGGTGATCTGATGGCCACCTATAAGTTTATCGGGGTGACCACTAGGATCTGGGGGAACGTCTGTTCACCAGAGCGCCCCAAGGGATGACGAGGTCGAATGGTCACAAACTGCTGCAAGACCGTGTCAGGCTGGACATAAGGAAGAATTTCTTTACTGTCCGAGCCCCCAAGGTCTAGAACAGTCTGCCAGCGGAGGTGGTTCAAGCACCTACATTGAACACGTTCAAGGGTAAATTGGATGCTTATCTTGCTGGGATCCTATGACCCCAGCTGACTTCCTGCCCTTTGGGCAGGGGGCTGGACTCGATGATCTCCCGAGGTCCCTTCCAGCCCTAAAGTCTATGAAATCTATGAAATCTTTGGGTGTATACAGACATTTCATTTTTTGTGTGATGAGGCCCCAGAAAGTGCTCTGTTAGCCATAATAACAAATGTTCATAGCTGCTGAGCACTTTTAAAAAGGCCAGTCATGTGAAAATTTAACCCTTGTCTGATGTAGTATCAGATAGGGATGCTTTAAGGCAGAGAGCACCTGTGAGGGTTAATTTTGGGTGATTCCACCATATTCCATACAGTTTTGCACAGGTGAACACTAGCTCAGCTCTGCTGCCATGTCTGTCACAGAAAGGAGAAAGAAACAGAGCCTCCTGCCTCATGGGCCCAGCCCAGTTCCTGCCAAGACCCCAGCAGGGGTAGCTGGGGGAGGATGGGGCTGTGTAGTGGGGAGGCTCTGTCCTCTCCTGCCCCAGCTTCAAGTGCAGCAGCCTCTGCCACTGTCAAGACACTTGTGCAGGGTGCGGCGAATCAGGGAAGGGAGCCTCCTCTGTTGCATGTGCCCCCCAGCTACCCCTGCTGGGGTCTTGAGGGGAACTGGATCTGGCTTGCATGACAGGGGGGTTCCCTTTTCCCTTGACCCCCATATCAGTAGCTTGACAGCATGAGCCTTGTGACTGACCTACCTGGAGCTGGGGCAGGTAGGGGAAAGGAAACAGAGCACTTCTGCCTCATAGGCCTGGCCTGGCTACCCCTCCTGGGGTCTTAGGGGGAGCTAGACCGATTAGGTGGAGGGGTTCCGTTGCCCCTTCCCCCACCCAAGCTTTGGGTATGGCAGCCTCTACTGGTATCAAGATGCTTGCTTGGGGTCCTGGTGGAAATGAGCCCTCCTTTCGTGCTAGAGGAGACAGGAGAACAGACTAGATCCTGACTGCTATCTTTAGGGTGGTCAAAACTGTTTTGTCAGCTGTGTATTTAGAGTTTCCCTGTGCTGTCTGTGATTTTTAGCCCTTTTCATTTGGATGTTGTAGCCGCAGTGCCCTGACCTAGGAGTGTTTACAACTATCTACTCCAGGGATGGGTAAAATATGGCTTGTGGGCTGGATCTAGCCCACCAGGCCATTCTATCTGGCCTTTGGGGCGCCTCTAAAATTAGGCAATTTTTACCTGCTGGTGGCTGCCTGTTTGAAAGCCAACAAGGCGCCGGTGGCATGGGGCATTGGCTGCAGCGGCAAGCAGCTTGGGCTCTGGCTGCAATGCAGTTAAACCAACCCAACCCCAATTACCCCGCCTCCACCCCACAGAAGCTTCTGGAGACTGGCAGCTTCTGGCTAGCAGCAGCTTCTGCCCTGGTGCCCTTGTTGCTGTTCCCTAGCCCTCCCTCATTCAAGAGTTGAAATTCAGGTAAGAATGGGTGTGTGTGGGGGAACCACTGGTGATCACCCACTCTGTGGGGCTAATGGGACTCTGGCTCTGTGCCTCAATGTGCCGCTCCTGGCTGGAGTGCCAGGAGCACCATGTGGAAGCATGGAGCCATCCCAACCTGATGGTGTGGGACTTCCTGTGACTCCTGGCACTCTAGCACACTACTGGGCCAGGCTGGGCTGGTTCCATGCCATACCGCATGGGTCTCAGCCGTGTAGCAGGGAACTGTGCTGCTGGGATGGGCGGGGCTGGCTCTGTGCCACATTGTGTGGTTCCTGGCCTTGCAGCTGGGAACTGCATGCTGCCAGGAGGAGATGGGATGGGCCCACACCCACACATGCACTCAGTCTTCCCGCCCCACAAACACCCATCCACACACTCCCCCAATTACACATCCCACACCTCCCCACATACACCCCTTTTCCCCCTACACACAATATACAAAACTGTATTTTTTGCTATGATGCAATTGCCTCTATATACACTATGCAAACACACATACATCAGGAAAAATATTTAAAATAAATAAAATTAATATACGTTATAGTAGATGTTTAATTTTTTTAGTATATGATTTTTTTTTCTTGTTCCAAGATGGCAGCTCCCCTTCCCTCCCCTTCTAGGCAAGGGGAGGGACTTCTGGTGGCAAAGGCCAGGGGCTGGGACAGGACTCCTGGTCCTGAGATGGTGAACAGTGGGTGGGGCAACTGTTAAGGGGTGGAGCTACCCATGTGGCTCTCAATAGCTCACCAAAACTCATTAAGCGGCTTTTCAGCTGAAATAATTGCCTGCCCCGATCTACTCTCTATCACGAGGAGATTGACAGAGCTGAAGAAAAGTTCAAATGAACAATCAACCCTCTGACGTCTTGAATATTTAAAAAATGGAGGCGACTGTGTGATAATTGTACCACTGAAGTCTCAAACATACAGCATGGTGCAGTTCAGAAGTCTTGGCATCTGGCAACCAGGAAAAGATGGAGGCTGAGCCATGTAAGAAGTGGTGCTGAAAGTATGTGGTAGATGTGGGTGCACTCTACAAGCTGTCTTGATCTGCAGAGCTTGTTGTTGTTGTTGTTGTTACTACTGTGCCTTCTTGCTCTTGTTCCAATTAAAAATAATTGCAGTTTGTGACCGCCGGGCTTTGAATGGCCACTCTTGGGCGGCTTTTGCTCTGTTGTTAGACTTTGAGCGCCTTACGGACTAGTGTCGTCGCCCAAGTTGATGTCTTCCTCCCGGGCCGCGAGCCCCATTCCCACCTGCCACGACTTGTTGTTCCTTCAGTAGGCGGGGTTGGTCGTCGAGTGTACTTGGTGGCCCGTGGTTTGCCCGGCGGCCATTCACAGGTCTCCGCCACCTCTACACCCTGGCCTCACGCCTCCTTTGGTGTGTCATCTGTCCATTGGCCTCGTCCCCTCTGTGGGGTAACGCCTTCCGACTTTGCCTCTAGGTGCTCGTGGCCTGTAGCCACGTTCACCCGTGGGGGCCTGCCCGTCGGCCCTCCTCACCTTCACCCCTTTCCTCAGGGGAAAAATGTACAAAAAAAAGGTAAACCTTCTGAGGCTTCTCTTCAGCCTTGCTTCCCCAGGGTACGTGCCTCCTTCCCCTATGCCCCTTTGTCCAGGGTAACTAAATAAACGTAACAACAAAATACTGAATAACAGGCCACTCCCTGCCCTCTTACTATCCTTCCCAGGACTCTCCCTGGGGGTTTTTGGTCCACTCTGGACCCATCACCCCCAGCACCACTCTCATCTGCTCGTCACTCCGTCTGGGACTGGCGGCAATGCCCGTCCTGACTGTAAACCCCTTCAGGGCTCTCCCGAGGTCTTCTCCCCTTGGCGTGGCTTCCTCCATGCCCCGTCATCCTGGCATTCCCACCTGTGGTCAGTGCTGCTTCCGGGTGCCACTCCAGCTATGTCTCTGGTCAGCGTGCCTGCTGCTCTCTCGTTGTCCTGTGTGGGCTTCTGTCCTGTCAGGGTGCTCTATCTCGCACTGTCAGCGTCTGCCCCGGCTTGCCAGGCTCTGTGGATCCCATGGGGAGAGTCCCTCTCGTTGCCGGCGGTAGCTGCAGCTCCTCACCCATGCTGCCCGCCCCCTCCACAGCATTGGCCGCCATTTTTATCTCCGCCGGCTGGCATCTGACACTGATGTCATCAGCCGGCCGTAATTGAATAAAAAGCCGGCTGACGAGCCGCATGGGCTCTTCATTCCGCCCCTCACCTGCTGTGTCCCGAGCTGCCAGTACATATTTCCCATTACTTTGTCTCCTGGGACACAGTTAATCAGAAACAGATAATGGAGAAGCACAGTGCCCCTCTTCCCTCACTCAGCAGATGCTGCCTTAGCCTGCTTGTTCACTGCACTGCCTTTGGTAGTTTATTTTTATTCAACTTTTGTGAGCTGCTTTGTCTCTCATGTTTTAAACAGAGTTCCCTGATGGCCTGCCCCAGAGTAATAAAATGTAGCCAGTAGCCACCCTTTCTTTGTAATGGCTACATGAGGGTAACAGCAGGTTTTTATGGCTGATCAACAGCAGGTTTTTATGGCTGGTGAGTTCCAGCAAGCAATTTCTATTTATCAAGACAGACATGACTGCCAACAAATATTAGGGTTCTGGGCATTTTTTATTAAGATTTTATGTAAATTTAGATGCAAATGAGGTTCAGGCCTCAGGCTTCTGGCAAGATGATAATATGGTGCTGAGTGTCCAATGTTTGGTGACCTCTGGCTTAGAAGCAGGAGGAAAAAATCTGCCATTGCTTCCCTTAAGCCTTTCTTACCAAGATGTTGTTTTCCTGAACGATATTTAGGGCTGCTGTATAATGTAATATGGCCCAAGGCGCAGAACTTCAATGTGTGGCTCTCATTTAAAGCATGCAAATGCTGAAGCAGAGGGGCATTTGTTTAAAATTTCACAAGCATAGGGGTTGGACTGCTGGGGGGGGTGGGACAGTTCCTCAGGCACACCTATTGTTTTATGGTTGATGTAGTCAGACCACACGTATGCGTTCAGGGTAACAGGAATTGATCTGTATTGTCCAGTTTCTCCTCTCATCTGAAGGTGAAGAGATACTGACCTCTTCATGTAAATGAGCACTAGAAACCTCTATTGGGTAAAAGCCCAGCTATAATTGAAGGACTGTGTGTTTGTGTGGAAATCAGTGCTGTGGGAGGTTTTTTAATGTATTAGAAAGCTGTGTGCTTTGCATTTCTTCATATTAAAAATGCTAGAGCCCACTGTATCTTTCGATTATTTAATTTACCTCAGAATAAGAGGTATTTGTATTCAGTTCAAGAGATGATGTACAGACCTGATCTTAAACTGATTTAGACAGCACTGTACATCAAGAAAAATGAGGGGGGAAAAATCTAATGTATAGCGTTTTTTAAAAATAGTGTTCTTTGAAAGCCTGCATGAAATTGCAAGCTGTAGTCAAATTCTAGCACAAAAGTTTACATTGCAGTACAAAAGCATATCAGGATTGTACCACTAAGAATGCAAAGAATATGAAATGTCAAAATGAAGATGCTCTCATCCACTTAACTCTTATCTCCTTATGTTACTCATTACAATGCTTTCTCTAATAACAACATTGCATGTTATATCTCCAATGGTATTACACTATATCACTTGGTGCTACCTGCCATCTTAGGTGTAATGTAATGCAGTGTGCTAGTCTTGAATTAAATGAATAGGGTACTTGGTATGCAATGAACAACCCATTGAAATCATGTAAGTAGATATATCTCCTGGCTGGGTTTGGATCATCACTTGCCTTTTCATTGTACAAGGCACCAGGAGACTTATTCACACCTTTCCATCTTTACCTTTAATTGAAGTCCATTTCCTATTTGTAAAGAATCTCAAGCTTCAGTAAAGACAGGCAATGCTCACCTTGTTTTGTATCACCTTTAAGGTTTATTACTTTTGATTAAACCTTGGGGATCCAGCTGAAACTGTGATGACAGGATAAGTGTGTTTGGATCTGAAAAGGAAATGGTATGGAATTACTTTTTTATCCCCATCTAGCCAAAGTGAGCTCTACTCCCACTAGCAGAGCATGGAAAGAGTAGTCTGAAGAAAGACTTTAAACAAAAAGAAAGATCAGAGGCCAAGTTAATTGCTGGTCCAAGTAATCTGTTGACTTCAGTAGTGTATTAGGCCTCTGGTACTGGTGATGAAACAAACCTCCACATGATCCTTATTATATATATATATGTTTTTGCACCCATCAAATGCTGCTGTTTGTCACTGCTAAGTGGTTTGCAATGTTAGAAATAGCACTGGTGTAGGTGGATTAGTGAGATAAGCTGATGGCAGGCATAGGCGCGTGATAATGCAATTTAACACACGGTTATGTGCTGTATTATATGCATACAGTGCTTACACAATTTGATCCATTTCAGCCTTGGAAAAGTAGGTCCCATCACCAAAAGTAGGTCATTGCTTTAGTGGGACACCTCCAAGGTACACGTTGCAAGAGAGGGGCTGGTGTCTTAGAGTAGACACAGAGGTGACCTTTGTGCCTCCATAAACATTTTAATCAGCTGATTTGTGACCTCACCTGGGACTACATACTGTACTAGAGCATCCTGGTTCCTCCCCTCCCATCCCTGTTGCCAGAGACACAGTCCTGGAATCTCTAGGGTGTGTTTCTGGAAACAGGGAAATTGGGGTTCCCTGCTTGCAGAAATGCATCCCTGGCAATCTCTGGAAAATCCTCTAAAAGCAGGGAACACATTATCCATTGTTCCTCAAGAGCAACAGATGATGTGTGTTTCACCCAATGAAGCAGATCAGCTGTGTATGTCCTGGTACAGCTGATGTACTTCATTTAATGACATGTTTCTAGCCTTAGTAGTGGTACTCTTCCTATGGTGTTACTGGTTATTGCACTCTTGGAAGTGTCTATTTTAAATGAGATTTTAAACCGGAGTCCTGATCACTTGTGGTTGTTAGAGGTAATAAGGGAGCAGTACCTAGGTGTCCTCAAAGAATTCTGGTGAATGTAAATCATATGATTCATTCTTGTATCCTTTACAAAGTTGCTGTTTACTGAGCATAATGTTGTCCACCAGAGAGTTTTCATTTGTACAGTGGGTGAACTCCTCTTGATTTAGGGTCTGATTTAAAGCCCAGTGGGGTCAATCCAGGCCTTTCCATTGACATAAATATGCTGGTGACCATTGGCATTATAGCAGTGTTTTGAGGCTTAATTAGCTGAGCTGGCTGAATAATGTCAAATTCCCCAAATAACGTATTTTACAGGAATTTATTTCAGCTGTGTTTCTGTTGGTGACTATGGCAAGAATATTCACCTCAGCAGTGAGATGTAGGGGCTTTTCATTTACACTAAAGCTTCTTTAATGTAGATCTAAATGTAATACACACATTGAAGTCCTTATTCACTGCCAGAGAGGGGCATGCAGTCTTGGTGATGATGAGAGTCAAACTGTAGGTGAATTTGGATTGACTTCTGGATTTGCAAATAGATTTATATTAGATGTCTGCTTCTGAGTATGCTGGTTATCCAGAACAGAACTATTTCATATGACCTGTGGTCCAATCAAAGCAGCTTTCATTTGAGCCTGCTGCAGTCAATTGCTTGAAGATGAGACCAATCATTATTTTTAAATATTATATACAATATTTAAATATTGGTGGTAGTTATTGCTAATATAAAGGAATTAAATAAAACCACAAGCTGTATTTAAAATTTGAAGAGGTTAAATTGTCCTCTGGCCTGTGTCATGCAGCTCTTAGGCAAGGGAAGCTGGAGGGTTATTAAACCTTGATGTCTCCCATTCACGTGGGAGCACTTTCGGGCAAGGATAGCTGAAGCTTAGGGAGACAAGCCTAAACAAGTTTGTCTGAGAAGGTTTTGATACAGTGGAACAAAGCAGAACATCCCATAAGCAGAATAAAGGGATTAGGTGTTTATATTAGACCTTGAATGCCAGAGATCCTGAGAGATCTGGGTTTTTGGCTGCAGGTTTATCATAAATCTGGATACAAAAAATCATGGACCCTATTATCACGGGGGCACTAGGGTGCCCCATGCCTGGAGAGAAATTAAGGAGAGCTGCCAATTATTAGGGCAGCTCAGGTGCCAGTTTCTGGGGCAACCAGGCAGGACATGTGGCCAGAAGGGGGCAGGGCTGGGCCTTTATAAACAGCCCAGGCCGGAGCCTAGGAGCAGTTCCCTTCTGTCAGCCGCAAGAGCAGGAGCTCTGCGGGAGAGTTGAGCAGGCCGAGTTGAGGGTTGCAGCCTGAACACGCTGACCGGCCGCAATGATGCAGGAGAGTGCAAACCCTAAGCGACGTATGGTTGGGAGCCAGGGTGGCCTGAAGTTTATGCTATGAGCTTGGAGGCTCTTTGTTGTTTATGTGGCAGCCGTTTGGCTCGTGGTTGAGTTATTGTTAGACTGGAGGACTGGGTGAGGCTGTAGGGGTGTGAGGAGGCTTCATGGGATCTCCCCAGCTGCGTGGGGGTTCCCAGTGCTCTGTGTGGGCAACAGAGTGGTGCCTGAGTTGGCACAGTAGTTTGCACCGGTGGTGCGGTAATGTGGGGGTGAACCCCAGCCCTGAGGGGGGCAGATGCACCCTCGCACTCCTGGTGCTTCTCCTGGTACAATGAGGAAGCTCTGGGAGCAGGCGAGTACACTAGGAAGAACCCTAGGAGAAGGTGAGTGCACCGAGGGAAGCCCCAGGAGCAGAAGCGTGCACTGAGAGGTGCTCCAGGAGCGGGCACGGGTACCAAGAGAGGCCCCAGGAGTGGGCAGGGCACTTCTGATTGTTAGAAACCCCGTAGGGGGGGAGACTAAAAGGATCCTAGAGGGGTTCCTCAGTATTGGGGACCCTGAAGGGCCTGAAAGGCCAGGTAAGGCTTCGGTTGCCTGAGCCTAAGCAGGCACCAAGGATTGACAGGACCTGGAGGGGTCAGACAGGCCAGGTAAGGCTCAGGTCACCTGAGCCTAATCGGACTCATAATATTGGCAAGAACTGAGTAGGGTCAGAGAGGCCAGGTAACGCTCCGGCTGCCTGAGCCTAATCTGGTATTCACCATTAATTGACTTCAGAGGGGCCAGTAAAGGCTTGGGAAGCCGGCCCAGTTGGACAAGCCTGGAGGCGCCAGACAAGGGGCGCTGGGTGCGGGGCGAGCCCAGAGGCGCCAGACAAGGGGTGCTGGGTGTGGGGCGAGCCCGGAGGCGCCAGACAAGGGGCGCAGAGAGAAAGGGCTTGGGAAGCCAGCCCAGTTGGGCAGGCCCAGGGGCGCCAGGCAAGGGGCGCTGGTTGCAGGGCAGGCCCGGGGGCGCCAGGCAGGGCGCAGAGAGAAAGGGCTTGGGAAGCCGGCCCAGTTGGACAAGCCCGGAGGTTCCGGACAAGGGGCACTGGTTGTGGGGCAAGCCCAGAGGTGCCGGACAAGGGGCGCTGGGGGCGAGACAGGCCCGGGGTGCCAGAGAGGGCACAGGGAGAAAGAAGGACCAGATATCATCCAGGAAGAGCTGCGAGGCTTGGGGTGTGCTGAAGGGGAGGTAGGAGGCACTCATCGCCCATAAGGCAGGGGTGCACTGGGGCACCCCACTTGGAATGGGGCATAGAAGAGAGTGATGTCCAAGGCGGGACAAGGTAGCCTCCCATACTGAACACAGAACATCAAAGATGTGGCGGGCGAGTAGAGGGTGCTGAATCACCTTATTGGACATGGCAAGGGGGCACTAGGGATCTTCACGGCCGCTCCTAGGCCCCACGCTGTGACACCTATATAGACATTGGATTTATGACTCATTACAACCTGCCTGACATCTGATTCACTAGGTACCTACCAGACCTGACTTGACACTTTTCTCCCCTTCATTCCCTGCACCCTCCTTTTATGTCCTTTGTCTTTCTAATTTCTAGCTATTTACTTTTTCACAGTCAGCCTCTTTTGTAGTTTGAATTACTACTACTGTAGAATCTCCCTTACTCACCTTTGGGTTTTTTTCTCCTTGTTCTCCCCACCCATTTCCCTGCTCTATCTTTTGTTTTCCTAATTTCCACCCGTTTACATTCTCACTGACATTCTGTCCCACTGCTTTCATTCCTTAGAGTCTCAGAACAGCAGAGACTTCCTATGCCTGGTAAAGGGCAACTGTGCCCGAAAGCTTGCAAAGAACTTTTTTCCAACTACTCAGTTGGTCTAATAAAAGATATCACATCTACCCAAAGAACCTTACCTGCCTATGAGAGATTTAAGGGCACTTAAGGTGATTTGCAAGACACTTAGTCAGTGGAGAGAAACATCAAGGTATACTCATAATATAGTAGAGGGGTTTGATTTTTTACTATAGGACCAACCAAAGACAGCATCTGGATTAACAGGAGAAACATATGTTATATAATTTGGAGGAAAAGCCATCCTGGACTCTGATTTTTATATAAAGAACAGTCAACAGTGGCAAAACTGAGGCAAAGAAATATGTATAGGTGTTTTTGATTTGGTTTACTTCTGTTTATTTTCTTTATGGTAGTAAAGTACGTAAAAATAAAAGAGTTATTGCCTTCTGGACCCTTTATAAAGCATGTTTTTTCTGGTTGCTTCTGCTGTCACAGTTTCCTGAAGTGGGGATTTTGAATCCAGCATGCCTACAAGGTTGGGGCTTTGGGAAAGAAGGTGACTGAACTTTGGAGCAGCCTGGAAGCAGCACTGGGTCTGGAGGCATAAAGCAGATGGGCTGCAAAAGTCCCATTTCTGTGAATAAGCAGCAGACAGGGAGCATGGTCTTGGAAAGGACAGAACTTGTTTTACTAAATAATTGTCCATAAATTAAGTTATTGGACAGTAGGCAAAGGAATCTTGTTTAGAGCCCTGCCTGAAAAAAATGAGGCACATGCCTAATTTTTAGTCAATTGTCCCAGTGAAATTAATGAACTGTTCATATGCATAAAGGAAGGATCAAACAAGGGACTTGGTAGTGGGGGTCTATTACATACAGCCACACCAGGAGGATGATTAAACCTGGAATTCTCAAGGCAGCTCTCAGAGGTGGTACACTCAAGGGATATGGTTGTCATTCATGACCTAAACTACCTTGACATCTGCTGGGAAGAACAATCAGATAGTTCTGCCTGTTCACATAGGTTCTTAACCAGCACACAGGACCTTCACCTAATGCAAGAGGTATATGTCCCACTAGAGGAAATGTCTTACTGGACATAGTACTTGGTACCTGGTGGGTGATCTGCAGATACAGGGTAACCTAGGGGATAGTGACCATGAATTGTTAGAATTTACTATCCGGTAAAAGGTGGGAAAGAGAACTAGCAGGGCAGAAGTGCTATGCTTCAGAAAGGGTAACTTCAATGAGCTCAGGAGATTAGTAAGTGAGGCACTGAAGGGCAAGAGCATTGGTGAGGTGGGAGTCCAGGAAGGGTGTGTGTTCCTCAAAGGAATGATCCTTCAGTCACAAAAGGGGACCATCCCAATGTACATAAAGGGAGGCAAAAGAGCCAAGAAACGCTCTTGGCTGAACAGGGAAATCCAGGAGAGCCTAGGGGGGAAAAGAGAGGCATACAGACTGTGGAAGCAGGGAGTAGCCACCAAGGAGGAGTATACCTTCTTGGCTCGCATTTGCAGGGAATCAGTTAGCAAGGCCAAAGCTGAAATGGAACTCAGGCTGGGAACAAAAAATAAAGACGATGAAAAATCCTTCTTTAGGTACATAGGGAGAAAAAAGAAGGCACATGGTAACATAGGACCTCTACAGATAGGAGGGACAAAGCTGAGCTTCTAAATGAGTTCTTTGTATTGTTATCCATGTTCAGGAATACAGATGCATCTCCCAAAGGGGCTATAGATGGGCACAAGAGGGATTCCAACCTGCCAACAGTTAGTGCTGACCTGGTGAAGGGTAATATGGAGGGGCTGGATGTATTTAAGTCAGCAGACCGTGATGATTTTCATCCAAGGGTGCTGAAGGAATTGGCCAGTGTCATAGAAGAACCGCTGGTGCAGTTGTTTGAGCACTCATGGCACTCAGAATGAATCCCAGAGGACTGGAAAAGGGCCAATATTTTCAAGAAGGGGAGAAAGTATGATCTGGGTATCTATAGGCTGGTTAGCCTCATGTCTATCCTTGGAAAAACCTTTGAAAAAATTATTAAGGATCACATTTGTGGGAGTCCAGTGGGAAAAATAATGCTGAAGGGTAATCAGCACGGCTTCATAGCAGGTAGATCCTGCCTGACTAGCTTTATTTCTTTTTATGACAGGGTCACAAAATTCTTAGATGCAGGAGTTGAGGTAGATGTCATCTACTTGGATTTTAAAAGGGCCTTTGATACAGTGTTGCATCCCATTCTTACAAATAAATTAAGCAGTTGTGATGTAGATTATTATAAGGTCAGTTGGGTGGAGAATTGGCTTATGGGACTCATCCAGAGGGTGGTCATGGATGGAATCATTTTTGACCTGGAAAAATATGGGCAGTGGAGTTTCTCAAGTTTCAGTCCTTGGACCAGTGCTGTTCACTCTTTAAGTCTATTGAGGGGAGGGCAGATTAAAGTTCCCATGGGGAGTAGAGTAGAGTAGGGTAGAGTAGGGCTGGGCCTGGAGGTGCTGCCCAGTCGGGCCATGCATGGGGCCTGGGCAGAAACGTGGGGCCTGGCTGGGAAAGTGGGACAGAGCCACAGGTGGCTCATCTGGGCGGGGGGCAGGAAAGTGGTGGCTCATTCCCTACACTACATGGGCTCCCAGAGATGGGGTAATAGGGGGGCATGTGCCCCTGGATTTGTGTGCAGGGTGGGGGTGAATACAGGCTGCCCATTATGGGCTTGGAGCTCCCTCCCCTTGGGGGACTTTGTGGCTCAGTTGGTGGGACCCAGTGTGGGATACCATAAGGGACGGGCAGGCTTGGTGCCACCATTGGAAGCCCCATGCCAACCACTTTGCCATGGTGAGGTGCCCTTTGCCCACCTGGCAGCAGTGGCAGCAACACATAGCTGTGTCCCCTGCTGCTGCCATCAGGCAGGGGGCACTTCACCATAGCAGGGGAGCTAGCATGGGGCTCCCAATGGCAGCACCAAGCCTACCCACCTGTCTGTGCCTTCCCATGCTGGGTTCCACCTGCTGGGCTGCAGAGGCCCCTGAAGGAAGCAGAGTGGGGAGCCTTGAGCCCACAGTGGGCAGCTCATGTTCTCCACCTCCCAACTCCCCACAGTGTGCTCCACTTCGGCTGAGCCAGGCCCCTTGCTCCACACCAGCCACAACAGCTACTGCCTCCTGGAGGCAGCAGCTGGGGCTTGTGTGGTGCTGGGAGGGCAGGGGGCTGCGGGCTCTGCTCCCATAGCCCTGGTAGCTGTGTTGCCCTGTGGTATCAGGCCAACTTTCAGGATCTCAATATTGTATTGTTAGACAGGAGGGTGTAACACAATTGCACATATACAAACACACAAATCAATTAGGTGCGCACACACGCGCACCCCCCCCCCCCAGCTCAGGCACAGACACATTCAACCCAGCCTAGGCACATGCATACCTATTACTAATTCAAGCACATACGCTATACACCCCAAAAGTTAGATACAGATCACTAATTCGTATATCATGTACACAATACCATGTGTATATATATGTATATGAGAGTGTGTGTGTATGTATGCACACACTAGCAACTCAGATACACACACATTCTAAATAACTAGTTTAGGTTTATGCACACCTATCACCAGTTTAAGCCCATACATGCTACACACACCAAATTGAGACAGAACCAGTTACCAGCACCTGCACATCCAATACACAATCCAATATGTGGATTACTAATTTATATACCATACACAATGATATCTATATATGTGTATATATAATGTGTATTCACTAATTTACACACATACCACCCACCTACATATACACACAAGTGAGTTCCTAAGTTTGGTATTGTGATATGTATGTATGTGCTTGGTGTACTTGGGGCAAGGTTAAGGTAAGAAAATAGAAGTGTAGGGAGTGAAAGTTGCTGGAAATGAAAGTCACTGGGACCAGTATTAGGACTGGTAGACTAGAGGGGCCTGGGCTGAAGAACTGAGGCTCAGGGGTAACTTTAGGTTTATTGATCTTAATTGATTAAAAGATAATGCCCAAAGCCTGCAGAACAGGGAAGCGATGCTGGTACAGAGCCTGGGACTGGAGCCAGAGCTACGGGGGAGCTGAAAAGGTAAGTGGGGAGAGGGAAAATGGGACTAAGGGAAAGTGTGGGTGTTAAAGAGGGGTTCTGGATGTGGGGAGCCAGAGGATGACTCTGGGGCAGCTAGAGAAGTTGCAGGGAGCAGCATGAGGTGCTGGGAGCTGGAGAAAACTGCAGGACAGCCATGAGGACCTGGGAAGCTGCGGAGGGAGGGGGGAGGAATGACTACAGAAGGTGCGGGGGAAGCCTAAAAACAGAGAGACGGACAGCAGAAAAGCACAGGAAAGGCGGCAGGGGCAGTTTTTCAATGACAGAATTTGGAATTTTTTTTATCAGAGAATTTGCAATGTTTAAACACAGAAAACCAGGATCCCTAGTCATTAGACATAATGAAAGTCTCTCCTGAGGCCCTGATCATGCAGTACCCACATCTTTGGGGCCCTCATAATTCTACCAGTGCTAGGTGATGAAGGTGTGATAATTAGAGGGGTGCTGATATATTGGTCCATATCAAATAGACACTGATAAAAGGAAAATTGATATTATTGGCAATGGGCTTTTTTGGCCAGTGTAGCTGATAATGCCACTGATAAATTCTGCATGCATGTATGCAGCTGCAGCATAAACATGGCCAGGAATGCAGCCCGGCAGCTTGGAGAGCAGCATCTGGTCAGTAAGTCTGGGGGGGGGGGAAGGGTGTGGGGGAGGGAATGGAAGTGGGGGTTGCAGATTGAGGCCCCCATGGTGAGGGAGGGAATGGGGCAGGGACAGGCATTGCCCAGCTGGTGTGAGGCAGGGTGTGGGATGAAGCTGTGGGCAGGTCATCCAGGGTTTGTGGGGAGGGGAGGCAACTCCCTGCTTCTGAGTGCACCTCTGGTGAAGGCCAGGGGGCATGTGCCCCCTGGATTTGTGCGTGGGGTGAGGGAGGGATGCCATACCCCAATGATGCTCTGTCTCTCATCCCAACCCAGTTTGGGCAGTGCCTGCCCCTGCCCCAGCTTCATTCTCTCCCTCTCTGTGGGGGGGCAGTGCCCCTCACTCCCCACCCACAACCTGCCACCCCCAAGCCCTGCTGGTTCCTGCCCCAGCTCCACTCCTTCTCTCATTGTGGAGGCCTCAATCTGGTCCCCCCCCCGACAAATACTCCTTCCCTCTCAGACTTACCAGCTGCTGGGCTACATATTGGCTATCAGATTGGTATTGGCTAATGTGGCTTGTTAATAATCAGCCATCAGTGTCGGCCAAAAAAAAAAAACAACTTTACTTGTGTACCCCTAGTGATAATCTGTGCAGCTTTTCAAATTGTGCACCAAATTTACCAAAAAAAGGACAAAGATTGCCACTTTTGACAGGCTGTTCCATTCTCTCCAAAATTCCAGATTTTTGGCATTTGTCCTGAAATAGTAAACATTGCTTTAAAACATATACATTTCTTTATGTGTTGATGCCTGCATTGCTCTTCATTTAAAACATGATTCTAATTTTGAAAGTTCAAAGCATTGTTTTTACTTAACAATAAAGGAAAAATGGATCCATTTTTCACTCCACAGAATCCTCACTTCATTTGGATTGTTATACACTGCCCTGATACAGGTGCTTCAGCATTAGACACCATGCTCTGAGCCTCAGAAAGTTAATTAACTTGTACATTTATACTGCCATGGTGTTGTTTGGATCCACTGGGATTTCATCTACATGGATTGTATTGCAGTCTTGGGGCCTTGATACCCAATTCTCAGTGTTTTCCCTTTTAATCCACTTCTGCACTTAATAGCATGTGGATCCACTTGCATGGAGTTCTGCTAAAGTCAAATATGGGGCCCAGGAACTCATTTCTCCCCTTCCCCTTTTGTTTGCAATACTTTGGGGTTTGTGTGTCTTTAACTGCAGACTGACTAGGCCCCATGTAAGAGCATATATGACCTGTCTTGATGGTCAGGGTTGTGTAGCGAAGTTTATTGATGTTTCAGGACAGGGAAGAATTATAACTGATTCCCTAGTTATACTAAAATATATGCCCCTGTTATAGAGCTCTTTTATTAGAGGTGGATGAACTGGTTTCCATTATTTTTATGCTCCACGCTGAAAGTTTTTTATAGACTGACACTTGCCATTTAGGGTTATTTTTTTTTCTTGGAAGAGGAGTTAATTTGCCTAAAAAGTAGTTTGATCCAAACAGGTGATATTGGGTGGAGAAGAGTAATATTTATGTGTTTGTAATAAAGAAAAAAAAGCAGAGGAAGGCCTGTCTGATGGGAAGAGGGATCTAGAGGTTAGGGCATTGAGTTATGATTTAGGAGGTTTATAGCTTCATAGACTTTAAAATCAGAGGGACTACAGTGATAATCCTGTCTCTCTGCTGGCATATCACAGGCCAGGAATTTCACTGTGATTCTGATATCAAGTCCAACAATATGTGATTTGAGATCTGGAGTCCAGTTTTAGCTTTGTCACAAATCCCTACATATTCTTGTCCAAGTCACTTAATCTGTACCTTAATTTTCCATCCAAAGGTACAATACCTCTTCCTTCCTCCTTGTCTAATGGCTGCTGAACTCTTTGAAACTGGGACTGTTTCTTACTGTGTGCTTGTACAGTACCAAGCACACTTGGAGACCTAACTTAGGCAGAGGGAGAAAAGAAAATTTGGGGGGGGGGGGTTGAGTGTGTGCGTGCCCCGCAGGTGGGAAAGTCTGCGGGGAGAGGGGCTGGGGCTGGGACTGGGCAGGGATTGCAAGGGGGTGGAGCAGAGCCAGGCCCGGGTTGTTGCCCAGTGCTGGCACCAATGAACCCACTGCTGCCCAGCCTGGCATCGGCCCCAGCCGCCTCCCAGCACTGGCACCGCGCTGTGCGGTGGGCCTTAGGCTTGGCTGCATCACTGGGTTGGAGGGGCCGGAGCACCCAGGACCCCCGCACCAGCCCTACCAGGCCCGCTCCGCTGGGATGGGACAGCGCGTGGGATGGAGGTGCAGCTGGTGTGGGGAGGGGGAGGTGGCTCCTGCTGCTGCATGCATCCCAGGAGGTATGGGGGGGTGCATGCCCCCAATCTGCATGGGGCAGGGCAGCTGCTGTGGGCTGGGGCTGAGGCGGCACTAGGCTCTTACCAGCGGGGGGATGGGTGTGCTATGTTGGGGGGTGGGTAGCGGTGGTGGTGGGACTGGGGTAAGGGGGGCTATGGTGAATCTTGGGGTGGCTGCAGCTGACCCCCCCCAACCTGTAGCCTCCCTCCCAGCACCACTGCCCCCTGGCCCCAGTGTAGCATGCCCCCCCTCCTGCTGGGAAGAGCCCAGTGCAGTCCTGGCCCTAGCCTGCAGTGGCAGGCCACCTTGCCCCATGCAGATTGGGGGCGGTGTCCCCCATGCCTCCTGGGGTGCATGCAGCAGCAGGAACAATGCCTCCTGGATGAGCTGCTCACGGCTCAGTCCTGTAGGTTCCTTGCAGCCCTACTGCTGCCCCATGTTTGGC
Source organism: Crocodylus siamensis (assembly GCF_052110815.1). Lineage (NCBI taxonomy): Eukaryota > Metazoa > Chordata > Crocodylia > Crocodylidae > Crocodylus > Crocodylus siamensis. Next base: position 38,301,960 of record NC_143402.1, on the reverse strand, counting down.
GGGGCTAAGACCTGCTAGCCGCCCCCCTTCTGCTGCCTATGAGGCCTAATATTAGCTGGGCCTTTAAGGAACTATTCTAATACAAACAGTGATGGTGTTAATAGGGGCCAGGCTCTCTCAGTGAGTGACACTTTGTTGCTTTATTAGACCCATTTATTTCAATAGGACTTCAGGCAGAGTTGTGTGCTATTTAGCCTGAGTAAAGGTATTGAATCTGAACCCCCTAAAAACCAAGAGACTACTGGCAGACATATATTTTTTGGATCTTAGCAGGTGTTTGTTGCTATTTAAATAAATAATAATCAAATAAAAATGGTCTACTGCCTACTTGAGGGAGTGTTCCATCTTCAGAGTGGCTTGCAGTGATTTAGCTATTAAGGTTAATACTCATCTTCCTGCTGTCTGTTGAAACTCTCAGCTAGGCAAGTGCAAATAGCTTAGCCGGTAGTTTTAAAGGTCATTGTGCAAGAAAAAAAATAAGGATCATACACTGCTCATGGAAATGTCCTTAGTAATCACTGCCTGCTTAAAGGAGGAGTGGGTGAGGGACTCCTGGAACATTTATTTCTTCATGCTGATAGTTTTGCGACAGGGCTTGAATTTGGCAGATCTAACTGTGTGAGGTTGTATCCTCCTTTTATCTATGGCTTTTCCTACAATTTATTTCCTGGCTTGTGGTGGCGCTCTCTGGCATCTGAGCTGTAGTTACTGCTCACCTTCCATTCCAGGGCTTTTCTCTCCTCCTACACCATCCATGGCCTTTTCAGTCTTGTCATCACTGGCAATATGGCTTTGTTTCACTTGATGAGCAGGTGAGACACATTTCTCCCAAATTGTCAACCATGCTGCTTCAATGCTTAGTCATCAGACAGGATGGACATGGAAGTGGCTCTCAGTTTCTTTCCATTATTAGTTTTTCTTCAATGCTTATATTTACACTGACATTTTCAAAGCAGTCCACTCACTGTGGATGCTTAACTTAAGGAAACTTAGGCTTCATTTTCAGAGATGTTGAGCACCACAACTTCAATCAGAATATGTGCTAAGATGCTCAGCACTTTCTGAAAATGAAGCCAGTGGAAATCTCAAATGGACCATCCAAAACATAAAGTACTTTTAACCAGTGAATATCTTACTAGAATTTAATCTAAGACCATTACTTTCATGATCCATCTGACCAGCTGCAGCATTCAGGAACATAAGGACTCCTTCAAGTCAGTCAGCAAGGCAGGGTAGTTTGGTAGCTGTTAGGGCTGTGCGAAATTTTGCCGGCCATTTCATTTAGTTTCAGATTCAGACATTCTGATGGTTGAAACACTGAATCCAAAATGAAATGCAGGGCTCCGAAATGGCTCCAAAGTGAAACAGGCCATCCAAAATGATTTGGATGTTTCTGAAATTTTTTGGATGTTTCAGAGCTGTTTCGGAGGCAGGCTTGCAGGGAAAGAGGGAAGGGATGGAGGGTGGGGGGGAAGGACTGCTCTAATATTGACATCTGTAGCTGGCCAGTGACAATGATCTGTCCCTGAGGTCCCTTCCAATCTCAGAGTTCTCGGGGGTCGGAACAGTGAAGCAGCTTAAAAGGCTGTATTTGTGAACTGAGCTTGCCATTTTGCAGCTGCATCTGTCTCGGCAGGAGCAGCAGAGACTGAGAGCACTGCAGCATAACTCTGTAAGCTTGCAGCTTGGTAGTGCCTTGCTACCAAGTTGTAGCCATTTTATTTACCAATACTTTCCTATTTATTTACCCTTGCCTACCCTTCCCCCAAATCCTGTTATTTGTTCTTATTTCTCCCCCCCACGCCCCCAAACAAAAAGAAAGCAGGGCTTTGCCTGGAAAGCATTCAATACACATAGTTTTAATTTTATTACACACACAGTCACACACAGATTTGTGTCCAGCACATGAAATATGAAGCATGCTGGAAACACAGGTACCAAGTCTTCTGGCTGGGGAGGGAGAGGGGGCAGAGGGAGAGCTGTAAGTTCACCACTCCCAAACTTAGATGCAGCCTCTTCCCTAGCACTAGCAGGCATAAGGCTTCTTCTGGCACTAGTGGCAGCAAGGAGGTGGGACCACTGACTGCATCTGCACCCCCTCCAATAACACCAGCCATAATAATACCTGCCAGCACCACCAGCATGACAAGCAGTACCAGCATATCATTGACAGTCTCCTCCACCCACATTTCAGTTCCCAGCCTGAGTCTTCCAGTACCAGAGGAGGAGCTGGAACTGGAAGCAGGGGACCTGAGCATCCTAGCAAAAATAATTATGGATGCTGAGGGGGAATCTGAGTTTGTGCTTCACACCCCTCAAAGTTCCCCTAGAGCCAGATTTTCTTCCCTGGAAGGCACTTTGGAGGAGGTTGAGGTAGATGTTGTAGAGGCAAGTGGATCAGATGAGTCCACTCCTCTTATTGTTGTGCCTCTGCCTGCTGAGGAGGGGTATGAGGGACAGGCAGGATCCACACCCGCACCCCAGAAGTGAGGGGGTAGTGTTGTGTGGGATCATTTTGAGATGATCCCAAGTATGCTATCTGTCTGCACTGCCGATGTAAGACAACACTGCTGGCTTCTATTGGCCTGGGCTGCTGAGGTCAGAAAGGCTATATAAGGACCTGGTCCAAGAAGAAGAAGGGTAGAAGCCATTTTTCCAGCATGGCACAAGCATCAGGACACGGAGGGAGTCTGATCCATCTGAAACGCTCTCTCTCTGGAAATCTCTGAGCCAGATCTCTACCATCTTCTGAATGATACTTGTAAGTATTTCTAGAGACCTAGTCAGCTCACAGTGATGCATTTGCATATCAAATGGCTACATCAGCCAGACTGTTTTGCTCAATGGTAAGCCCTTGATAGTGCTCTACCTCTTACCCTATTCTACCTCATCCAGTCAGGAGCAATAAACTTCTCCTTTGTGACTGGTGTAGGAGACTTATTGAGGGGTGGGTTTAATTATGCGTAGGAGACCCCTTGGGTCTGCAGACTAAGGGAAACTATCTTTTTTTTTTTTTGGCCCTTGACTTGGGGAGGTATCCCAAGTTCTTGTATTGGGTCGAGTACCCGGAGGACTATTAGGCCTGTGTTTCCCTGAGGATACAGGACCTAGACAGTCACTTCTCAGGGTGGTGGCATCACACGTTACCCCTGGACTCTGCTGTGGGGCTTGAAAGGGGGTCTGCCAGGTCTTAGTTACCCCCGGAGAGACACGTGGAGTCCGGAAGGTGGATGGGCATAGTGAGGTGGGAGGCTCAATGCAGGAGCTCCTTCTACTGGCCCGCCACAGATAGAGGTGCTGGTGAACAGAGTCAGGGAGGCAGAAGGGCAGAGGCGAGGGGCTGTGGAAGAGGGGGATCCACTTTCCCGTTTCAGCACTCCCAGCACCAGCCAGTCTCCTCCATGCAAGCCACTGCCAATGTGTGTGGCTTCCACGCTGGGGTCCCAGATGCACTAGGCCCCAGGCTTGGGCAAGTAGCACTGAGGATTCAGTGGTTACATATCTTGCCAAGGATGTGGAGCCACTAGACTGTGACTCCTTGACCTATCCGGCAAGCCACAGCCAGATGTGGCTGGATCTGGCCACGGTTGCCTGGGAACATCTGTCCTGTCCACCAACTAGTGTTCCAAGTGAAAGGGGGATGTTGTGACACCTCATGACATGTTCTTGGGTCCTGGTTTGTTGGAGAAGCTGGTGTTCCTCAAGGTGAACCATCTGCTGCTGGGGTTCCCCAAACTCCAGGTGCATGAGTGCCACCCTCCTCACTCCATCTTTACCTATTTCCCTTTTTAAAAACCATTTAATGCCCTGCTCTCAGAGCTGGAGGTGGCACTCACTGCATCACCAGCCAGCAGGGAAAGAACATGTCCCTGCTGAGCTCCCATGCCAGGGCGAACTTGGAGGTATGGGCTGGGGTTATGGGGAAGAAGGAGCCCCTTGTAGATGCAGAAACTCATGGACTCAATATAGACATTGGATTTATGACACACTACAACCTGCCTGGATATCTGACTCCCCAGGTAGCAGGTACCTCCACTTTTACCTGCTACATCTTCCTTCCCCCCTACCTCAGCCTCTTTCTCAGTGCCTGATGCCTCAATTTACATTTTCACTAACTGGCTTCCTTGCCTGCATTGCATGCCAGCCTTTGGCTTCTTTATTACTCCTTATATCCAGGAAGAGCACACACATCAACTAGATGCATCCTCAGCCCGATGAAGGGTATTTAAATCTGAAAGCTTGTAAAGAAGAATTTCTCCAACTGTTTAGTTGGTCTAATAAAAGATATCAGACTGACCCAAAGAACCTTGTCTGCTAGTCCCATGTCCTTATACCAACATGGCTACAACCTACACCTCCAGCACCTGTCCCCAGTCAGCTGACTGGAAGAATGCCAGGCAAAAGAATTCTCTGGCAGCTGCTGGAGAAGAAGCTCCTGCAGGAAGTGAAAGAAAGCTCTGTGACAGTTTGGCTGCCTGAGATGCTGCTGGTGCTATTGTGCTGCTAACTAAGTTATTATTGCATGTTGTTATTTAAAGTGGTGGACCAGACAGGCTGTACGGGTGGAGGAGCCCTCATTGGGGCACACTACCGTGTCATGTAGAGGCTTCAGCGCCAGTGAGGGCACACCTTAACATACACACAGCTTGAGGTGCAGTTTCCCAGAAACCCCTGTACCTATCCCCTTGAAACTTGGCAGACATCATGGCCTAAGAAGGGTCTAGCAGCTCTGCAAGTTTCATCTGAATCAGGCAAGAAATGAAAAAGTTATAGGCAGTTTTGTGACTCTGTATTATAGCCTATGGCTGAAACATTATTGAAATTCCAAAAGTTTTAGCCAAAATGAAACAGGACAGTGATTTGAAACAAAATGAATCGCTCTGAAATGCCAAATCCAAATCAAAGTGAAATGCAGGTATTTTGCACAGTCCTAGTAGCTATATACCTGTATCAGCTTCACCTTAAATACTTTGTTTTTCATTGCTGCTCCAGAAGCTATTTCTCTCTTACTTTCTTAGTTTCACTGTTACATCCAGTGCACATAGTACGAGGTTTGAGAGAGAGGTTGGCAATTTCTGTAGATGCATTGCCTATTCTTGAATCTATCTGCCAGAAATGAAATGTGGGGTTTTTATATGAAGCAGAACTTCTAATGCCTGTGATCAGTAGAATTTAATTCATAATTCTTTCTCTGTTGTTCCTGAATGCCAGCTTTCCTTCTGTCTTTTTTCAGTTGCTGTATTGTGACTTCATGAAGGATGAGGGTACAGTCACTACTTTCAGAAACATCTCTGAGCTAGGCATTTAGCAGCATCTCTAAAAGCTTTCTCTCTCAGAAGAGTGGAAACATATTCTTAGGCTCATTACTGTAGCCTTTAGAGAGGGGAGAGAGAGAGAATCCTATTCACTCTCACTGTTTCCAAACAATACAAAAAGGCAGAGCACTCATGTATATGCATGTACCAAACTGCTGTAAGAAATAGAATAGGAGAAATCCTAGTGACCTGCTATGTACTCTGTAGTCCTAGTTTTCCTCACACTATCACTCATGCACAGAGTTGTGTGGTGAAATGAAAGTGACTTTTGAAATCTTCTTTCTTCCTTTTTTTACTGTGAAATTTCTGAATGGTTTTATTGAGTGTGATCATTGTTGGTGTTTTCTTTGTGCCTGGGGTAATTTCTGTGTCAAGAGTCTTTTGTCTGTGCTTTCAGTTTGTATAGTCATTGTCCTTTCCTGACACTAACCTTTTCTCTAGAATTGGATGGTCTGCAGAATATTCAAGATACTGAGGAGCCAGGCTGGAAGAAGGCTCTAGAGAAGAAATGGCAATGGCACTGAAAGCTCTTGGAGTATGGAGTTAAAAAGGCTTAAAAGACTCATTTGAATAGGCATCCACAAATTCCCATGTGCATCAGAACTGCTTCGTTTTGCCAAATTGAGTCATAAATCTTATGAGGAGAGACTTTGTCCTGTGAGATTTCCAAACTTTTCTGCTTCTGCTCCACATGGGAATATTACAGAATCCTGTGGTACAGGGAACTTTTCATCCCAGCTAGAACCTCAAAGGAGTATCAGAACTTGTAAATATGCTGTAGAAAGCAATTCTGCTTTGACAGAGTGGGATCTAGGGCAGGTTTCCCTCCCCTTGACTTTCTCTGATTACCTTGATAAAATGAATGGGGAAATGATCTGAATTTGAAGCTCCAGAAAAGTTCATGTCATGTTGAATGACGGTTTGAGCCAGTTTTTATTCTTATTTAAAACAGCATGACCAGCTCTAGAAAAATGAGCTCAGAGAAATGTTCTCAGCACAGTGGTGATCTACAGCAAACATGCTGCTCCTGAAAGTCTCATGCATGTGCCTATTTTTATGCACTAGGAAAGCTCTATTAGAGTCATTAGCAGAGCCTGTGGAGTGTGAAGTTAAGCAAGTGTGTAAGACTTTGCAGGATTGGAGCCTAATGAATGTTATTTTATAATTCTCTTTTTAGTTTGAAAACCTCACATTCAGTGTGACAGATGGGAACAACATGGCTGTTTTTGCACTGTATCTGCTGTTTGATATATATGGAGCTCAGCTAATATTCTTTTGGAATTCAGTCTTCAGAACATGCTCTGTAAGTAAATTAATGCAATGGCTGGGGGCTTCCGTAAATATTCACTGCTCTCCCAGAAGAGAGATGTTGTATGGAATGTGTGGCAGGGCACCGTAGGTGCCCGCCACTAAGGGCTTGATGCTGGCAGCCACCAGGTGCCTGATGAGGGCAGTCATTTTGGACCTAGGGCTGGCCATATAAACAGGGCAGTTTTGCTGCTGGATGTGAGGCAATGATATTGCCTGGCTGCAGGTATCATTTGGAGGTAACGGAGGAGCTGCAGGGGATGGTCAGGAGGCTCCTGGTTCTGGGCATGACCTAAAACTGCACCCTGCCAGGAGTGGGTGGCCTGGTGGGGCTCTCAGTGGTATGGGAGCTCCCAGAAAATGCCAGGCCAGTTATCACCCTTGTGAAAGGTGGGTAGGGGTGCCTTAACCCTAGCCCTCACAACCAGGTGGGTTTGTATTCCATCAGAGGTAGTTGCAGGGGTGCAAGCCCTGAGGAAGAGAGTGGGAGCCAGGTACGGCCGAGGCTGCCTGAGCCCTGCGGGGGTGCAAGACCCTGAGAGAGAGATTTGGGGCCAGGCATGGCTATGGCCACCTGAGCCCACCAGGGAGCAAACCCCTCTCCCCCCCAGAGCCCCAGTGAAGGGGGCTGAGACTGGTAGTCCCAGTGAGGGGCAGTGTGCTAGCCCCAAGGGAGGGGCAGAGTAATGGAGCTTCTGTGGGGGGGTAGCCCCTAGTAGGCAGAGATCTGAAGCCCCAGTGAGGGGGGTGATGTGGAGCCCCAAGCAAAGGGATCAGGCCCAGGTAAGTCTCCGGACGCCTGAGGCTGAGATTCAGGCCAGGGGCCGAGTGAACGGGGGGCTCAGCCCCAGAGCAAGAGAGGTGAGTCTTGACCCTGATAAGTCCTTCACAGCTGCGAGGCACAGTGGGTCGAAAGTAACATCCAGAGTAGCACCATGACCTGCTGCCCCGGGGGGGTGGGGGGGAGGAATGAGATTCCCCTGTGAGACCCTGGGGCACCAGTCATGGTGTGAGGTACCCCAGTTCCCCATGTTCAAGAAGGGGAACCCGGAGAGAGTGTGGGCTAGTGAGGCCAGAGGTGGAGTGCTCCCTTGACTGGCCCATGCTGGGGCCAGTACCGAGAAGGTCAAAAGGGTCAGGTACCCACTGCAAGGGGAACCCAGAGTCATGGGCCTGGGACCCTGCCTATGTATGTCTGAAGGTCTTGAGTAGGGACATACCCGAGAGGCGAGCCAGCTACGTGGAGCTTGGCAGCCTGGATGAAGGTGGCATAGGCTGCTGGAGCGGGGGGACCAAAGGAGGGTCCTAGGAGGAGGATTCTGAAGCCTAGTGTGGGGCTGGTGTGCTTGTAACATCTGGATGCCAACTGCGAGGCTTGGGCTGTGGTTTAGGGGAGGATCGGAGCTGCAATTAGTGTTCCCTGGCATTGGGGCAAGAAATGGGCAGCATCCCGCTTAATCAACATCTTCTCATTAATTTTCCAGCAAGTCATGGCAGGTGAGACAGGTAGGTGGCATGCCCGTAGGCAGGTGGGAGGCTGGCGATGGCTAGCCTGAGAGAATCCCACTTTGCCACAGAATGTAGCTAGAATACAGGAATTGAGAATAAATCAGAATAGGTGTTATTTGAAAAAGAAATTAACTGCATCATCAGTGATGATGCAATTAAGCACATAATGATCCGTGTTGCACCTCAAGGAGCTTTTATTTTATAAATTGTAGTTTGTGTGTGTGTGTGTGTGTGTGTGTGTGTGTATATATATATACACACACACTTTTATAATATAACAGTTTACACAGAATCTTTATATGGAGTACATTCCACATATGAAGAGGTATTAGAAATGTCGTCTTCTCATTTGCAATCACCTGTTTTAATCTCCTTAGCATGGATTGTTCTTATGTTAGAGATTAGGAAGGCCAGACTACAGCATATGGGTTTTTCTCTTTTGCTTCAGCTGTAAGCGCTGTCCAGTATTTGGCATGGGAGACTGAAAACCCAGTTTGTATCTGGGATTTTTTTTCCCTCTAATAAAAGAAACAGTTAATTTCTCTTCTCCTCTGCATTGGATTTCCTTGGAAGAGGTCACTTTAAATTTCCTCCCTGGCTTGTCCTGCCGTGGCAGAGTGCAGAGTTGCATCTGCCTGTCACGTTTTGTTAGTGTTTGTTGGGTACCAGGCCTTGCCATCCCAAGCAGATTTGGCATATCAGGCAAATGAAGTAGTTGAATGTGAAAATGGAAAAGTTGCAGTTTTCCAGGTAATGGGCTGGAGAAGCATCTGCCTCAAAAGGGATCAGAAGAATGTTTGTCTGCAGGGGCATAGAAACAGCTTATAAGGGGCTGATTGATGTCAGTGGAAAGCCTTACACAGACTACTGGGCACCGAGTCATGCCCTAAAACATCATTTTATTTGGGGCAATGTCAGATCCATCTCAACAGAACATGTAATGTTAGTATCAGCCTGTCTCTTTCTATCTGGATACTTAGCTCATTATTTAAGTCACTTTCCTGTCTATATTCCTATTTTCCTCTTCTGAGCAACAGTGAATGGCTTTCTAGATGTCTTTTGAGACCTGGAAATGAAATTAGAATACAGGGGATATAGGAAACATAGCTGTTGCTCTGCCACACAGGTATTTTGGAGAAAGAAAAAGCTTTGCTACCTTCAGTCAGATCTGCAAAGGGCAAAAGAAATGGGCAGCGTTCCTCTCATTTAAAGTAAAACCTGATGGAATTCTTCTACTTTAGAAGTATTTTCACTGCCCCTTTAGGAGTGCCATGAACTTGAAACATCTACCCGCTGATGCGCCTGCCAGAACTGTGATAGTTTCTTGCTATCTATTGTGTCCCTTTGGGGAAATTTTCTCAAAGCCCCCTGTGAGTAAGATAAGGAAAGTTAAGGAAACTGCATTAAAAATGGGTTATTTATAGGGGTAGGATTGGGAATAGCTAGTGAGAAACACAGCTTGCATGTTAGAAGTTCTCTTCTTTCATGAGTTCTGTAACTGTTCTTCTATAGCCATTTCAAATCTCTCCCTCTCTGTTCCTTGCTCTCTCCTGCTCTCAAATGCACACATGCATCTCTCCCTGTATTACAGTAATAAGTTGGGCCCCCAATTAGGAAAGCATCCTTATGTACAGTGTTAGTTAATTATGTTTTAACTTTTTAAGCATGTGTTCACACACAGTCTCTGCTAAAGATTGTGTTAAGCACAGGTTTAAGCATTTTTTTTTAAAATGATGTTGCAGTCTTGTAAAAGACTGACCAATGACCGTTGGACTCTAATATTATGGTTTCTTTTTGTGCTACTCCAATAACATTGTTCATGAGACAAATTGCAATAAATGATGCAGACCCCAAATAATGCCTTTTCAGAGACTGGTAATCTCATTGCTTGTAGCTCATGCACAATACATGAGCCATGTGAGATCAGCCTTAGGTGCTACTGTGAGACAAATAATTAATAAAAATCAAATTGCCACCAATAATGTATTTAAAAAGTAATAGAGAGCAAACAAATGCAACTGCAAACAATTTTGCTTTTCCAGGAGTTAGAATTAACTATCAATTTTTCAGTGAATATTCACTTGAGTAGCAAATGAATTATTTTGTCTGCATTCATGCCCATTTTGCATCTCATGAATATTTTGCAGGAGTTTACTTGCAAAGAAAAGTGAATTTTAAGGGTATATTTGGAAGATGAATTTTGAGCTCTTACAACTGTTGACAATGGAAACCAGGGAAACGGAGAATAGAAACCAGCCAATCAGGGAACAGAAACTTACTTTGTGACCAACACATGCGATTAAAGCTAACTTTTACAGTTTAAATGGCAAATACTTTCAGCCTTTGCAAACAACCTACAGACCAAGAGTTTTATTTAGGCTAAATAAGAAATTAGAAAAAAAATTAGAAACCGCTTATTAGGGCTGTGCAAAACGACACCATTCCATTTTGACTTCTGTTTTGACATTGCGATGGAATAGTGTTTCTTTTTGAATTTTGGTTTGATTTGAAGCCACTGTTCCATTTCATTTCACTGTTTTGACACTCTTTTGACATTTTGCCCATAGGCTATAATGAACAAGCACAAAACAGCCTATAACTTTATCATTTCTTGCCTGATTTGGATGAGACCTGCAGAGATGGTAGCTGCTTCTGGAGCCATGAAGTCTGCTAAGCTTCAAGGAGATGGGTATAGGGGTTTCTGGGAAACTGCACCTCAAAGTCTTGAAAGCAAAACTCATCACTTGTAGGTATGATGGCACAGGAGGGTGAAAACTGCAGGGAAGGTAGCCACTACTCAGGCCACAAAGTGTGCCAAGTTTCAAGGAGATAGGTGCAGGGGTTTCTGGGAAACTGCACCTCAGGCTGCTGACGGGCAAAACTCGTGACATGGGTGCTTGTGTGACTGTGTCTGTGTTAGGGCAGAGAGGGGAGAAAACTGCGGGGATAGCCATCCCTTCTGAGGCCCCAAAGCCTGCCAGCTTTCAAGGATACAAAGCAGGCAAGAAAGCCAGTCAGTGAAAATGGAAATAAGGACATCAGGGAGTGAGGGACAAGCCCCAGGCAAGTCCAAGCACTTCATTTGGACTGTCCCTTATTACAATCAATCAGACCCCAGTCTTCTTAGCCACAAACTCTCCTTTAGTTTGTGGCCATTATTTCTAGTAACCCTGAGGGGCGCCCTAATATGTTCTATTCCCTGTTGAGCCCCATGATGAGTTTGTAGACAGCCACAAGATCACCTTTCAGCCTTCTATTTCAGAGGCTGAAGAGATTCAGGTTCCTCAGTCTGTCTTCATAGGATCTTGCCTGCAGGCCCTCAACCATATGAGTAGCCCTTCTCTGAACCCTCTCAAGGTTATCCACATCCCTCTTGAAGTGTGGTGCCCAAGACTGGATGCAGTACTCCAGCTGCAGCCTGACCAGTGTCACATAGAGAGGAAGTATCACCTCTCTAGACCTGCTTGTGATGCACCTACTAATGCAAGAAATCATGTGGTTAGCCTTACTTATTACCTTGTCACATTAGTGACTCGTGTACATTTTTGTGTCAACCAAGACTCTAGATCCCTTTCCACTGCCATGGTACTCAGAATGGTACTTCCCAGTCTATAGGTGCATTGGAGATTCTTTCTCCCCAGGTGCAGCACCTTGTACTTATCCGTGTTAAATTGCATCCTATTCTGATTCACCCACTTCCCCAGTCTATCCAAATCTGCCTGGATTCACTCCCTGCCCTCCAGTGTATTTACTGTACCCCATAGTTAGGTGTCGTCTGTGGATTTGTACAGAGTGCTTTCAACCCCCTCATCCAAATCACTGATGAAGATATTGAACAGCACTGGTCCAAGGACAGAGCCCTGGGGATCAACACTGCCCACATCTATCCAGGGAGAAAGTGCCCCCATCCGCCACCACTCTCTGGGTGCGTCCCATAAGCCAGTTTTTCACCAACCTTACTATGAAAAAATCCACTCAGTTTTCTTGTAAGAATTGGGTGTGACATTGTGTCAAAAGCCTTTTTAATGTCCAAGTAAATGACATCTATCTCTACCCCTGCATCTAAGCACTTCGTGACCTGGTCATAAAAAGAGACCAGGTTAGTCGGGCAGGATCTGCCTTCTATAAACCAATGTTGGTTGCCCCTTAACATTGTATTACCCACTGACCCCCACACAAATCTGATCCTTTATGATGTTCTCTAAGGTCTTGCCAAGAATAGAGGTGAGGTTAATCGGCCTATAATTACCTGGGTCCTCCTTCCTCCCCTTCTTGAAAATAGGGACCACATTGGCCCCTTTCCAGTCTTCTGGGACCTGTCAGATGAAGTTGGCATCACAGACTGCCTTGACCATATTGGCCCCATTTTTGGTGACCATGAACCTGCGGGCGAACTTGTCTGGCCCAGCAAGCCACCCCTATACCAAGCAGTTCATGGCCCCTCATGATCTTTGTTGTTGTGTGGGACTTATATGTTACCTCGGCTTGAAGGAGAGCCCACTGATGGCCTGACCGGTCACACCAGTGCTCTGTGAGTGAGAGGTAGGTGTGATCGCCACCCTGGCTGCTCCAGATGTCCAAGGTGAAGTGTAAGGCCACCTGCAGACCTGCCTTGCACAGCTCCTCCCTCAAGTACTCCCTGCATGCCTCATACAGGGAGGGCACCACCATCCTGCTGAAAGTGGTGTGTGCGGGCAGTTGGTAGGATAGGGGTACGAGTGCCATGAGCCACCTGAACCCTGGCTGCTCAATTAGGGAGAATGGCTGGCCATCAACAGCAATGCCTTGGATGATCTTGCTCGCCCTTGCAACATGCCCCACTTTCTGTCCGCCTTTCCCCCACTGTTCCAGGGTGGCCTGCCTTTGCTTTGGGGAGACAGGGGCTTTGGAGTGAGAGGAGGACTTCCCTTTGGGTATGCTCCTGCTGGTGCCATGTTTAGGAGGAGCAAGGCTAGGCTAGCAAGTAGGAAATCCTTCAGAAGATCACTGCTATAGCCTTCGTTGTCTGACACTGAACTGCTGGAACACACAGTATGACTGACACCAGGGCAGAAAGCAGGGAAGTTCAAATGATGCTGCCTTTTACACTGTTTTTCCATCCCTCCCCCAGAGCACTGGGACTGGAAGGGACTTCAGGGAAGGATCACAGTCACTTGCCAGCTACACAGTCAATGTGAGAACAGTTCTTCCCCCTGCGTCTCCTTACTTTCTGTTTCCCTGCAGGCAAGCTCAGATTGAGTTTTAAAACTTGAGACCGTTTCAAAGCCCTCTGTTTCATTTTGATTTTGCTGTTTCGAGTTTGAAACAAGTCAAAAACAGCAGCAAAACAAAATAGCCAGTGAAATTTTGCACAGCCCTACCATTTAAACAATTCATAGATACAAAATTCTCATTGAAAATTTAAGTAAATGGTACTTCAAGGAAGTTTATAAAAACTACTTTCTGGGACATATTTCTCAAAGTATCATCAACAAAATAAGAAGACTATTATAGTTGAAGTTCAGGAGTTGAGACCCTGCAGCATGGCAGTTATGTCTCCCTGTGTAACGTGTATACAAGTTTTTACTGGAGGCTACCTCTCCAAGCAGGTTTGCGAATTCAAGGATTTTTTTTTCCAACAACCTGCAAGCTTCTTACTGATAAGTAAACATTCTCTTTTAGTGATGCACATTTTTACTAATATATGTTTTCTGTAATGTAAATGTAACTCTTCTGCCAGGACCTGCTGTACTACCAGGCTCCAGTTAGAAGGGCTGGGTTCAAGTTTAGGGGTTTAGCACCACCCATACTGAAAAAGTAAACAAAGTTTGGTAGTCAAAAATAATTTGCAGTAAAAATATTTTCTGTGGTTGACAATCCTGTTTGACTGCAGCAGTGGGTTTAAATAGGGTTGCCCCTACTCACCCCTGCACCCTGATGTTTCTGACCATATGCTACACCATATCACCTCCTCTCCCAGCCTGCCCTTCTTTCCCCAGCTTTACCCCTGCTGGCCCTGCACTCCCCATCCTAGCAGAGACCTGTGACCCAGCATTATTATAGGCAGCCAGTGGGATGTAGCAGCAGAAGCAGCACAGGCTTGGTGGGACAGATCTGCAAACCACAGAGAGAGCTCCCTGCAGGATGCTGCACTCCCTCTTGGACACCAGGACTAAGTACAGATAGTCAAAAAGCCCGAGGCTAAATCAGTTCAGTCTTTTCAGGTTAGTCTAAGTTGCAGAGATTGAACTGATTTGCAAGTGAACAGGCATTCACTTTTGATTCAGGAAATGCAGACACATGCCCTCAGTGGCTCAAGCCAGAAGGCAGGGGGTGCTAGAATACACCTGACAGCTTGGCAGCTCCAAGGGTTTTCCCTGCTCCCTGCTTCAGTGGAGGGGGCATGGCCAGGCCCCAGCTTAGAGCTAACTTGAGGGTCTGCCTGGGTGGCAGGGGGAGGGAGCAGTGCCTGCCAGGCTGAGGAGGGGGCGGGTGGGGAAGACGGTAGTGGCACTGAATTCATAAAAGCTTGAACAAGAATAGTCCTTTTTCTGAAGTGAGCATGTATTGAACAGAAGGGAACAACCCTGTGGACTCTTGCTGGCTGTCATCATAGGTTACAAACCCAGAGGCACCTGGAAGCAGGAAGAGGAAGTGATAAGCGGCCCTGCAGAGTTCTGCTCCTGTGGGTTTGGACTGCAAATCCCAGAGACCTTGGGGGCAGCAGGAAGAGGAAGTGAACACACAGCCTATGCTGGAGGACTCTGATTTGACTTGAACCAGGAAGGGGTCTGGGACAGAATTTTCATAAACTGGTTTGACCTAAATCAGTTAAGTCTGATATTACAGTCAATCAGGTTTATCTGAAGCCAGTTTTAGCCATTCTGAAATTGGTTTCTGTGCACTGAGCTTCTGTTCTGTTACAGGTTTAAACCAATTTCTGAAGGCATAAGCTGGTTTATGAGTTACCAGGGCAAGGGACAGAAGTTGCACATAAACCGGTTTAAGTAACTGGAAACTGGTTTAAACTTATAACAGAATGTAAGCTTAGTGCATATAAACCAGTTTCAAAATGACTGAAACTGGTTTAAGATGAACCTGGTTGAATGTAATATCAGACTTAACTGATTTATGTCAAACTGGTTTATAGGACTTCCATCCCAGATCCCTTCCTAGTTCAAGTTAATTCACAGTCCTCCAGCATCCCAGCATGCTTTCCAGCCCTGGGCTGGGTTGTGCTGTGCTGTGATGTCTGCTCTAGCAGAGAAGGGTGGTGGTGGTAGGGGAGACAAAGACTGCTGCCCCTCCAGGCAAACTCTGGCTGGAGTCTGGGGCCAGGGATGGGGGTTAAACTTTCCTTCCCCCTAGTACAGCGCTGCCCTGCCATGCCAAAAACTTACTGCTGGCTGTGACTGTGGACTACAAATGCCAGAGGTATCTGGAAGTAGAAAGAGGAAGTGATGAGTAACTCTGCAGAGTCATGCTGCTGTGATTCTGGACTGCAAATCCAAGAGACCTCAGGTGCAGCAGGAAGAGGAAGCAAACACGCAACCCATACTGGCTACCTGCCAGAGAGCTGTGCTCTAGTGCCCCCCAGCTTCTGGCCTGAGCCACTACAGGTATGTGGCTGAGCCTCCTGAATCGAAAGTGAATGTCTGTTCAGTTGTTTCTCAGTTTAATCTCAGTTTAGACTAACCTGCAAAAACTCAATCAATTCAGCCTTGGGCTTTTTGGCTGTCTACTTAGCCCAGGTGGTGATGCTGTGTTCTCTGTCCTTCAACATGGCACCTGGGTTCTGTCTGTCATGGGGCTTCAGTCAGCTCTGGATACGACAGCTTTTTTTTTTTTTAACAGACTTTATGGATAGGCAATTGAGTTGGATGATGGTCTGTGCATCTAAGCTACCCCAGGCTTTCCCTGTGACAAAACTTTTCCCACATTATTGTGTCCTCACTGTTTCTGCAGCTGCCTATGTGTGTCTGGGACAGATCTGGTGATTTTATTGTGCTGTCATTTGTTCCTGGTTACTTATGTCAGTTAGAGGAGAACTTTGTTGCTTTCGGGGAAATATAAAAGGTACTAATGGAGCTTGAGTGACTTATTCTGCATCCTCAGTGCAAAGCAGGTATACTTTATTCCAAGAATTATACAGCGCTCCAGCTTTAACTCAGCCCCTGGGCTATGCAAACAAGCATGGGTTTAAAGTACAAGTAAGCATGGAGTGGAGGGTTTTGTAAGTGGCTGGGAGGGAGGCTTCATGAAGAACATAAAGAAGAGTGGGGATTAAAGAAACAGCATGATCATTCCCTGAGGGTCTAATTGTTGGGAAGCAGAGTTTAAAAGCAGCAGCACAGGCTCCTCATCCATGGCCAACATTTCTTTATCGAATGAAGCAGAGACAGGAGATAAAAATAAGTTTGCCCAATTGGGATTCATTTACTGATGGTTCTGGTTCATTTATTGAGTATTTCTTCTCTGCCTTCATCAGCCATTACCTCCCTGGGTCCTCAGTTTGGCAAAACACTTTCTGCACATTCTTAGTATTAAGCACCTGAAAAGTTCCATTGACTTCAATGGGGCAACTAATGTGCTTGATTAAAAGTTAAATACATGCTTCAGCGCTTTGCTAAATTTGAGGCCTGGGGACACAAATAAATGGAAAGAGCTTTCCTGGAGAAGGTAAGATTTCTTGTTGGGAAATATTTTCTCTGGACAGTAGAAACAGGGAATGCCTCAACAAATCCCTGCAAACTTGCAGCCTAAAATTCTCAGGTGCATTTTCTTTAGATAAGTTATTCACATTGTACATGTGGCTCTGAACTGAAGTTGAAGCATTTACTCTGAAGCATGTGGGAGGAGAGGGAATTTGTTTTGCTTTTGTGGCCTAGTATGTAAATGTAAGAAATCTATGAAGGTGAGTAACTGTCCCCTGGAGAGGGTGAATGAGGCATTCACCATTCTTTTAATCTTAGAGTAGCAATAATTTAAACCTGGGAAATAAGACTATAGCAGAAAGGCTGGCTTCTATTCCTGGTTCTGCCACCTGCCTGCTGTGAGACCTTGGGTAAGTCTCTTCTCTTCCCTGTGCCTCTCTTTCCCTTGCTGCAAAAAGAGGATAATGATACTGACTTCCTTTGTAAATTGCTTTGAGACCTACTTGCGGAAAATGCTATATAAGAAGGAAGTATTATTTGCATTATTGGTAGCCTACTCTTCCATTTCTAGGTACAATGACAAAGCAAAGACATCTTCAATTTTCACCAAATAAGTTAGGCTAGACTGAAGATGGTGTGAATTGGATCCTGGGAACATAAATTGATTTAAGCCAGGAGAAGATAAGGCTCAAGATAGTGTACAATCCTGAAAGATTCCCATTGACTTTGGTAGACCTAGGGTTGGACAGCTGTAGGGCATGATGAAGGGCTAAAATATTCACAGTCTGAGAAAAGATTACTAAATTTGAATTGAATTGTGACATAGTCAAAGGGCCAACTTTGCTGGTGGTATAAATGGACACAGCTTTGTTGACTGAGTGGCAACAATTTCCAGTGAACCCAGTGGAAGTTCTGGGCAGTTGGTCCTTCACTGTGTTAGCTCTGAATCTTAGAGCAGATGCTGAATTTAATGGACTAATGGTTTGATCTGGTTTGATAGTCCTTTGTTCCTAATAGTTATGCTTGCTAATTATTATTATTAATTATTTATAGAGTGCCATATGTATGCCTACTGCTTTATAGGCAAGTAGGAGGAGAAGGTCCCTGTCCTAAGAGGCTTATAGTGTAAAGTAGATGATGATAAAAACTGTCAAAAAGTGTTATACCAGATAGAAAAGTGGGTTGGGGAGAAGCAACAAAAAGCAGTACATGAAGGGCAAGCAAAGCAATTCAAAGTTCTTATTTCAGAGCATAAGACATAAGGATGTCCCAGTTTGTATCGAGACTGATACTGTATAATCAGATTTATGGGACTCTGTCCTCCTTGCCTGGTATAGGATGATACTGCATCTCAAATGGACCTGCTACTCAGGTACTCAACTCACCTCTTTTTGGAAAGCCCTTGACAACTTCCTGAACTGATTCGGGATCCATGGATGCCAGATGGAGAGCCATTTAGCTAGTTCTTACCAAGTATTAGGCTGCCTCTGCCACCAGAACTATTCCTGTCATACAGCAGCCTCCACAGGAAAGCTGTCAGTTCACGCCCACAAAGCTTCTGGTGGCTCTCCAATAGCTGTGCCAGCAGGGGCAAAATGAACCCTGGAAAAGCACCAGCTACTGAAGGGACTGGCAACCAGCACATGCCTTTTGTCAGGTGATGGCAGAATCCTTCTTTTGGTCACGGTGTGACCACAGAAGAGCTCTGAATGGAAATATGCTTACCAGAGTTCTGTCAACACAACCATGTAGTATATAGACCAATCCTCAGAGATGTGGGAGGGTTCATCTTTCAAAGCATTTTGCTGGCCACTGCAGGGGAAATACTAGTCTTGAAGGGTCTAATATACTAGATAATAAGGACATAGATTTTGACATAGAGGAGCAAATAAAAATTGGCAACTGTTAACCTTGATCATGTCTGTTACGTAGAGAAGTGCTAGCCCCCCTCGCTCTCCATGCTGTTTACCACATTAATGTTTAATTCCATTAGCATCAGTAGCAGTGGCAGTGCTGCTGTTCTGCCCAGGAGCTGCTGTGGAAGAGCCTCAGGAGGTGACATTCTTGGAAGGGGGACCCTGAGCCTGGCAAAGAGCCAGGGATAGGCCCAACTTTGTGATGCATAAACTTGGAGCAGTTGCTAATGCTGCTTCTGCTGCTGCTGTTTTGGACATCTGCCCCTCATCTGCATTCTCTTGCTAGCAGCAGAGTAGCTAAGCTTGTTTCTGCAATTAGATCTACCTGGGGTATACTTTTTCATTTCTTTCCCTCTCTGGAATTTTCTAAATTTGCCTCCCATTTTCTTCCATGTTTTTTAGGGGTAGGACATGTGAGTGCAATCTACTGTGTTGCTCCTACTACATATCTTATGGGAAGAGGCACATTTGCCACTGATGATAAGACCTGTTGAGAGAATATGGGATATGAAAACTGTTCTGACACAAACAAGTCATTTCAGTTTCTTCTTCCTTGGTTTTCCTAACCTGTTTTCTACAAGTGGTGGTATAGCAGGAGCAGGAACATTGTGTTCAGTGGTGTATTTTCATGTATTCAGACCAGGACCTGTAGAGGGAGAATAGCTGCAGGGGAGTAGAGGGCGAGAACCTGACCTGATGGCTGTTAAGACTCCTTATAAAACATTGACATGAAATTGGTGAGGGTTTCTCTCTTTCCCCAGAAAGGTTCCTTTTAAATGGGATATTAAAAATAAGAACATTAATTTGGCAGATGGAGTGTTTGGGCTTTTGGCTGGTGTCTGTAATGTGCTGCAGAGCCACAGACCTTCATCTCTATTCTTGCACATTGAGCTCTGTTCTGGCTGCTGTCCAGTCAGTGTTTTCCTAAGGCTGCTGTATGCTATTTCAGCAAGCAATGCTGGGAGACTCCTTTGGGGATGAAGCAGACCCTTGGGTTTGAGAACAGTGAATCCCACCCCATCCCCAATACATCCTTTAAATACAACAGGCCCAGATTTTAATCAGTTGACTGAATGTAAACAGAGTTGAACTCCTTGGGTCGGGATAGGCATTACACACAAACCAGTTTAAGTGATCAGAAACTGGTTTAAACCTGTAACAGAATTGATGTTCAGTGCACATAAACCAGTTTGAAAATGGCTGAAACCGGTTTGAGAGAAACCTGGTTGAATGTAGTTATCAGACTTGACTGATTTGGGTAAAACTAGTTTATGCAATGTCTGTCCCAGACCCCTTCCTGGTTTAAATTAAACCAGGCTCCCACAGCACCCTGACATACTCTCTGGGCTGGGCTCTCTGCTCCACAGCAGAGCTGGCCCCTCCCCTCTGTTCCCTGGCTGCAGCTCCAGCAGATACTGCAGGCATCTGCATGGCTTCTGCTCCCCCCTCCCCTCTAAGCAGGGATTCCACCATCCCCTTTGCCTTACACAGACACATAGCATTAGCTAGCACACCACATGCTGGCCACAGTCCATGCTGTGAGAGTTGGGACAAAGGCAGAATCAGCAGGTGGCTGGTAATGTCCATCTGTTGTTTTCTTAGTGGAATGATAAACACTGAGTTAGGGGTGTTATCAATTCCCTGCTGGGCTGGTGGGGGTATGGGGGGGGGGGGAAATCCCTCCCTAATCAGAGCATCCTGCTGGGGCCTGGCCACACCCTGCTCAGCTCAATCCTGAAGAAGGAAAGGAGGGCTACTCTAAAGTATCCTGGCTTCTAGCCTGAGCCACTGCAGACATGTGCCTGCTTTTTCAGTCCAGAGGGGATGTCTTTACAGTTACAAACTGGTTTAGCCTAGGCAGGTTAGACTAACCTTCAAAGATTGAATCAATTAAGGCTCAGGTTTTTTAAATGCCTGTCCCTAGGCCTTGACTCTGGGGGAGGCAGCTGATAGCACAAGGCCTGGGAGCCAGATCTGGGTTCTATTCCTGATTTTTGGCACATACTCCCCATGTGCCTCTAACTTTGTGGGGTTATGCTCTTTGTGCCTCTGCTTTTCCTCTCTGTACTAAGGCACACTGAAACCCCAGATGAGATCAAGGCTCCATTCTCCTGCCTTGTTTCATTCCCTGACCTGTTCTAAAATACAGACAATGTCGTCCCCCAGCCCCCAGCATGTTCCATGCTTCAGCTTAGGCCCATTGCTCCTATTTCAACAAGGGTAGAATGAGCATAATTAATCTCTGTTATTTTTCTGAACATACCTTTACACGTCCGTATCATTCCATTATGTAGTATGTCTTTCCTTAATCTGTTTTTCTCTTGACAAGAATAGCCTGATTCCCCCCTGCCTTAATACAGTTTTACTGTGATGTAGCTACACTCTGTAAGTACACAGACTTCCCCCTTGCTTATCCTAGTGTGGATGAGAGGAGGATGAGGTCTCACATTCCAAGTTCCTTTAACCTTTCTGCATAGGTTTGTATTTTCCAAACCTCCTAGCATTCCTGTTGTTCTTTGAACTGTTTCCAACCTTGCCTATCTTCATTATAATGTGATGCCCAAATCTAAACGCAGTGCTGCAAACAGAGGCCTAACTAATGCTGTGGAGAGTGGAATAATTACCTTGCTTGGTTGCAACAGCATTATGGTATCGACTTCTATTGAATTGATCATCCCCCAGCCCCTTCTGTGGTATTACTGCCTGGCCAGAATACCTCCATTCTGTATCTGTCCTTTTGCTTATTCTTTCCTACATGGAAACACTTTACATTTGTCCTAATTGAATCTCTTTTTATTGATTTCACACCATTTCTGTAATTTATCAAGCTCATGTTGTATTTTATTCCTATCCTGCAAATTATTTGCCAGCCTCCCATGCTAGTATAATGTGCAGATCTGATTAAAATACTCTCCATTCTGTTCTCCAAGTTGTTAATGAAACTATTGATTAATATTGACCCCACGGGATGCAATGGGACTCCACTTAACATCTCCTTCCAACTGAACATTGAACTATTAATGCCTTGTGCTTTTTTTAACTAGTCCTATATCTTTTCTTCTGTACTAGATACTCCTCATTCTGCATCATCTTATACTTGGCTAATATTTGGAAGGTTTCTTTCACAATCACTGGGGCTAGAAGTATCCTTCCCTGAGGGTGAGGGAGAAAAATTTTCATTTGCAGAATCTTGAGTCTGGCTAAAGATTTCCCTTGGCTAAAACCTGCTGAAGACTTCTGTGATTTACACCATGACTGTAAACTGTTTGCAATCCAGTTATCCATTAAGCTTATCGCTTCAAAAGAAATCCAACATTTTCAAATGTGTCTGTTTATTTTTGGCCCAGTTTGATGCAGGATTTTCCTAGTCACTGAATTTCAGCAGCCCTATAATAATAAATAGAAGACGCATTCCTAAGACCAGGGAAAACCAGGCTATATGTGTCAAAAGACAGAGTCTCAAAATTGAGGTTATGTTAAAAAAATGTGTGGCTAAATTATGTTAGCATGTTTTGTTTCTGATACGAGCTGCTTTGCCTTCTATGTATCTTTTTATTTTTCTCAGGGTACTTCCACTCTCTGCTTTATAAATTGTTCTTTCATTTTATCAGGTATTGAAAGTAAACTTAAACTGATTTGTAATTCCCTCAATTCCCCTTTTGCCCTTCTGAGAAATAGGATATTTACCCTTTTCCACTCATCCATCCTCCATGAGTTCTTAGAAATAATTGCCAACAGTTCCTTTATCACTTCTGTTAGTTCCTTTAAGCCTCTAGGGTGAATTTCATGGGGCCCTGCTTATCTGAATACATTTAGGTTATCTAGGTGCCAGTGTTCCTTCCTCATTCTGACTCTTCCCTTTTCCAGCTAACTATTATTGCATTACACACCCTCTTAATAGTCTCCTTTCCTTTGAAGACTAAAGCAGAGCAGCTCTTTAACATATTAGCCTCTTCTGTGTTGTCTGTCAGAGTTGACTTTTTTTCTCAACTGAGCTTCTGCTCAGCAATGATTCCTCTCCTAGGTTCTCTCTCAAAGTCTTGGAATAAATGTACCATAATACTGTGCTGTTGTTGGTACTGTGTTACAGGAGTGCAACAAGAATGCCTGCAGGTCCCAACTGATCACATCCTGGTTGGGGTGGGAACTGTATACACCTAAACAGTCCCTGGCCGCAAGGTCTTTGAGTAGGGACAGACATTACACATAAACTTGTTTAGGTGATCAGAAACTGGTTTAAATGTGTAACAGAACAGATGTTCAGTGCACATAAACTAGTTTGAAAATGGCTGGAACCAGTTTGTGATAAACCTGGTTGAATGTAGTATTGGACTTAACTGATTTGGGTCAAACTGGTTTATGCAGTGTCTGTCCCAGACTCCTTGCTGGTTTAAGATAAACCAGAGACCCCCAGCATCCCGACATGCTCTCTGGGCTGGGTAGGGCTCTCTGTTCCAGCTGCAGTGCTGCCCCCCCCCCAGCCTCTGCTCTTTAGCTGAGCAGGGACCAGTGCTAGCAGAGACATTGCTTAGCATGACTCCATTAAGGCAAAGTGGGCAGGGAGGGGGTTAATTCTTCCGTCCTTCCCTTCCGCAGCTGGGGTCAGCCTGTCAGCCGGGGAGTAGAGGGAAGGGGTCTGCATTGGTGGCCCCTGGAGCTGCAGAACCTGGCATGGGAGAGAGGAGGGAAGAATTAACCCTTCTCTCTATCTCCGTCACCATAACAGGGCTGTGCTGGGTAGCTTGTCCTGCAGGGTTGGGAGGGGAGGCTCTGTTCCATGCTGGGGAAACGCTAACACTTCCCCCTCCCCCTCCTCTTGAGGGGCTCAGCTGGAGAAGGTGGGGGGGTGTAGGGACCCTCACACACTCCCCCCATGGCTGCAACCCCTGGTGCCTAGCAGCAGCAGGCAGGGACATCAAGAGCCAGCTCTCCCCCATTGCCAGCTGCAAAGCACTCTGCCAGAGTAGAGGGAGCCCCATCCCTGCTTCCCTGCAGAGTCCAGCCCAGGGCTTCCCTTCTGTGACACAGAATGGAGCTGTGGAGATAGAGGCAACCAGTGCTGTGCTGGGGCTGAGGAATACATCTCCATACAGCCTGCCCAGCTGCTTTTAACCCTGCAGCTTCACTCTCATGGAGGGGAAGCCCTCGGCTGGACAGCTCTTCCTTGAATTGAGAGTAAGGGTTAGGAATATGTTTTCCAGGCCAGCCAGCACAAATAGCTGTTACCACTTTTTGTGATGTTATGTGCTGAGCAGTAGCTTTTACAATTAGTGCCCACACTTTATCTGTGACAGGAATTACTCTTTTAATTAGGTTAACATGTACTATGTTTAAGTCTGAAATTCTATAATTTACCATTGTGTCATGCTCTGGACAACATAGCTGCAATAAGTAGATGGTTTCCTGGTGTGTACTGTATGTTTAGATCATACAGTTGCAGTTGAAAGAAAAGTCTCTGTAATCTGGGTGGCATGTCTGATAACCCTTTCTTTGCTATAGTTACCGAAGGTTTATGATCAGTTTCAGCTATCACAGGTTTCCAATAGATGAACATATGATATTTCTTACAGCCATATACCAGAACTAAACTTTATTTTTCAATTTGTGCACATAGACACACTGACTTAGAGAGTGCCCTAGATGCATATGCTATTGGTCTCCAGCTAGTCTCATGTTTTTGAAGCAAAACTGTTCCAATGCCTTTCTTAGAAGCATCTGTTGACAATTTAATGGGCCTTTTAGGGTCATAGTATTTTAGTACCAGAGCTTTTATTATTTTTTCCTTCAAGTTTTTAAAGTCAGCTTCATGTTTGTGTTCCTATATCCACTGAGCATTCTTTTGTAGGAGTGATCTAAGGTGTCTGGTCTGCTCTGCTAAGTTAGGTAGATATTTCCCTACAAAATTGATCATTCCCAGTAATCTTTGCACTCCTTTCTTATTTGTATGGGTGGCATGTTTGTAATGGCTCTAACCCTTGCAGGATCAAATTGCACCCCTTTCTCAGAGAGCTGTTCTCCCAGATACGTTGTTTCTTTGACCATGAATTTGCATTTTTGTTTGTTCAGTTTCAAACCTGCTCTGTTAGCTCTTTCTAGTGCCTTTCTTAGCCTTGAATTACATTCTTCCATGGTATTTCCCCAAACTAATACATCAGCAATATAAACCACAGTTCCATCAAGACCTTCAAAAATTTGTCGCACCTTTCTGTGAAATACTTAAGATGCATGACACAGTCCAAAAAGAAGCTTATGAAAGCAATACCTTCTGAGGGGCATATTGAAGGTACATAATTTAGTGCTATTCTTTTCTAGGAGAACTTGACAAAACTCAGAAGAGGCATCCAAAGTGGAGAAATATTTAGCTTCTGTCATGTTGCCAAAAACCTCCTTTGTGGTGGAAATGTGATACTCCCTTTGATGCATCTGTTCATTTGCTTGGGACACAATCCCAAGGATCCATCTTTTTTTTCTGTTATGACCAGTGAATAAGCCCAAGCAATTGGTTGCTCTACTTTTTCCATTATGTCCATGTTAACTAATCCATCTAATTCCTTTTTCAGTTTCTCCTTAAGTACAAAGGGAACATTTCTTGCAGTATGTATAGTGGGAGCATTTGGTTCTCTTAATTCTGTCTTGTACTCAATTGAGAGTTTCCCTTTGTCTTGAAATACATCATAAAACTCTTCTTCTATGTTCTTGCTTTCTAGTTCTTCAGTGGCATTCATTTTCTTAATCAAACCTAGAGTTTTACATGTTTGCAACCCAATAATTGGCACTAGCTTTACTGGGACTGTTACAAACTGAATTTTTACTGCATTACCTGTGTGTCTAACATGCAGTGCACAAACATCTTTGGTTGCAACCATGTTCCCATTATATGCTCTAAGTTTCACTTTCTTATTCTCATAGTACACAGGTTAATTTTCATTTTTTAATAGTGTATTCTGGTATTACATTGACCTGTGTACTTGTATCTAATTTAAAAGTTACCATTAGTCCACTGGTGTCCAGGGTAATTGCCCAGTCCTCAGAAGAATGAACTTCTTGCATTGTGCCAATGAGGAATTCTTTCTCTTCCTTGTTGCATAGAGCATGGACCTGCTGTTTCTTGTGTGGTGCATCTTGTTCCTTTCTGCAAACTGTTGCAAAGTGATTGAAACTTTTGCATTTGTGTAGCACTTACCAAATGTAGGGCATTGCATGGGCTCGTGGCAACCCCCACAGCATTTACAGCTGATTATCGTTTCTTCAAGCATTTTCTTTTGGCCTCAGCTTGCCTACTTCATAGTGAGGGCCTCCTTTCTATATTGTCCAAATGTTGCCATACCTTTCTACAGTCTTGTAATCTTGTCTAGTTCAGCTTGTTCTGATTTTTCCTCGAGCTTCTGTAGCCTGGCATTTGTTATCTCAGCTGCTTGGCACATTCTAACTGCCTTTTCCAAATTAAGCTTAGGCTCCTCTAACAGTCTTTGCCTGAGGCTTGTATCCCTTATGCCTAATACTGTTTAGTCTCTGATCATGTACTCTTTTAGGTCTCCAAAGTTGCACATCTGGCTCAGCAGTCTGAGGTCTTTGACAAACTCCTGTATCATCTCACATTCTTTCAGCTGTCTCATGTGGAAATTACACCAATATTCCTGAATCTTTTTTTATTACTGTGCTATAGCTTTTCTGTTCTGCTTCTGACAGTTGTGGGCTATTATAAAGAGACAGAGCTTCTGGGCCTGCTATATTTAAAAAAAAAAAAAATTGCTACCTTGAGTGAATCTTTCTCTGTAGCTCCACTGGCTGTCATATATATGGTGAAGTTCTCCTTAAATTCCTTCCAGTTTTGTGCTGCATTGCTAGACAGCTTTAACTCCTCTGGAATTCTGAGATGCTCATTTTTTCTGTCTTTCTTCACACCCCACTCCTGGTATCATGTGTTATTCTCAAAAGACCAAGGAGTTAAACCTATAAAATGATAAAGCTTGTTTGTTCAGAGAGCCTTCTTAGCCTGCCTTATCTGCTGTACCCTCGTGCAATCTGGGGGCCAATGTAAAAACTTGTACATAACACTCTTGAAGGTATCCATGCACCTTCACTTTTAGATCACCTTGTTTCTTTCTGGAATGATGTGTATGGGCTGAGCTGCTATGCGTCTTCCTAGAAATGCAAGTAATATTTCTTTGTACATCTAGATTCATAAATTGTAAGGCTGGAAGGGACCTCAGAAGATCACCAGGTCCAGGCCCCTGCACCAAGCAGAAAAGACAACTGGGGTCAGGGGCCCCCAACAAGGTACCCATCCACTCCCCTCTCAAAGATTTCCAGGGTCGGTGATTTGTACCACCTCTGGAGGCAGCTTATTCCACAGTCTGGACACCCTAGTTGTGAAATAGTTTTTCCCAATGTTGAGTCTAAAATGGTCTTCCAGGAGTTTGTGACCATTATTCCTAGTTTTCCCCAAGGGTGTCCTGGTGAACAGTTGTTCACCAAGCCGTTGATGTACACCTCTGTATCCATTTTTAGCACATTGTAGTAAACAGTGAGGTGTTTGTTATTATTTCAACTACCTCTGCTAGTATTACACATGTGGATATTCAGATACACAGTTCTTGCTTTATGCTTAGGATCATATTCAATCATCCTTACTTGTACTATTTTCAGTGAGATTCCTTGCTAATAAGGTATTGCCTAATGTGACGAGTGGCAGCCCCAGCCAAGCTGATTCTGTGAGACTTTCTTCTGATGGGTGAGTGACCACACCAGAGAAACAATGGCCACAACTTTGTTTTAAGCAAAGAAGTCAAGAACTAAATGCTGGTCTCATTGCCACAGGGACAGAGTGGATGTAATTGTAATAATTTTGTCATCTTTGGGACTTCTCACAAAATAATGAACTGAGACCACTTTGTGTGAATAGGTGTGATAGACTGTGTCCCTAAACAATGATAAAATTAAGGAGAATGGCAGAGGCAAAGAGATGGGAATCTTATGAAACATTTGATGTTCAAGTTCCTTGCACGTTTCAGAAAGCATGCAAGGTACTTAATGTGACTGGAATTCCATAGAAAACACAGAATCCTCTATAACTTAGAGATGCATGGCTTGGTGCCAATTATATGGCTTTTACCTTTGCCACCTCTATTGGAAACTAGCTTTTTCATCTGGACAAAACCTAATGGGATCACTCTCAGAATTTGGGTAACTTTATTCAAGTTGAGGAGCTCCTATATGAGTGTTCTTATAGAAATCTATAGGACTCCTCAGATGAATAAATGCAGCTGGACTTGAGTAAGGGTGACAGAATCTGGCTTATAGGTAATAACGTATGACCAGGCAATATATTGTTTTCCTGCTTGTTCAAAAAGCTTCCCTCACTATTTCTACAAGGTGCAGAGTTACATCAATTGTATTACTGGATTATCAAATGATTGAAGCCATTAAGAATCCACTTTTGAGCAATCAACATAACAGTGTTTAGCTGCCTTGCAGTAACAATTAAGATGAAGCAGTTTGCAATAATTAGGTAGTATCTGGAAAAGTAGTCCTCATTAAGAGAAGCTAAAAAGACTTTTTTTTTATGGTGGAGATGAACCAAGGAGGCCGAATTGTCTCTTCTCCCTCCCTGAGTTTTAAAGCAAATGATTGTGCTTTTTATTCTTTAATTTATTAAAATGAAGTATCAAAGAGATGAGATCATGAGATGTCTTGCTGTGCTCTAAGTGGGCTGATGGGCATCTGAAGACCAGTTTTTTGGGATGGAGGTTCATTTAACATGTGAAACTGTATTCAGAATTGGTGCTTACCTGCCAGGATGTTTTGCCAGCAAGTGAGATTTCAGGTGGCTGGAAGGGTCAGCGGATATTCAGATTGGAGAGTCTTTAATGAGCATGTAAACAGAAATGTTAAAGATGGAGATCATAAGATAGACTAGCCAAGCTCCCTCCATTCTTTGAAAGAGCTGCCAGCTGTTCAGTGAAAGATACCCATTTATTCTCACTAGTAACCAAGGTCTATACAAATAGGTTCTGAAGCCTCATATTTTTCATGAGCGTAGATTGTGTTCAGTCTGGATGGTTGGCATCTGGTAACAGTGACTGTTTCACCTCTAAAATGAGACATTCTGACACCTGATGAGAAGTCATCTTGATCATCAATGTTAGGGTGACTGTATTTGGATCTTGGGGAGCACTGGATTTGCAGCTGAATAAAACATTATAACGCGTGGCCTAGCAAAGTTGCTAACCACAAGACAGAATGGTATGTTAAAAGTAACACTGCAAGATGCTGAGGCAAGCATTTTCCTAACAGTGTAGTAGTGTTGTAAGATATATAGCTCATTGTGTAAGGAGAACAGGATGCAGACCACTGGCTGTTGTTTGGAGATGAGCAGAAGCAAAACCTTGGAGATGGTGAAGAAATCAGCAAGAAACCACAAATGACCAAAAGAAGGCGGGGTCATGGTTTTAGGCATGTGCTCATAGCAAAAAGACATGTAAATAAGTGAAATGCATAGGTAATTCCATGCTAATGAAACAAACAGCAAACGGAGGTAGAGCTTGAGATAGGAGGGAATATGGGTGGAACAAAGGAGGGACAAAGGTGGAGTAAATGTTAATGAGTATGAACCAAGGTGTATAAATATGGAAAGAACTAATGTTCGTAGCAGCTCCCCGGTTTGTTGGAGCTGGCCCGAAGACTCCATTTTGAATAAAACGGTTGATGAACAATGTGTGCAGGTGACGCGTGATGGCATTAATCTGTTGTCTCCCTAGTTGTTGGACATCGCATGGAGTCAGGGTCTAACAATCAACAGGGAGCAATGATAATGTGTCATCTGGAAGAGGTAGTGGTGTGACCTTATGCAATGGAAAGAAGGTTGTGACATGTTCCCAAATAACACATATTTGGTGAGGTACAGTGTGGCCTGTGTCAATACTCCCAGTTTTGTGAACTCTTAAGATTTATATCATGAGCTTCATGATGCAGCTAGAACCTGACATGGTCCTGATATCATGTTGCTGTTATAGGATGCATAATTTAAATAGGGAGAATATTCTCTGGAGAAATGTTACTGGTAAGCAGCCTGGCATACACTCCTGCAAATGAGCACTGAGTGATTTTGTAAAGTTCTAACTTGTGGAGTCAAAAAATTGTGACTATCAGCTTTTCATAGATTTCATAGACATTAGGCTGGAAGGGACCTCAGAAGATCATCGAGTCCAGCCCCCCGCCCAAAGGGTGGGAAGTCAGCTGGGGTCATAGGATCCCAACAAGATAAGCATCCAATTTGCTCTTGAAGGTGTTCAATGTAGGTGCTTGAACCACTTTCGATGGCAGGATGTTCCAGACCTTGGGGGCTCGGACAGTAAAGAAATTCTTCCTTATGTCCAGCCTGAAACGGTCTTGTAGTAGTTTATGACCCTTCAACCTCGTCATCCCTTGGGGCGCTCTGGTGAACAAACATTCCCTCAGATCCTGGTGGTCACCCCTGATAAACTTAGGGGTGATCTGAGGGCCACCTATGAGGCTGCACTTTTTTAGGCTAAAGAGCCCCATGGCTCTCAGTCTGTCATTGCAAGGTCTGCTTTCCTGACCTCTGATCATGCATGTGGCTCTTCTCTGGACTCTCTCAAGCTTCCCCACATCCTTTTTGAATTGTAGAGTCTAAAACTGGATGCAGTACTCCAGCTGCAGCCTCACCAAGGCTGAGTACTAGGGGAGAACGACGTCCTGGGATTTGCTTGAGAAGCATCTATGGATGCAAGCCAGCATTTTGGTCACTTCAGTAGCAGCAGCATCGCATTACAGGCTTATGTTCATCTTGTGGTCAATGATGACCCCCAAGTCTCTTTCTTCTGTAGTGCTAGCCAGCATAGCGCTGCCGAGCCTTTAAGGGTGCTGCAGGTTTTTCCTCCCAAGGTGGAGAACCTTGCATTTTTTGGTATCTTCTGGTGTGGATGCTTTGCCCCAAAGTTTGGTGTCATTGGTGAGCTTGGCCAGTCCGTTTCTGACTCCAATGTCCACATCATTAATGAAGATGTTGAACAATATAGGTCCAAGGACAGAGCATTGGGGGACCCCATGGTCACGGGACACCATGATGAGTGACTTCCATCAGTTACTACCCTCTGGGTCTGACCATGGAGCCAGTTTTCCAGCCAGTGGAATGTGGTGGACCCAAGGCCACAATTGGCCAGTTTGGCCAAGAGGTGATCATGGGATACCAGACCGAAGGCTTTTTTGAAGTCAAGATATATGACATCAATCTCTTCTCCCTTGTCCAGCTGATAGGTCACCTGGTCATAGAAGGAAATGAGATTTGTCAAGCAAGACCTACCCGCAAGAAACCTGTGCTGGCTATCCCTTAGGATGTTGGCATTGGCCAGTCCATTAAGGATGGCCTCTTTAATAAACTTTTCTAAGATCTTCCCCAGGGTAGAAGTCAGGCTGATAGGTCTATAGTTAGCTGGATCCACTTTCCTCCCCTTCTTGAAGATTGGCACCACATTGACCTTCTTCCAGTCTTTGGGCACTGCACCAGAGCGCCAGGAGTTTTCAAAGATCTGTGCCAGAGGCTGGGCTATGATGCTCACCAGCTCTTGAGTACCTTGGGGTGTAGATTGTCAGGGCCGGCCCTGAAGGTATCCAGCTTTTCAAAGTGTTCCTTCATGAGGTTAGCATTAATGGAGGGCAGGGGATCTCCTTCACCCAGACCTCCCTGTCCTGTAGCGGGCATGGGTGTCCCACGGGACTGATGAAAGACTGATGCAAAGTACCCATTTAATAGGTTGTCTTTTTCCTGGGCATCAGTTATCAGTTGCCCCATCTGGTTCAGCAGGGGTCCAATGTTGCCCTTGCTTTTCCTCTGGCTCCCCACATATCTGAAAAAGGACTTTTTATTGTCCTTGATGCTCAAAGCTAGTTGGAGTTCAGTTGCAGCCTTGGCTTTCCTGGTTTGCTCCCTGCAGGACTGGACCAGTGCAGAATAATCCTCCTTGGAGTTGAATCCCATCCTCCATCCTTTGTAGGCCTTTCTTTTTAGCCTCAGAACATCTGCTAGGTCCCTGGAGAGCCAGGGGGGCTTCTGTGTCCTCTTGCTGCCTTTCCTTTGAGATGGAATAGACTTAGCTTGGGCATTGAGGATCGCTCCCTTGAGGAGCAACCACTTTTCTTGAACTCCCCTCTCCCTGGGATCATGATCCCTTAGGGCCTGATGGACAAGCCTCCTGAGCTTGTCAAAGTTGGCTTTCCTGAAGTCAAGGACTTCTGTGTTGCTGACTGACTTGCCAGTTTTACAGCGGATGGTGAAGGTGATCAGCTCGTGGTTGCTGTCACGCAGCTTCCCATCGATCACTAGGTCACTGATTAGGTTATCTGCAGTAGCTAGTACCAGGTCGAGCAGCGCTTTGCCTCTTGGTGGCCCATAGACTTCTTGAGTCAGGTAGAGGTCATCCAGTCATGAGAGGAAGCTTTGCAACCACTCAGTTTTTGCTGAGTGATCATCCCATTAGATGTCCGGGTAACTGAATTCACCCATGACAACCATGGTCCTGGAGCATGCGGCCTTAGCCAGTTCCCAGGTGAACTCCTGGTCAAGCTCAGGACTTTGAGTGGGAGGTCTGTAGTAGACTCCCATCGTTGTGTCCCCTGTTCCATGTTCCCCATGGATTTTAATCCAGAGGGTCTCCAGTTGTCCACCCTGGTTGCCAAGATCAGCTTGCAGGGATGTGTAGCTTTCCTTAATATAGAGAGCTACACCCCCACCCCATTTAGCTATGCAATCCCTCCTGTACGGGGTATGGCCATCAATAGCCATGGTCCAGTCATGGGTGGAGTCCCACCAGGTCTCCGTTATCCCTATGATATCATAATTATTTGCAATGAGCAGGAGGGTGAGCTCCTTCTGCATGTTCCCCAAGCTCCTGGCATTTGTGTACAGGCAGGCAAATGTCCCCATGGGGGCTCTTGACTTGCCCACAGATTGTACCAGGGGAGGGGTGGGCTCCCTTAAGTGTCTTGGCCCGCTGGCCTAGCAAGGGTTGCTCAGCGGGCCAGCAGCGGTGGTAGTCCCCCTGTCCCCAACGGGCTTAGTTTAAAGCCCGGTGGAGCAGGTCAGCCAGTCTAGCTGAAAAGAGCCTCTTCCCCAGGGGAGAGAGGTGGAGGCCTTCTCTTCACAGCAGCTTGCTGCCTCTCTCACCAAAGAGTGGGCTGTGGCCATGGAAGCCAAAGCCTTCCCGATGACACCAGTGCCGCAGTCTTTGGTTGACTGCGTGGATCCTCCTCTCCCTCCTAAGCCCATACCCCAAGAGTGGGAGGATTGACGAGAACACCGCCTGTGCCCCCAGACCTTTTAGCCCCACTCCCAAATCTCTGTAGCATCTTATGACCCAGCTGGGAGCATTCTGAGCCATGTCGTTGGTGTCCACATGAACAAGGAGCATAGGATAGTGGTCTGTGGGCTGGAGGAGCTATGGGATCTTCTCCGCAATGTCCCAGATGGGGGCCTCTGGGAAGCAGCAGACTTCCTGGACTAAGGGGTCGGGGTGGCAGATTGCCCCCTCAGTCCCCCTCAGGATGGACTCTCCCACAACAAACACCTTATATTTTGTCTTGGGGAGAGCAGGGGCAGTAGCTGCCATTGAGCCTGTGTTGCCTGCGGAAGCTGACAACTCAGCAGGCTCTGCTGGAGCAGCAAGAGGTGCGTACCTGTTGCTAAGCTCCGGCGGAGCAGGGGCCTTGGTGTGGTGGGCCTTGGGGCCCTTGACCACCTTCGTCCATACCCCTAACTGGACAGAGCAGGAAGTCCTGGAGTCCTTCTTTGTCTTGGAGGGAGACAGGCCTGGCAGTAGGAGTTGATCTTCTGCTCACAGTCGCCCATGGCATGCAGTTTCTGGACGATGGTCTGGAGCTCCTCCAGCTGGTGTGCCAGAGACCCCAAAAGGGAGCAGACCCCGCAAGGGGAGGTGGCCATGCTCCCAGACCCTAGAGCCTGAAAAAGCGACAGGCAGCTGCTGCAGCCTAGAGCCAGGGGCTCCGTCTGCATGGATCCCGGAACCATGGGCTCCGTCTGGGTGGCCATCTCTGAGTTGCCGGGGGAAGGGCCGCAGAGCCTGAGGGGACCCTTGGGGTGCGGTGCATGCCCATCTGTGTCATGCCTCTGGTAGGCTGCCTATGGCTGGGACTATCTACCCTGGGGGGTTCTCAGGCAGGGTCTCAGGCCCTCCCACACACCCTCCTGAGTGAACTCCATGTTAACTCATGCATCGGCAAGCAAGCACACCTGTTCGTATAGTCTGTTCGCGTGGCTCCCTGGGGGGCTGGGTGAAGTAGGGGCCTGGGTGGGGCTTGACCTGGCCCGGCTTCACTCAGCCGCCGCCTCCCACTCACTCAGGGGCCCACCATGGGCCTCGCTTGCCTCTGGCTGTGCTGGGGGCTGGCGGGGGGCTCTGTGGCTGCTGGGGGGTCTTTGGGAAAGTGGGGGTGCAGTGGGCTTTCACCCACACATCTCTTGCTGCTCCGGAGCCTAACTGGGGCCTTTTTTCTTTGTTGGTGGGCCCTTTTAAACTGCGCATGTGCACAGTGGGCCCGCCATCAGGGAAGCTGCTCTTGGGCAAGTGGGGGTCCTGCCCGGGATTTGGGGGGCCCTGCCCTACTAGAGGGGGACTGGTGAGTACTACCCCCCTGCCTCTCTCCCGCCATGGGGGGCTGGGCCAAGTAGGGGCCTGAGTGGGGCTTGACCTGGCCTGGCTCCACTCAGCCACCGCCTCCCACTCACTCAGGGGTTAACCCCCTCCTACCACAGACCCTGCTTGCCTCCCTTGGCGGAGGTCTTGGGGAGGCTTCGGGGGAGCAGGGGCACAGCGGGCTTTCACCCATGTGTTTCTTGCTGCTCTGGAGCCTAACTGGGACTTTTATTTAGAGCTTTCTGAACATGGTGCAGGCAGTGGTAGAATGGGCTACCCAGGAGCTGATGTTGTAGAATCACTTCTCA
Source organism: Crocodylus siamensis (assembly GCF_052110815.1). Lineage (NCBI taxonomy): Eukaryota > Metazoa > Chordata > Crocodylia > Crocodylidae > Crocodylus > Crocodylus siamensis. The sequence goes on along the minus strand of NC_143402.1, from coordinate 38,267,300 downwards.
ATTGGTGTCCCAGGTTGCCACCCTGCTTGTCCCATCCCTCCCCTCAGTTATGCTGCTGACCCCATATTTATTCATTTTTTTAACTATAAGAGTTTTAAAGACAAATGCATGATTTTGAAGGCTTTGGGTTTCTGGTATTACATATCTATACTAGTGCTAGTGACCACTGACATTGAAACCTTAAGCCTTGGGAGAATCTTTCTTTATCACTCTAACTGTGCTATATGAGCACCCTCTTTAAAGAAAACATCAGCCTTTTTAGGGTCTGACATTAAGGGCTTCCTGGCATACACTTAGCATAAAGACCCTCAAATTCCCTTCCAGAACAAGAAGTAGTGCCCCTCTGTTGTCTGAATCCATATTCCAGCAGCATGATTGGCTAATATTGTTTTTTAGCCAGTGTGGAGCAGCCCCTGGGTAGCACAGAGGCGGCAGTGAAGCAGCTGCCCCGCAGCCTATTGTGGTGGAAGCTCCAGGTGGGCAGCAGCAGCAAACACTCTGGCAGCAGCGAGTAGGGGGGTCTGCTTTCCTCTGTGCTGAACAGCAGTCTGTACCCAGCTGCTGCTGCTGCAGCTCAGCCCCGAAGGTGAGCCTGGCACCGGTGCAGGACCTGTGCTATCAGTGGCGGCAGGGATGGTGCTCAGTGTGGGGGAAAAGTGGCTATTCCCTCTGCCCTTGGCCAGTGCCCTGTACTGCTCAGAGCCCAAACAGGATTCCCTGTTCCTGCTCTCTGTTGCTACTGTTGGGGCAGTGGTGACACGGCAGAGAGATGGGACAGCCCTGTGTGGGCTCTGGCCAACTGCAGCAGGGAGTGCCAGTCGCAGGGAGGGGGGCCCGCTTTTCCCCCATGCTTAGCACCGTCCCTATCACCACTGCTCAGTCTAGATGGGCGAGCACAGGGCACATGGGGTTGGGGCTGCATGCTTGTCTGCGGCTGCATGCTTATCCCCGCCTGTACTGAGGGCTGGGGTGGAGGCACTGGGAGTGAGCGGGCACGCAGAAGCCAGCTAAGCAGGGTCTTCTGGTTGCGGTGGGTGGGGCTGGGCAGGACCTACTGTTAAAGGGCCCTGCCTTGGCTTCCCCTGAGTCCAACTGCCCCTGGCTCCTGTCATCTTTGACAGGAGCTAGGGGCAGATTAATATTTATTTTCTAGATTTTTTTCTAATTTTTTTTTTTTTTTAAATTTATAAATTTTTGAGTGGCCCCACAGGCCAGATAGAATGGTGTGGCAGGCTGGATGCAGCCCAGGGACCATATTTTCCCAACCCCTGTCTTAGCTTGTAGTTTCCTTCTTTTGAAGGCTCCCATTATATAATTATTCAATTTAGATTTGGATTGGAGGTCATTTACTCCAACCCCCTTCAGAGATACAGAATTTGCAGTTTCTTTAGTCCCTTCATATAAACTTTCAGTGAAGAAGATTCCTCAATTTCCCTAGTAACTTGTTCCATTGTCTTCCTGTTCTTAAAGTCATTGTCATTCAAGTAGTGGCCAAACACCTCACTGTTTTGTTTATATTATCACGGTCAAATAGTATAGCAAAAATCTGGGGATATTTTTGGGGTATTTTTCCTGTAACTGTAACCTGCAACTGGGGGGGGGTGGTAAAAAACCCAGTTCCAAGTAAAGCTGAATCACCTCTCAGACTTTGATTTCTACAGAATATTCAGAAAAAGCGGAGAACAAGGACTAGATGATTCTCAGCACCATGTGCAATCTGTAGAGAGAACATGGTGAGGAGGAGGGGATTGGATTACCACTGGTGATATAGCACCAATGCATCTTCAGTTGTATCCATATGGAGTACCATCTGGTGGCAGAATTCAGGCTGTGCATTAGCACTTCTACGGAACAGTCATCTGCTGTAATACATGCTGCCATTTGAGAGATAAAAATTAGAACTTATACCTGATGCTGGGAAGTTTATTGTAAATGGTATAAATAGATAAGGCCCAAGATTCTTTACGCTTGTCAGATGAAATGAAAATGGATCATGTGGCATTAGATACGTGAGAGCAAATTATCCATATTTTGTGGAATATTTTAAAGATATGAAATATCCTGAAGTTATCTCTTCCTGATGGGAGCAGAAAATCCATTCAGTTTTGGATGCATGGCTAAGACGCAATGATTGTGATGTATTTATATAGGTCCTCAAATTGCACCTAGAGTAAAATTGTTAAAAGAGCCGATATACTGTTTAGTAAAGTACCTAAGTTACCAGAATTTAAATGCTTTTCAGAATGTTACCACTGTAACAGCTGCAAGGTTTGCCTGGTTGCAGGCTGAGTGGGTGAGCTGTGCTTATGAACTCTGCAAGAAAAGGGCGGCAAAAAATTTGCAGAGAGTGCAATAGCTTTTCCAGACAGGAGAGTATGCCATGCACAGTGCATGCTTTTCATTGGAATGTTTAAATTGAGATCAGAGCCCCTATTGCAAACTGTGGGCTCTGATTGCCTGTTATTGGCCATAAAAAGCTGAGAGGGGGAAAAAGAAGAGGGGAGAAACAGGAGAGGAGCCAACTCTAGCCCAGGAGAGAGACTCAGTGCCCAGCCAGGGAGATGGAGCTGAAACTTGCCCAGGGAGAGATATTGGGATGGGGCAGATCCTGTGTGATTTGCACAAGAAGCTAATTCCCCACCACGTTTGGAGCTGTGTAACCAGAAACACAGGTGCCAGGGAAAGAGTGGGAAAGGGGTTGGTCAGCAACATCGGTAGGGTTGCTGGGAACTGGGAGGAACTACTGGGTTGGAGGGAAGCCCCCTGTCTGAGCTGAGAAGGCTGGAGCTAAAGAAAGGACACCTGCAGAGGGAAATCACCTGTCTGCAGCTGGAGGTGCTGAGGGAGAGACAGCCCCAAGAGGGAGTGGGCCTGCGATGACAAACCTGCATGGATGTGTGAGGGGACACCTAATCCTATAGTGTTTGCAGGAGGTGTATTTCCAGAAGGAAACAAAAGGGAGCCTATTGCCTGTAGCAGCTGTTCAGATACTTGTTTCACTGTGTTGCTAGGAAGGATCAAAGGAGTCCATTTTCCCAGGAGCAGCAGAAATCTTGCTTCTGGCATCTAGTGGTGGATCATAGTTATAGCTGTGTTGCCATTTATTGTATGAGAAGTGGATCGTGACCAGAGGGAAATCATCAGGCCTGTGCAAAGCAGCTAGTAATCGCTTTGGATTTGGCCGATTTTGGGGGACAGTGATTCGGTTCAGCGATTTGAATCACTGTCCCAAATCAATTTGGCCAAATATGATTCAAAGATTCAGCTGCTGCTGAATCTCTGAATCATACAGGCCCATCCCCCACCTGCTCTCCCAGCCTAGCAATGACTGCCCTGCCCACTCCAGCTTCCTGCACTTTGAAAAAATGCCCCGACTCACCAGCTGCTGCCAGGCGGGGGAGTGATCCCTGCCACAAACCCCCTGGACTTACTGGTTCCTGCCCGTTGGGGGGTGATCTCTGCTGCCCCCCACTGCCCTGTGCTGCATGAGGGGCTCTGCATGAGCCTTCCCAAAGTCCCAAGGACACTGCATGAGCTGGTGAGCCTGGGATTTTTTAGGGATTTTTTTTTTTCTTAAAGGGCTAGAGTTGGGATGGGCGGGGCAGCCATGGGGGTGTTCTGGGGAAGGTCGGGGGGTTCATGGCAGTGGAGGGCAGCAGGGATTGCCCCCTGCCTGGCAGCACTGGGTGAGTGGGGTTTTTTTTTAAAAGGGCCAGGAGCTTGGGCCAGGTGGGGCAGCCATGGTGGGGAGCGGGCAGGGTCGGGGAGGGGCTAGGGGTGCAGGCAGGGAATGGGGCCTGCCCCCAGGCTCCAGGGTAAATGTGAGTGCTGCGTGTGGAGTGGATGGAGCTGCCTGCGAGTCTACCCAGAAGCCTGTGGCCTGCTGCTCCCTCCTGGAGCCTCTAGGAAGGGCCCGGCAGGGCTGCCTAATGTGCCTGGGGGCAGCAGGGCCTGGCAGGCGCTGGCCCTTGGGCTCTGGGGCCAAAAGGAGCACTCCAGCCTCCCTCACCCTCCTCCAGCCTCCTGTACTCTGCCTCCTACTTACCTACTTTCCAGCTCAGAGTAACCGGCAGGCGAGGACTGCCCAAATTGTCAAAGCTCTCCGAATCTTTTCTGATTCAGACTTTTTTATTGGTTCCCCTGATTTGATTCGGATTTAGAGATTTGGCCACTGAATTGGGCTGAATCTCCTCTGAATCAAATCAGCACCCGAAGCTTCGCACAGCCTGGTGGGGGGGCAAAACTGTAGTAAAGAGTTGTAACCAGGTGAATGTTAATTACTGAAGTTGTTTGACACAAGTGGGACCACCCAGTGTGTTGGAATTATCCACCTAATGTTGCAGTTGTAAATGTTATCTAAATTGTTGGTTTTATTATGAACCATTGTTATATATTTTTTGTTTTGTTTTGTTTGTTTGTTTTCTGTATATAAATTGGTTGTATATAATAAAGAAACAACTTGTTCATTGGGTTCCTAGTGAATTCCTGAGCGGTGAGGCTGAGGGACACATCTCTTCATAGGACACCTCAGTCAGCAGATTTGTATGAGCGGGGACACCCTGAAGACCTGAAACCTGGTGCATAACCTGGCTTAGTGTGCCAGTACAGGTTACATCAGTGACCTTGTAGACTTAAACAAAGACTCCTGTTTGAGTGACCCTCATTTTACTGACTGCTTGGGTAGGCGTTTGCACAGAGCAAATTGAAGAGTGTAGCCCAAGTCAACCCAGTGGAGTCAAAGGCTGACAGTAAGAAGGGATGTGAGAGACCAAGCAAATTGACTGAACTAGTAGTGTTTTGGCACATGTTGTTTCTATGGCTTTGTCTTCTGCTAAGTAATGTTTGAATTTTATTGTTGTCTGAATAAACTCTTTCACTTTTCCACCTCTGGCTCTGGTCTTCCCCCTGCCTCCTTAGTTTACCTGTTGCTTCAGTATTGTTGTTCCCTTACCACTGGCAGTTACTGCTAATGTGTAGCCATTTATGGTCCTGATTCACCAAAAATCCCTCACTCTGAAACGCACACGCAAAGTTTAATTGATTTAAATAGGACGACGTATAGCCCATATCCTACAATTGGACCCTCATGTCTTTGCAAAGACCTGCTGACTTCAACATGACTCAGTACAGATGTACTAATCATCTTACATGGATATAGTTAAATAATTAGGACCTGTGAGTGAGTGCTATTCAGCATATAGTAGCAGAATCACCAGAGACCTGAAGTCAGTGGAAAGACTTCTGTTGACATCAGTGGATTTGAATCTTACCCAACAGTAGCAACAGTGAAAATTAGAACAAAAGTAGGTGGTTATGACATAACACTGTAAGCCTGTATTTTAAGTTATAGGCTTGTTACTCAGATTACTTCCTAGAGTAATGGACTCCACTGAGATAATTTGTTCTCAGCTCTGGTAGTATGTTTCTCTTTCTGCCTTTTCTTCTAGTCACTGTCACGGGGGCACTTGGGTGCCCCGTGTCTTGGAAGAAATAAGGGCAGCTGCTACACTTTAAGGCAGCTCAGATGCTGGTTGCTGTGG